>NC_136816.1:59167422-59749922 GCF_951394365.1 Tetrao urogallus
CCCTTCCTCCCTTCCTCCCTTCCTCCCTTCCTCCCTTCCTCCCTTCCTCCCTTCCTCCCTTCCTCCCTTCCTCCCTTCCTCCCTTCCTCCCTTCCTCCCTTCCTCCCTTCCTTCCTTCCTTCCTTCCTTCCTTCCTTCCTTCCTTCCTTCCTTCCTTCCTTCCTTCCTTCCTTCCTTCCTTCCTTCCTTCCTTCCTTCCTTCCTTCCTTCCTTCCTTCCTTCCTTCCTTCCTTCCTTCCTTCCTTCCTTCCTTCCTTCCTTCCTTCCTTCCTTCCTTCCTTCCTTCCTTCCTTCCTTCCTTCCTTCCTTCCTTCCTTCCTTCCTTCCTTCCTTCCTTCCTTCCTTCCTTCCTTCCTTCCTTCCTTCCTTCCTTCCTTCCTTCCTTCCTTCCTTCCTTCCTTCCTTCCTTCCTTCCTTCCTTCCTTCCTTCCTTCCTTCCTTCCTTCCTTCCTTCCTTCCTTCCTTCCTTCCTTCCTTCCTGCCTTTCCCCCAAATTGGCTAATACGGTGTTTATCCTGAAAATGTTTTCAACTATTAGAGAGGCATTTTCAGGCCATATTCCTGGAAATGAGATGCCGGATGGGTCGATACTGTTTGCACATGCGCTTCACGCGTGCATCATCGGGAGATCAATATGATTGCACTGGTATGGAGATTTGTATCACACCTGTTCTCTGACATCACATAGAAACAGCTGCTGTTTCTTTTATTGTTTTGTTTTGTTGTTTTTCTTCCCCCCCTTTCTTTTTTAAAAGCTAAATTTTGAGTTTGTGTATAATGATGTGTCAGGGATACGTTGTAAACTAGAAATGCTTTCTTCTTTTTCACTGTGTCCCTCCCTCTGGAACTCTCCCACCTATTTCTCCTTTGCCAGCGATCATATTTAAATTACCAAAAAAAACAATAGAGTTGATCTGTAAATGAATTGTCAGGCAGAACACAGAAAGATTGTTGTTCTCAGCCTGCCAGGTTCTGAAACTTCTTTCTATCAAGAACTGTATGCATTTTAATATATGTGTTTGGATGTGAATCCATTCTCTGCAGCTAGCCCTGAATTTGGAATAATAAAGCTTTTTGAAACACCCGCATACGCTGACATCTCAAACATTCGGAGAGTTCAGATATAGCTCTCAATTTGTGTAAAATGTGTGGTTTTTGTCCTATCTCTAATACAGCTGTATCTACAGCAGACTCCATAATCCAAAATATTAAGATCTCTGAGGAAATTGCTGTAAAATACTGAGTAGGAAGAAGAATAGTCCCCAAGTGTAACCTTGTAACACACATCCATGTATATGTAGAGTATTTGTTTCATGATAAGTCAATATTCACTGTATCGATATAAGGCGTTTTGTGTAGTCCGTCTTCCTCAAAGTACAATCTCTCAACAGAGGAACTGTTGCCTATGTCAAGAACGGGTCATCTCAGGACCTCTCTTTTACAAAGAACATGTCTGCGTAAAGTTTTTGTGGGTGTGGATGGATTGCAAGAAAAACCTGGTTATTTGGAAAGATTCGGGATTTGGAATGAGAAAATTTGGAAGCCTGTCCAGACACTTCCCCACTAAAACTCAAGAGAGACAAAGAAGCCTCCAGCATCCTCCCTTGTCCTGGATGTATTTGTTGTCTGAGCAGGTTTCTCACACAACTGGCTTCTTCCATGGAGCAGCAGCTCCAATAAAGGTAGAACATCCTGTTCTGGTAGCAAGAGGAAACTTGCTAGCTTCATCTTATTGTCCAGGTTATTGCAAAAATAATGTTTCTGGAAAAGGGCATTTCTACAAAGGTTGTCCTATTTCACATCTGCAGTATCAGATTTAAGGGCATTTCTGAACACCACTGCATCATTTCAATCTGCAAGGATTTATTTCTTTTCAGTGTCAGGCAACTGAGTCCTTCAGCATCCTTCCCTGCTGCACTATTTTGACATACTGCTTCTCAGAGTAGTACAAGTTTGTTGATAAAACAAATCCTCTCAAACATATTAACTAATTGCTGTGTTCTTTGGGTGGTAGGTATGTGGGCTGTTATGGTGAAATTATTTCTGCACTTGAATGAGATTCTCAAACTCAGAACATGCTATTGGTAAAAGTTTTACTAATGGGATGAATACAAATACACTGAATAATTATTTTCTTCTTAAAGTTGACTTAAAACTTGTCTGTTTTCACATAATGGACGATGGATTGAACTAAGAGGTAGGGCAGATTTCACCTAATAAATACCTCTGGAAAAAAATATTGCAAAGGAAAAGTAAGTTTCATTATCAGTAGATAGTTGGCAGTTAACATCTGAAGAGCTTTCATCATCTTTAACCAAAACTGATGGAAACAGTAACTTCTTCCTGTGGTTGAGTTGAAGGTAAACCATTCCTCACGTAGATGTGGAATCTCTAGTTTCGATAATCTACCCTATGGTAGGCATTCAGACTATCTGTAAGGCACCCTAAAGGTCTAGCTTTATTCACCATGGTTTATGGGAAGTACAGGATGCTGTGACTGAGAGAACTCTGATCTTACAGATGGAAGTTTCTGGTAGCTGATGAAGGTTTCACTACTCAGTGTTTGTGGCTTTTTTCAAACCATAAACTGTGTACAGGAGGCCTTCACATTTTAGGTCAGATAAAATAGATAAATGTGTGCTATTAGTTAAGCTACTTCTCATTGGTGACTTGAGAGTAGCAATTGGATTGTGTATGATGAAGGCCAGAATGGATCAAGCTGTGTTAGACACTTCAAACACATTTTCTTGTCTTGTGTTCTCAGCACCATAAACTAGCATGGAGGAAGTGCAGAAGGTCTGATTACTCCATATAAATTGTGAACAGGATGTGATGTAGTGAGGCAAGGTTTAATGCATAAGTGGAACGGAAACTATGACAGTTTGTTAAGCAAGTCACAAAGCTTACCAGGATATTGAAAAGATGGAGAGAAGTGCAAAGTTTCAACGGAAAATGGAAGTAGAAAAATTGTAAGGGAAGCATTAAAGCCATTGACTGAGTGAGGACAGATTATGAAGTGTAATGGTCTATTGCTCTCTTGATTTGATCTATTGATCAGGTACCTTTCTGAATAATCGCAGAGAACGGAAAAACAAACAAAACACAGATCATGGAATTTCTAGGGCAGAAATAGACCCTCCAATTTCTGAGGCTGCAATGCTCTCAGTAGTAGAAATTCCAACATTGTTTCTAACTGAGTTTTGAGAACTTAAGAAAAACTATTTAGTATTTGCTTGAAACCTGCTCTAAACATCCATTTAAGATGCTTTTGTTCTAGAGGAAAGTCTAAATGCTGGAAAGGCATCACCACAAGCAGCTCTATGCAGCTCATTTCCACAGAAAGGGTTAAGAATCCCATAGAGGGATGGAGCATGGAAAGAGCAAAGCTGTAAGTTAGAATGGCCCCCTGAAAGACCATTTCACCCCGAGCAGTATTAAAGGAATCTTTGATGGTCCTAAATAATGTACTAAGTGCAGAAGGGCTCTTGCTCAGCTTCTTGACTGGAAAATTGCCTTTTCTACTTCCACAGTTCTGCCAAGAGGAGCTGTGTCACAACTGGTGATGTAACATATTTTTATTTTTGAGTTAAAATTATAGATGAGGAACACGTTATGTTAGGAATGGTAGAATTATATGTGGTTTATTGTACTTTTAAGGTCTGGAACATTTTCTACGGCAGACTTCAAAAGACATGTCAGTTGGCAATCAATTGCAGCTGGAAAAGGATTGGAGACTGAACCCAAGATTAAAGTGAGGACAGACATATTTTTAAATAATGACTGTGAAATTTCAATTAATTTTTTAATCTTACGTTATTTTTCTTCTTGTTATTTTGATTCTATTAAAGATAATGCAGAAGGCATATCTGATTCACTGAATATGTGGAATCATGTAATTTTCTAATCCAAAAAAGGCTTCATTTGACTGTAGATCCTTGCGTGGAGCTTAAATAGAATAAAACTGTTGAGAGTACTACCCATAGCCAATTGTGACAAGCTTAATATAGCATGGCAAAAAGGGTAACAAATGGACAATTTCCATCTCACAGTCTGTATGTAGTGACGTACATGATCAGGTTTCTACACTGAGAGAGTAGGTGCTTTAGTACCTCAAAGTTAAAGCCTTGTTAGGGACAGATCATTAACTTCCCATTGAGAGGTTTGTATTTACTTTATTGCCCATCAAGGAAGAGGATCAGTTTTAATGGTTTACTTTCAGAGATTAATGGAACCAAATGGATTTTAGAATGCTGTTTAGTCAGTTGCAGCTTACTGGGGTATTATCAAAGCTGTCCTACAGTACTGGTGTTAAACTCCAAATGTCATTTTCTAGAACTGTTGGACATAGTAGAGAACATGCAGCACGTCAGAGAAGAAGTGAATTAGAAAGAGCCCTCAGCAGTAATAATGATGTAAACTAGACTAAATCGTAACACAGAATTTAAAGGTTAAGATCATGGCTATGATGGAAGCTAAGAAAATATTTTCAGTCAACTGCTTTAGTTTAATGAGCAGAAAAGGAGTATCTCATGATTATCCTGATTCGTTCAAACTCTTATTTTGTAATAAAACATATGCATAAAAAGAACAGATTAAACATTTTTATTTCAGTATCTACTTCAGACAACACTTCCTCAGTCATCAAAATTTTCTTTTCAGTCCATTAAAGAACATTTCTGCTGTAACATAAACAGCAGTGACTTCAAATGCACTCAAGATTACTTTTAAGTACAAAAAAATGTACTATATTAAGTAAGTGGAACTAGAAGTAACGCTGTATGCATATCACAGTGTAAAACTCTGGTGTCTGTAGACATCATTAAGTGTTATTTTGGAGTGAATGTTTTTATATGATAAGTAAGAATGAAAATATTAGCTAATTGTAAGAGAACGAAGAAGATCTCATGGTAGTTTGTGCTTTCTCCTGGTAATAGCATACTTTTTTTTTTTTTTTTTTTCTTTTTTTTTCTTTTTCAGGCCATGCATGGACTGCTGAAGATTTGTTGGCTTCACATGATATGCTGTGAAAATTGTTGCCCCCCAGTAGCACAAAAACTGGTTTCTATCTTGCTAATGTCCAAGAATGGGGTCCACAAGGAGTATTCTGTTCATTAATTTTGCTAGTTAATACTTGCTTTCTTCTATCTTTGAGGAGCCACCAGTTCTGAGTAGGAGAACTGGTATCCAGATTGCCAGTGCTTAGGATCCAATAAGCTCCTGTACTTCCTTAGATGACCAGGAGAAGAGTAGAAGGAATAGCTGTGCACAGGACAGCTACTTCTGTCATGGGTTTGCAGGATGGGCCCAAATGTGCAGCTCTGCACTTCTGCTTTCGTGTTTCTGATCTGGCCCTTACCTCATACGAGGACCAACCAAATCCTTGGTTCTCCCCAGTCCTGAGAATAAGGCTGATAACTGGGTTCTCAGAAGCTGCTAGTTCTTATCAGTTTCATTGTTCAGCACTGCTGTGAGAGGAGGAAGGGTAACCATGGAGATGATTTGTTTCTTGGATGAGAGACTGAAGTACAGACAGTTGAAGGACTTTAGCCACTTTCCCACGCAGTGTCTTTCTGGGACTCCAGCTGGTGCTCCAGAAGTATATGTATGGCACATCTTCCAGTTTTGTATGGTCTAGGGTACCCAGGTGACAACATTAAAAGTCTATATTTAAGCAACTGAATCAAATTTGAAGTGATGTGCCCAAAGGCAAAGGATTGGTTCAATTCTTTATAGTGTGAAATGATAAAGAAGAGTTAATTATTGAAAGAGAAATTCTGTCAGAAATGCATCATAACAATTTTGCATTCAGGTGGCTGGTTTTTATCTAGATCTAATACATTTACTATCAAGTCTCTTGTTTTTGAAGGCTTGCATGCTGATGCTCAAACAACCCTGAAGACCTGGGGGAATTATCTGAGATTTGCACATGAAGTTTGTTCCATTTGCTTTCACAATGGACAGTGGAAGAAAACAGGGTTTTGGCCCATCCTCCATGTACTCCTTATTTCTAGCCTCACAGTTCCATCTTTATTGCACAAACTCATAAGGTGTCCGCTTTGAAGTCAAGTTCTGTCTATTCAAACTCACTGGCCTGCTGATCTCATTGAGATTTTTGAGCATCATATATAATATCCAAAAGAAAGTGAAATGCTGTGGTAGTAAAGGTGAGAAAACAGTGTCATTATTTCCAGCTGTTATAAGACAGCTTTGTATGTAAAGAAGGCCATCTCTTCAAATGAGAAAATCACAAATTAGTCCAAAATTGATCCATCAGCTCATTCAAATGCTTTTCAGGCAGAATGTGGTAATCACACTATGCACTGCATGTAAGCAAAAACAAGTGTGACTGAGCTCTTACAGGAGCCTGTATCTATTTCTGTGTTAAGGCACATGTGATATGAGGTGATGATCTGAGTCAGCCAGCATGGCTTCACCAAGGGCAGATCATACTTGACCAATTTGATGCCCTTCTATGATTTAGTAACAACACTGAAAGGGCAAATGATGTCATCTACCTTGACTTCTGAAGGCTTTTTACATGATCCTCATATCCTTATCTCTAAGTTGGGGAGATAATTTGAAGTGTGGACTATTCAGTGGATAAGGAATTGGTTAGATGGTCGCAGTCAGAGGGTTGTGGTCAATGGCTCTGTGTCCAGGTAAAATCTGGTGACAAGTGGTGTTGGCCAGAGGTCCATCTAGGGAACAGTGCTCTTTAACACCTTTATTAATCACACAGACAGTAGGATCGAGTGCACCCTCATCAAGTTTGCAGACACTGAGCTGGGTGTTTCGATTCCAGTTGCTGGCATTTTTAGGTAAACAATCATGAAATAGATCCTTGATCAAAACACTAGAATTTCCAACTAAAAGATTGAGGCCTGCAAGGACTGGAGCTGTGATGGCCTTGGAAGACAGGAAAGCAGAATAGCAGAACTGATTAATTTATAGAAATATTGTTGTCAGAGAAAGAGACTTTTCTTCATTTACAGAATGTAAATGAAGAAGAGGTATGGGTAGAGGTATGGGTAGAAGAAAGGGGAAACGAAAATATAGTCCTCAGAACAGTAAAGAATCTAAACAAACTTGTTCCTTTAGCTTTCCTTTAGCTTTTGATGCTCATAATATTTAAGATTTTTTTTTTTAATTAAGAAAACAATTAAGAAATAATTAAGAAAATATTATTTAAAAGGGCCCTTTTCAGGGAGGTTTTGAGGAAGAACTTGAAAATACGAAAATATAGTTGTTTGTAGTAATTGCCACAAACTGATTTGCATCAAGAAGGAATTAATAAAATAAGAGAGACCTCTTGAGGACTAAGGATGAATTCCCGTAGCTCTGTTCTTAAATATCTTTGATGTCTGTGTAATGTGTCCACCTATTGGTAAAATAAAAGAGAATTATGGAAAGCATTCTTGAGATCTAAGTAAAAAATGGTTTGATATTCTGGAGAGAAAATACATGAATATCTATTAGCCAAGTGAACACTTCATCCATAATATTCTGAAAAAAGGTTTAGTAGCCTGCTACTAGAAAAAACAGAAGTCCTTAATAGAATTAATTCTGATGTACCTCAGAGATGAAAATACAACAAATGTAGACAACAAGAGAGATACTTAAGCATTAGGCTTTGTGTGCTGCTGAGCTCAAACCACCATATTACCAACTTCAGTATTGCAGATGAGGTATCAGAGTTCTGAGAAAAATAGGTATAAGAAATGTGACTTGCAAAATCTAGAACTACTCTGGAATGAAATGAAAGGAAATTAGTACTTTTACCCTTGTTTACTGTTGTCTTGTTGAAAGATGTACATAATTTTTAATATTTTTTTAAGGCCTCCTAAAGGCTTTGTTATGCATATGTTTGCATATATGTTATCTTCATCCTACAACACAACGAGGGCAGGTAATTCTACTAAGAATACATATGGGGGTGTTGATTCTATTCATCTTAGTGAAAAAAAAAAAGAAAAGAAAAGAAAAGAAAAGAAAAGAAAAGAAAAGAAAAGAAAAGAAAAGAAAAGAAAAGAAAAGAAAAGAAAAGAAAAGAAAAGAAAAGAAAAGAAAAGAAAAGAAAAGAAAAGAAAAGAAAAGAAAAGAAAAAAGAGAAATTCCAAAATGTACTTGGTACTTCTCAGAAATAAAATCATATTCTTTTCATGGAAAAGGGAGGTCAAATCCTGGGCAGGATCCAATCCCAAGTTAAAAAAAGAAACAACTCGACATGAAGATGAATGCTCACAGATAAAAGCACGTCTGCTTGTTGGGAGGGATGGTAGATAATTGTGTTTGTTTTGTCATTATTATATTTCTAAATATTTTAATAATTTGTTTAAAGAAGCAAGGTGTTTGTGATTCAGTTTCAGCTATATCCTTTTTTAGGAGCAGAATTAATACTATCTGATCTCTTTTTCTGAGCATTCATGTTCAGACAAGGTATACATGTGCAGGTGATGTCTGCCATCAGACCAAGACCCATCTTTCTCTCCATTACAAGGAACAGTCTGTTATGCCAGCCAAAGAATTCTGCAACAATGCCTTTTCTATGGTATGACTTTATTATTAAAAAAAAATAAAGTAGATATTCTGTATGGTGGAAGAGAGACAATATTTAATGTCTTTTTTATCTTAATATTTTATTATCTGTCAAGCATTCTTGTTCAGTAGGTTGCAAAGTCTGAGAAAGGAGTGTAGTGGGAGCCTTGATGGCTCGAAGCTGGGGAAAGGATAGCATTTCAGTTGCTTTTGCTTCATAAATTTCTTCTGCGAGAAGAACCAGTCTTGGGAAGTAGAGGCTGTAATGCTGCATTTGGAAATGACGATTAGCAGTACACAGAGGTAGAGCTCATGGCCTGTCACTTCATGCTGCTGCTTGTCCTTCAGCAGCAACCCTCTAGTGGAACAGGGTGGGATTTCAGTCGCATGTGGGAAATGTCTTCAGTGTCTTCACATGGCATGTCCCAAGGGATGCTTCTTTTGAGACCTCTCTGACTGCCCCTGAACTCTGCTGCCCTGAAACACCATAAAGAAAGACAGATGTTTAGCACGCAACCATCCAGAATAACATTTCCTCTGTCTTCACCAAGGAGTGTTCCCACCACGTCCATGGGAAGTGTCTGAGAGTCTGAAGTTTGTGAGGTGTGCTCCACTCCCAGCATCATGCCTCTGTGCACTTCATTGTGCACATAATCTTCACAATGAAGATGTGTTCAACCTTGAAGATTACATATGACTGCTCTAGCTTCCCTGCTTCAGCCTCACCTGTTCTGCTGCTCGTTTCTGAGCTTCACTGGCCATTCTTCTTCTGTGGAGAAAATAGGAAATAACAAATTTCTATTAATATGGATTCCATGTAAAGAAAGCAAATAAAAATCAGCTGCAGGGATCTGAAGCAGAAAGGAAAATGGATTATTTATTTAATTATTTATTTATTCATTTATTTATGCGTTAGAGAGATGGGTGAAGAGGCATCTGCAGGCTGATGAATTAAGTTGAGATTGTCATTAGCTACTTTTATGATACTCTTCGCTGGTATATTTCATTGGAGGACTTTTTCAAATTCTGGTGACATCTTATTTTCCTCCTGGAGTGGCTTCCCTTTCCCAGATATCTGCACTAAGAAAAATGAAATTTGAGGCACAGACATCAGTTTCTTTCAAGAAATAATTGTTGCCCCCAACTGGGTACGCTTGATGTGCTGCTGGATTAAAAGGGTTTATTCGTCCCATCAGAAACAGTGGTGAGCCAAAGAAGCAATTTTTAGTGCTCCTAGAATTTAGGCTGTTAAGTGTTTCACAGTAATATCTTCAGGAATTCACTGCTAAGGAATAATGTATATAAATGGACTGACAAGTGCACTGGTAAGGTTAATCTGCAAATGAGAAAGATGGATTTGGGGTTAAAATAGAACACAGTAATTGGAGACTCATAAATTATCTTTCTTATTCTGAGAAATCACTTTTTTTTTCTAGGTCACTGTAAACTTAAAGTAATGATAATCAAACTGCATGATGTAATCTGACTGCAATTATGAATGAATACACATTCCTGGGCTATTATGAAGCTCTGCTGTTAAAAGCAGAATGTTCACAAGGTTGGAGTGATCTCCAGAGCTCATACTGCTTGCCTAATAACCTGAGTGCTCTGCACAGGAGGTGGGAGGGCAGCCTGGCCTTGCAGAGGGAGGAATGTGTTTCTTCCTTCACTTTGGCACATCCTTATAAGTTTGCTAGCACATGCTGAAGAAGGACACAAAAGACCTCCTATCTGTTCCCCTCCAATACTTGCCAAGCACAGAGCAGAGTGGATGGGCAAGGAGGGTGGGATCCCTGTGCAGGCATCCCAGCAAAATACCAGCAAAATAAGTGAAGAAAAGAAATAACTGAAATCCAGATAGACTGGGGTGATGCTATTGATACTTTAGTCCCAGATAGTTTACTGCTCTAGCAGGTTGCTGTCTGTCTCCAGCCTGCTTTTTTTAATGCTGCATTTTTTATTCTTCTGTCCTATTCCTGGACTTGAGCTTTGTCTCTCAATCTACCTTGAGTCCACGTGGTTACGTTTCCTTGGCACCTTGCAAAGTAGCCACACAGCTTTTTCTTCAAGCTGCAGTGGATGTGGAATGACAGATTCCCAGGACCTACTGTGTCAACTGTACGCTGAGGCTTAACAGTGAATTTTCTGACACAATCCACCCCTTTTTATTGGTAGGCCAGAAAATAAAAAAATGCAAGACACTTGGTCAATGAACAGAATTTACAGGTGCAACTCACAGCAACGCATGACAGTTAAAATTAACATTTCACCAGGACCTATATATTTCATTAAGCAGAACTTGTAAAAGGCCTTGTGGAAGCACCATCTGCTGATTTGTAATAAAACTGCAAATACCGTGGAAAGTTTCTGCTGTTGTTCTGTGCTGAAACAGGCTCCGTGCTAAACGCTGAACCCAAGGTGCTTACAGCTTGGATCCAGATTTGAATCGGAATGAATTGTTTATCTTGCTTTGCAGTTTATGGAATGCTTTTATTTCCTATGAAAGTTAGTGGAGAAAAACTACTACAACCTGAACTTCTCCTCTGCACTTTCCAGACCATATGACGTATCTTCTACAGGGTTGTTCCTGGTACTTTTAATAATGACTCTTCATGATATTTATAAACATTCTAGGAGATTCCACTTCCTGATTACTTACATGATAATTATCCAAAAACAAACCACCTAGGTCTAGCACACGGCCAAGATACAGTGATGCCAGCTGAATACACTAGAGTCAAAAGCAGTGACTCATTTACAGACCTGTTTTCTACAGTCATTTATAAACAAAAGAAAAAAACATTGTCAGGGAAATAGTGGCTGAATGAATTTTCCTAATCCATTCTGTGTAGAGCAAAAAAGGCTACATTAAACCAGAAAATGTGAAGGGGATGTGATATTTTGTATAATGAAACATATGTGAGAAGAAGCAGGGCATCCTACTGCATTATCAGATTACCTTCTTCACGTGGATAATTATCCTTCATCTTACAGGATTTATTCTGAACTGCTTGAGAGTGGGACATGCATTGTGCTTCAGACTTAGTAAGAATGCTGTGAGGTATAGTGAGGGCTGCTTCGTAATGCTGCAGAGTAATTTTACAGAGAAGGTAAACCATGACCATCTTTCTCAGGCTGGTTGTATAAATACAATTTGTGGGACTACTCATGTGAGTAAAGTGAGAAATATTTGACCCGTGATCTTGCATATCAAATATCTTTACATATTATTAACAATCTATAAAGTCAGACATAAAAATGTGACTTGTTAATGCCAAACTTATGTCATGTGGAACAGGAAGAGAAAGAACAGAGTCTTTGCTATATGGTTTGTCAAGACCTTATTCAATAAACTTGTAAGTGGCCCATGGCCATAGGTGCAGATTATAAATTAGCTTGGAGGCAGGTGTTTCCGTGGCTGTAAGGGAACTAGTGCCAACGTGTATTCATAGACTATATCCACAATATCCATACTAAAAGTATGTGCCAGCGCTTGCAATAGACAACAAATGGAAGTAAGCTTGTGATGCTGGAACAAATTTCCTACCTACTGAAACTAAAACTGGAACCATAAATACTACAGCTGGAAGTTTATTTTTGATCTCTGCCACTATTAAGATTCCCATCTCAAACGTTTTGCTTGTAATAGGTCTGTTTCAAAATGTGAAAACATGAGAGTGATTTTCTTTTTTTTTTTTATTTGTTCTTTTTGTATCACACACACATGCATACACAGAGGGTAAAAGAAAAGAGATCAACTTTGGTGCTTTATCTGGGACACAGAATGACTATAGCGGGTTGGTCTGTGCCAGTTTATGCAGTAAAATATCTCTGAAAGAGATCACCTCCACCAGAAGCCTCTGGGGAGGTACAAGAAACCCTAGAGTGGACAAATATGGAATAACATGACCAGAGGGAAGATTCTTCATTGCAGTAGTCAGTTAGTTTGCATCTGAAACGTGCATCTGTACGCTTGCTGTTACAGAAAAGGGGCCAGTCTGTCTTATGTAACAGTAGGAGTTTTGACTTGTCACAGTTCTTAGGCCTTTTGAATTGTACTAAATTTTCTGTCTTGGTTTTTATCTTGAAGCAATGAGTTTAGCACATAAGTAGAGCAGGTCTTTTCATCACTGTTAAAAATAATTCCTTTTCTGTTGGCAGTGTGAAATAGAAGCATATCACTCTGGTTTGCAGCAATCTAGATTCTCATTTCCAATCATTTTCAGTATTGAATTCTCCAGAAAAGAGCACGAGGAAATATGTGAGGTTCAGCACGAAAGTCTTGGTGTGCAAATTGGAGCTCCTTCTTTCAGTACTGCTGCTGTGTCCCAGTGGTGGCACATGGCCTGGTAGATGGGGAGGCTGACATAGCATGTGAGAAGGCACAAATGTTATCCTCCTTGCCAGCACCTCACTCATGGATCCGTTGCACTCCAGCGTGAGCAGAGAATGCTTTCCAGGGCTGCATAAGCTTTTGCAATTCGTCACTTGGGCTACAGAAGGGAATCTTTCTTTAACATTTAAAAAGTGTTGTTTAACATTTAAAAAGCCTTTCAAGTTAAACTGTCTTTTTTTCAGAGGACAAAGGGTAAATAAGATTATTATCGTTTGTTGTTGGATTGCCTGGTGACCATCTGCAGACCTCACTGGGGTAGCCATGGTTCAAATTTAGAGTAATAGAGCAGCCCTAATTCTAATGTCTTAACTTTGAAATAGACCAGACAGATGAAGGGTAGGAAAAGTGACAGAAAATGCAAGAAAATAAGAATATTCAGTTTACATCCCTCATAATATTTTATTTCATGATGTAGGCATCACTGTGGCTGCCTCTTACTTGTTTATTTCCAAGACAAATTTTCCTAACATTTTAAGACTGTGGAATCCTTCTCATGGCTGTAACATGCCCATCAGCTGTCTCCAGTCACTTTCTATTTCTGTTACATCCTTGCTTAGGTTGAGTAATCAGAACAGAGTGCAATATTCCACATAACGCTGATTTGCGTAACAGCATTCAGGTATTTTCAGTATTATTCTTTATTATTGCTGACCAAAAGAATTGAAACCAATGTTACTGCTGAGCACACAGTACATCTGTGTACTCAGTACTGCTGAGTACACAGTGACATCTAGACATTTCTCATCAGTATATGAGCAGCACAGAAATAGTTCAAATTGCGCTTTCCATCATACATTGCTTCCTGAATGAGTGTATCATCTACTTATGCTCTGCAGAAAAAAATGAAGACATGTTTTTTCACAGTGGACTATGTAAACAGGGATGGCAGAAAGCTTTCCACTCAGTAGGATTACAAAAATGGTGCCTTTTTCTTTGCTGGATTTTTGGATGTGGAGAAGTTTCCAGTGTCAGGAATGGATGCAGAGAGCCAGCACCTAGGCAGCTATGTAATGATTACACTCATCTTTCATAAGGCAGGCTTATCTCTAGGCTTGATCCTGCATGCATTGGACACATAGGCTTAGTAGCTGGCGTCTTCCCTTTCCCTTTTCTGGAGCTCTGCCTGAGGACAGTCAGTCACACTTTCTGTGCTGACTGCTAAGGGTGATTTTCTTCTGACCCAATTTTGAAAAGGCACTTCAGTAGCTTTCCATTTAAATAATGCAACAGGCTTCAGCCAGCAGTTCCTAAGGCTAGTGCATGCATAGCATTTGTTTGTAAAATAACCCAGCCAAATGCATTCAGTCCTGTGGTTTTTGCTGTGACACACACATATGATTCAAAAGCCACTCCTGCACCCCAAAAACAGCACATAACAAAAAGCTAGCTGACATACACTTGTGGAACAGTTGTATTGGCAGAGTTCTAGAATAGTTTCCCAAGTAATATAGCACAGGTGCACCTGCACATACCCTTTATTTTATGTTTCGAGGCATGAAAAAGAACTCTGTGGAATCCCATATTGCGATGTATGGAGCTGGCTGCAAGGCAGTGCAGACCTGTATGAAATGAGAAAGTCTGAGGGCTTTGTGAATTTTTATAGAGGATCAGAAGAAAGCTGTTTGGCACAGGTGTTTCTGTAATTGTGATACACTGGAAAAATTCAGCATGTACAAGGGCACTTATGCTGTGGCTACAGCTGTTCTAACTCATACTTCTGCATGGACGATGTGGTGTTTTAGCGTTAGCACACTTGGTTGTGTAATACAAAACAACTAGGAAAGTGAATATCAGTTAGATCAAGGTGGTGCTCTTTCTTTGTTTTTGTTGTATGATTTTTTATCCCCTCTCATAGAAATAGCAAAAGCTGTGTCATTACAAGGTGGTTGGGCTGGGGGATGGCCAGGTATCTCCCACAACCTCTGCTTGCCCCAGCTGTTCATCTTCACAAGACACTTGTTTCCCTGAGATAGGAAACCTGAAGCACAAATGCAGAGGAAGAGGCTGTTCTTTCCCCCCCATACTGAGGTATGGTAGTAAAGGTTATTCTTTTGTGCTCAGACTTGATGCTTGCTTCAGTGCTTTTAAAAGAAAATGGGTCTTGAACTCCAAGGTGATTGCATTGCACAGAAATAGTTCAAATCTCGCAGGGCTGTTCTGCATGCATCTGGCAATCCAAATTCATTTCAAAACTGCCACCAGCATTATCATTGCTGTTACTATCTCACATTTCTCTATATGTCAACAGGTTTATTTCATACAGAAAATGTGTGTATGGTTATTGCCCACTGGAGAGTCCTGTCTGTGCTGGAAAAGGCATCTATGCAGTCTACACTTAGAGCAGCCTGCTGCTACTGGGATGGCTGCTGGCTCACGAAGACTTCACTGATCCTCCGCCTGGCTGGCTGCTCTCGTTGATGGTGATGCTATTCCGCACTGTATTGATCCTAGCAAGAAATCCCGCATCTGTAGTCACTTAGGCATTTTCACAGTAGTTCAAGAGAAATTTAACAGTGGGTGGAACGGTTTACTCCTAGTTCTCCAGAACAGTGAAACTACTGAAATACACTCCCTTATACAGAGTATTTTGTGGTTAGATTACCTAGTGTCTAATAGATTGAATCACACCACAGCCTTTTCAGAGATATTGGTAGGGGCTATTTTTTTATTCCAGCTCTCTGCTTTTGTGAAGCTTGTAAAAATTTAGCATCTCTGAGTGTGACTCCACTCTGTCATGTTGGCTAATGAAATTGGGTAACAACTTAGGAAACTTTGAAGGATGGCCAGAGTTGGTGAAACACACACAAATGATGTAGATGCAGATACCCACACACACACAGAGGTCACTGTAATTAGGCTAATAAGCTTAATTTTGCTGGAAAAAGAGGTTCAAAAATATAAAAAGAATGTGTTGAAAATAATGGGGCAAATCCTGTGGTGTAAACAAGAATTCCAAGCCTGAGTTAGATCTGATTCCTCTGATTCTTCTGGTTCTTTTTTTAAGAATCTTGACGTAATTTTTTCATGAAATTTGATATAATAATTTTGGTGTCACTCATTATCTTATTCACGCTAGTGTAAGTGAACAGTGAATCAGACCGAATGGAATGAGCAGAATGTCTTTCAGTAAGGCATTCTGCTGTTATAATCAGCAGTGAGACATACAGGAAAGATACATATTTAGACAGTTTCAATATGAAATCCATCATCATTTTGGAGGCCAAGCCTTTTGCAGGAACTTCGATGGAATTATGCCAATTTGTGCCAGACACTTAGCAATGGAGGATTTCTAGCTTCCTGATGCTCCTAGTACTCACTCTACTTGTTTATTATACTCTAAGTGACACTTGACAGACTTCTTACAATGGGTGGGATTAATAACACTTCCTTTGGAAAAAAAATTAGACAATTAGTATAAGTTAGTTGGCTAGTCTCCTGAGGAAGAGAAAGAGGAAATGGATAGGCATTTTTGTGATGATTTTGGAATGGAAGAAATTGCACTTTGGAGGTAGCTTGATAGATAGCCTAGACTACTACTTGGTACATCGCATTTGCACTGCTAATGTGAGGTAAAGTGAAAGTTACCTAGTGCCTCACACATGGTCTATGTTGAAAAAGTCTTATCAAGAGATTACCATGCTTGAAGCTTCCTACTATTTAGGAATAATCCACCTACTAGCATGTGCTTGGACATTTTATTCCAGGAGCATAGGAAGTTCTGCACAAATGTGCGCAAGAACTTCTTTACAGTGAGGTGACGGAGCACTGGAACAGGCTGCCCAGGGAGGTGGTGGAGTCTCCTTCTCTGGAGATGTTCAAGACCTGCCTGGATGCCTCCCTGTGCGACCTGCTGTAGGGAACCTGCTTTGGCAGGAGGGTTGGACTCGATGATCTCTGGAGGTTCCTTCCAACCCCTACAGTTCTGTGATTCTGTGATTCTGTGATTCCTTTCCAAAGATTTGCAAGGTGCTGATGAAGGAAGAATTCCTATTGTTGGTATTTGTTTCATTAGGAAAAGATTCATGTTGCTGATGTTATAGTTCTCATATGTGTAGCTGGTAAATTGAGTGATCATACTTTACAAGATATTCCTGTTATCCAAAGATTTCTAGACTTCTATCACATTATGGATATGAATAACAGTTTATTATTTTTCCCAGAGAACAGTTCTTCAATGGGAAAACTTCGAGAAACTGTTTTTTTGTCAGGGTATTGTCTCTCCCTTGAAAAATGTTTCTCATTAGATGGCTCCATCAGTCTTCTTATGGAAGAGTGATAATATCTTATCATCACACACAGAAGATAACATCCATCTTCCATTTGTCTCATGATTCATACCATTTGTATTTGCTGTTTCAGTGTGGTTACAGGTTGACAGATATGCATTTCTCCTTTTTGAAAAAAGGCAGTGTGTCTTGTTTATTTAAATGGTATAGAATGATATTATGTTCATTTAATTGACATTTCTTCTATAAGATTTCCTGTGTTTTGAATTAAAGGATCATATGAATAATCAAATAAAATCATAACTTGCTTTTACTTACACTAACAACAAAAGTTACTAATAACAGCATATCATTTATTAAGGCTGTAAAAACCATAGCAGACTGGTAATCTTACTGCTGATGATAAATCGAACTTTTCCATTTCTACCTTTACACTAATAAAGAAGGAGAATTAAGGACCAGCTATTCTGTATGGGTTGAAAATTCTACCTTTTCCTGGACTGGAAATATGTTATTTTCTATTTTTATTCCTTTTGCAGACATGCATATAAAAAGGCTACCTCTTATTTTATGATCATATGGTTGGTGCACACATCTGTTCATTTAGCTGTATTGTACTGTTTTTCTACATCTGTCTTCAGGGCATTACAATAAAGTCAAATCAGTCCTGCAAAACCAAATTTCTCTTTTCCAGTTTTTCTCATCTTCTTATCTATCTTCTAGACTTATTGGATTACTTAAATTGATTCAAAGTTGTGATTTAATATCAAATATTGTTTGGGCACTCCATAATAAAAATATCCTTACATGCTTTATATGCACAAAAATATGGAAAATAAATTAACATTTCATTTAGTCCAGGAAGGTTTTGTCTCACTGTGCCTATAATGATCTTTTCCTAAAGAAAACCTTTTGGAACTTGAACTTAGTATCTTATCATATAGTGAAATCAAAACTAACTACTCTCTAAGTGAGTTCGTGACAATAGAGAAATCAATGTAAGAACATAATCTGCTTAATGGTAACAATAACACTAAGATATTTGCCCACGGACATTTAAAAGAGATGCAAATGTGGCTGACCTTCCTGTCTCCTCTTGTGTGATCTGACATACAAGGAATATCCTAGAAGAATCAATGAAGTGAATGATAATAAAGTCAGAGAAGAAACCTGAGTTCTGAGATAACAAACATGCTATGAATGCTTTGATAGAAAGACAGAGAGGTAGGCAAAGCTCAGATATTAAGGTTTTGTGGAAGGAAGGCTGCAGACAAAACTGAAAAGACAATCCAGAGAGGACAATTAGGAAGAAATGCTGTCAGCATTGACACTGAGGTGGGATGGAAGGGAGAAGACAAGGAGCTACAGCTACGTGGAGTGGAAGGGATAAAAAATCTTGATGTTGTGCACAAGATGTTCAAAATAAGCTGTGAACTCTGAGTCACGTATGGAATAGATCATGGATGTTTGGAGTCCTAGCAATTGCTGCAGTGGTAGGAGTTGTTGGCAGGTGTTTTTTTTTCAAATAGAATGAAATGAAGAAAGACAGAACTGAGGTGATTCTGCTATCAGTGGGATTCTACTAGTAAGAAAAGAATTATTTATTTTTAAGTGCATTATTGACAAAAAATCAAGATGTTCAAACAGCAATTGTTGACTTGAAGGATTCGGAGAAAGAGGAATTGAATCCTATTTAAAGATGAGTGACTGGAGGGCAAGTAACTTATTTTAAAAACGTTTTGTGGAGTCCACAAAGAACAAAAGTGGGGGAAAACTCAAAAGGTCAAAAAGCATGGCTGAAGTCAGTGCTTCTAAAATAGACTCAAAGAAGGAATAAATTTGATGACTTGCCCATAAACTGACATAAAGGCTTATAATATAAACTGAGGGCTGAGTAGGTATACTATCTGTGAGGCTGCAGATTTCCCTCCATGCATACATTTACCTTGATTCCAAGCATTTGAGTCTTGAATTACATTTTGAGGTTCAGATTCATTCTGCCTAAACATCAGTAGGAAGTATTTGTGACAATGCCAAACTGAGGTTTGTAAGTCAGGGTTCCCATCTCTTCATGTTTTGTCTTTTTTCTGTCAAATTACACAAGAGATTGCCATTAATGGCAATGGAAATGGAGTAGATCCAAAATCTCAGTGCTGCATGGAGAGGGCATGGTTCCATTTATGGACAAGATGTGGGATCCTGCATCTGCTTGTCATACTTTATTTAAGTGAGATCTGGATGTTTAACTGCATCTTGTAGTGCAGTTTCACTACAATAACTGAGTTAGTTATATGATTTACTGTCACAGATTTTCCATTTATATTCTTTAGAAATGGCCCAAAGATGATATGTCACTTCCTAAATCCATAAAGGCTGGAAATTATTTTATATTGAAATCAGCAGAAAAGGAGTGGGGAGGAAATGGAAAGAAAATATGGATGAATCTTTCACAGAGTACTAAGAAACCAACCATCAGCCACATGGCCACCTCAGAAAAAAATCTGTCCGAAATGAATTACCAGGATCCTGCATTATTATTGAAGTCAAGGAAGAATATCTCTAATATTACAGAACACATTTGTTTTCACATGTTTAATTAGATTTTGTAGAAATGGAAAAATAAAATGTTTTTATGGAACTACTATCAGTCTGTAACCCAAAACCTCTTTCAATATTTAAATGTTTTAATGTAAACCATTCATACTGGGCTAAGTAAAAAAATATGTACAAAATGGAAATAATCCAGATAATATGCTCTGCTTTCTTTTACAAGCTTCAAATAGCTTCCATTTTACTAACAGTTTTATATCTGTATAAATGTAGGTAGGAAATGTTTGTAACATAAAGATGTATGGCATGGCCATTTTTTACATTACTGATTGGGTTGTATGCCAGCAATATGTTAGGCACATTATACCTCAGTCTGACTGACTGTGGTGTTGATTTCTTTGTAGAGTCATTGGAGAGTTACAAACAGCCATCTTTTGAAAGCCATCAAGGACTACTTTGTCATCAGACCAGTTGGATCACATCTGGACTGCTTGTCATCAACTTGCTGCAGTTGTTTATTGTGTTGTCACAAGTATAGACAACCTTTTCCGAGGTTTGGCCTTTAGCTGATTACAAAGCATCCATTGTAAGACTGTGAGAAGGCATAACTGGTAAGCAAATAAATATTTGTTTTCAGGGAATCATCAAAAAGGTGAAGATGTACTACGCAAAAGTTTTGCATTACTCTGAAATGTCTTTGGAATCTCTCAAGTCACAGGCAAAATTTGTTTTTAAAATCAATTTAATTAATTCATCCCACACTGAACATTGTCTTACACTGAAAGTAGTTCCACTGAAAGGCATGACACTATTTATAGGGCAAATAGAAGTGCTTTGAATTGTATCCTGTGATTGACACAATTGTACCACAGGCTGCAGCATGCATGTGAATTCACACTAGAACCTGTGCTTGATATCCTGAGTAATATTTCAGAAAGACTTCCTTCTGAGTTCTCAGACAGCATTTTTGTATGTTAAGTCATCTATCTGACTTTCTGGAAGAGGTCAGACCTGGTGAATCTTCAAAATGAATAGCTAGATTTTTTGTGTGTGTTGTTTAGAAATACAGCTATATTCTACTTGTCATTCATTCCCCAGACATATGCAAGACAGTCTTACAATCTTACAATACAGTCTTACAATCTTCCTGTCAGTTTGGATTGTCATGGTTATGCTTACCGGCCTACAATGAATAATAATATTAACATCACAGAAATTTATTGTCTAAACCTCAGGCACTGTTCTGAGTCAATGATTCTTCACCTTGCAAGAAATCACAGCGGATGAGAAACTCCAGATGACAAAAAAAACCTCCCATCTATGTTAGATGGGAAAAGCTAAACCACGCAAGGCAAGAGTACGTGTGAAGAAACAGATGCTTAATGAACACTCTATAGAAAGAAACTTCTGACTGCGGCCTTGACTGACTTCAGAGACTCTGATGGTGATCTGTGGCAGAAAGGCTCTCCAACAAGTGTACGTCAGCCCAGGAGAACTGCTGTTGACCATGTAGTTGCAAACACTGAAAGCAGGAAAGCCATCCAAACCAGGTCAAGGTCTGTGACAAATGCCTTTTCATGATGCTAAATATGCCTCTGATCTTGTTTTGTCCAGATATTAATACTTTCTCCTTTCTAAACTTTTTCCCCCCTAAACCTAAATGCATCTAATGGCATATGTTAAATAACCTTATACATAGTAAAACATGGGGAAAGGGCAACTTCTTCATTTATATAATAAATTTGAGTGTGGGTTGAAAGAACTCACAAGCTGGAAGGACATAGTTTACATTTCACTCCACAATGTTGTTAAAATCAGTTTGGAGGCATTACTTACAGACCTCTACAGGAAACAATTTTTCTGCTATTTAACTTACATTTACAACATCCTTTGAGGTCTTCAGAAAAAAAAAAAAAAAAAAAAACAAACACACACACACACACACACACAAAAAAAAAACCAAAAAAAACCACCCTCACACAAAATAATTATTCCAAATCATTTGAACTGTAAGGCATGTTGTTACATTATTACTGTATTGGAAATATCTCAGGTGAGTAGGAATGTAAGTTGAGAAATACTCTTTGTCTTGTAGTTTCAACTAGGAGATATGATTTTGTTGAACAGATTTCTTTAACTGCTATATATCTTCCATGTTTCCAATAAGGGAGGGCAGGAAGTCAGAAATGAATCATACTATTTTGGGATGAGCTGCTTTCTCTGACGACGTCTGATTACAAAGCTGGGCCCACTTGTTAGCAAGAACATCACAGAGGATGTTTTCAAGTCCATCCTCTTATTAATCACTTCTTAGTTCTTGTAAATAATCCACGCAAGTACATTCTTAATACGTCACAGGCACGCTAATGAATAATTGGCAGTTTAGTTGTGAGAAATGTAGCCCAGAAATTTTTATAAGTATTTTCTCAGCATTGTGGACCTTTTATTTCCATTCTATTTAACTTGTCTGAGGCAATTGTTTTGAATTTTAGAGCCTTGATTCCAAACACTTATTTTTTGCAGTTATTTTAAAATATATTTCCACCTCCAAAAAAGGGCCTTATTCAGGCAAGCAGGCTTTTAAAAATCATGAAGCATGTATAAAAAGAAATCTATTGAAAAACATTTGTCTGGGTCCACATTGATATTTTTACTGCAATTTTTAAAAACTGTTGGTATTTTAATGAGTTTTCTTTTTTTCTTGTCCATCTGCTTCTTCCACTTGATTTTGCAGAAAAAGATATAAATCCCGCATTTATGACATCATAGTTTGTTGCCATGGAATTTACTATGCTATTACAAACACACTGTTGTGATTACATGACAGCTTCAAATCAGAGGATAAAATACTTTCCCAGTGAGAAAACACATCTTGGAGTTAAGAAAATATGAGTAGGAGAAATAAATCACTCTTTTTAAGTGCTGAGCATCAGCCTGATGCTATACAGACATGGAATGAAGCATTTTTTAACTTCATGGATCTCACAAGCTGATGTAGACAGAGGCATTACAGGGGAGTCTTGCAGTATGCCTGGCAGGAGTATAGACACGAAGCAGTTACGAGAATGACTGTTGTTACAGTTGAGTTGCGGGAAGGGGCTGGTGGAATAATAAAAAACATGAGAGAGTTTGGAGAGCCACTGGCTAGAGATCCTCTGTGCTCTTCAGAAGCAAGAAGAGGTAAAAAATAGGAGGGTGAATTATATTCAAAGGTGAAGTTGCTCCATAAGAATGAGCAAGGAAATGGAGCATGGATTGCATTTGCAGTCAGAGAGGCTGGTGAGCAGTCAGAGGAGTCTGGGCAGGGAAACATGCAAAGGGAGAGCTGGTGGATATTAGGGCAGAGGTGAACCACAACTCTGTTGTGCAGAATTTGAAGCACTGCCTGCATACTGGCACGGAAAAGGTAGTAAGGAATTCAGATAGGCAAGTGCTGAGTTCTTGAACAGGAAACGAGTCTGGACAAATGAGAACAAGGAGGATAAGGGATAAAGATTGTGGAGATTGGTATGAGGAGTGACTAAGGCATAAGGAAGGCTTTTAGTGGCAAAAATGAGAAAAAAAAGGACAAATGCTGTAAGAACATTAGGGAAAAACAACAGGAAATTGTATCAGTTTTTCCCAATGTAGGGAGGTCAGGTAGAAACAGAGAATGTGAAATTTCTCATGCAGAAGTAAGGAGAATAAAGTGCCATAAACATACTGTAGGTTTGGCTTGTGCTTTTTAGTCAAACCATGTAGAAAGCTTTAGCCAGTGCGAATTACCTGCTTAAAGCCTCTGTCTTGTTTCAGAGTATACATTCCACTTTACAATGCCAAACTTTCACAAACTTCATGTGATGGTGACAGTGCCACAGCCTATGGGGCCAGCTTTCTAGCTCCTGTGGAGTAGAGGTCCAGACTGGTATTAGGAAGAATTTTTTTACAGAGAGGATGGCCAAAGTATTGGAATGGGTAAGTGGTAGAGTCACCATCCCTGGAGGTTTTTAAGACACATGTAGACATAAATTAGTGGTGGGATTTGGATTTACCACTAGGTAGGTCGAGATGATAGCTGGACTTAATGATGTTAGAGGTCTTTTCCAATCTAGAAGATTCTGTGATTCTGTGAACTACTAGTTCACCAGCTGGTTCACCAACTTCAACTACAGCTGTGCCAAGTCATAACAGTAAAGAGCCATCTCTACTTTAACTATTCGTTTATGAGTTTCTGTGTTGAGACTCTGTGTATGCTGCCTCCAACAAGAAGCTCTAACAGTGAGAAATGCATCTGTTCAGACAGTGATTTGTTCTTTTAATGCAGCAACGAAATGTTATCCCAAAAACTTATTGGACAGGATTCATAAAATCAACTTGCCTGTCCTTTCCACCAAAGATGATAATATATGAAAAATATATTTATGTTATGTGTTTTATCAGTAACAAAATGTGGATGTAAAGTTTTCCAGGTCTATTGAAATACTTTTTTTTTTTTTTTTTTTAAGTATTCATTATACTTGATCTCACCTTAGCAGCTCACTAAAATGCTGGCACAAATTATTATTAATTCCTCTGGCATTTTTGTAACAATGTTAAGCATGATGAATTCATTTGGTACCAATATGGATGTCATAAGTACTTTATCAGATTTCCAACTCAATTCATTACTAATTACCCTTACCATTATTTTAAGGAGTTACCCAGATGTGCTTATGATAGAATTAAGGTAAACAATGACTGATGCTCAGAGGTTATGATTAGAGCAGCTCTACACAATTTGACAAAACCTCATGTGCCTTTCAATATAAAGCACCTGCCAAGCCACATGTGCACCAGATTTCTCAAATTCCTTGTCACTCATTAATGCAGATGTAGCCCATATTTTAAAAGTCAATGTGTAGAAAGGAGATTTTTTTTTTTTAAACCAGGCAGGCTTCCTTTTCAAAACCCACAAATTCTGTAACTGAATTTTTTAGTGACCCACTTGTTTGCTGATTGAAATACTATTGTCATATCACCTACAAATTTTTTCCACCCACTTCAATACAACACTTTGACATAGAAATAACACATCTAAAAATGTATTTTCACAAAACGGTACAATTTAGGTATAAGAGAGGCCTATTATTACCTTAAACTACCCAACTTCCTGCCTTTGTCAGATTGTTTCTTACTTTAAAATAAGTAGAGTTTAGTAGGGTTAGTCCATTCCAGCTCTGAAACTCTCCAAGGAGTCTAACCACTTCCCCAGGGGAACTATTCCAAAACCTAATACGTCACAATGTCAGGACATAATTCAACCTAATTACTGCATATTTGCTGTTTACATCCTTTGGATATTTGAAAACATTTACCATGGTTGTTCTGCTTGGAATTTTAATAAATTATTTAATAAATACTGGACAACTTTGTTTACAAACTATCCAGGGAACATCTGATACCTTTTTCTAACTACGTATTTGGGATATGTAGTGGAAGAAGGCAGGAGGCGGAGAGAATACCAGGCAGTGGATTGACTGGTTTGCTGCATTCAAAAGGGTGTATCCAGCTCATCAAAGAGTGAAGGAGAAAAAGACAGCTTCTTTGTTTACCTTGGCCTTTAGTCCTTGATTTCAAAGGTGCAGGAAGTCTAGAATTTGCAAACTGTCTAACTTGAAAGGACTGCAAACACAGCTCATCTAGAAACCTGGCCATCATTCTTATTTGTGCTGCCATGCAACTTCCATTATGAGGAAGCAAAATATGAATTAAGTGTGTTTTTTTTTTACTAATAAAAGCAGATCATGTGAGATAGGAAAAAATTTCTCTGTTTAATAAAGACAACAGTCCTGACTGCAGCCCTGATTAATAGTCAGCAGGAGCTCATGCTGATCCAGGACTTTATTCGTGTTTTAATACATATTATTTCCGCTCATAAAATTATGATTTTGTTATTTCTTGCATCTAAAATATTTAGCTTTAGAACCATAGGGTCCACCTAGTTGCTTTGATATAATGTTGGGTCTGTATAAATTGTGGTTAATAATAAATGTAAGTACAAAAAATGAAAACAATATTTTCTTTTCTTTTCCATTCCATTCCATTCCATTCCATTCCATTCCATTCCATTCCATTCCATTCCATTCCATTCTATCTAGCACTTATGTGGCACCAACATCAAAATATGCATTGGTCTTATATGCGTTCATGCTTTTAAAAATCTCATTGTGCTTTTGTTTGAATTTTTAAATGCTTAAAAAAAATAAATAAATCACCCTTTAATTAATAACCACACTAGCATTTTTCATCCTTCCAAGCCAAGCCATTCCGTTATTCTGTGTTTCTATGATTTTACGACATATAAATCTGTTTTGATCTTTGTCTTCTCAAATGAATTCTTCCTTTCTTTCTGTTTGCAGTGGTTTATATGTGTTATTCTGGTAAGCCAGAATAAACATATCACAGGAAGTACGTTGTTCTGAGGTTTTTGCTTACTACATCTTTTAGTGAGCCACTGTACTAAATACAGTACTTTATGAAGTAGATATTTAGGGTGATCCATAACTGATTTATCTTATATTTTATCTTTCTAAGAGTGGGTTTCAAATACATCAGGACAGATCATGGCAATTGTAGTGCCTTGCTTCTACTCAGTTTTCTTGAACAGTGTGTTATCAAAAGTGGATCCAAACAATGACCCTTTCAGCAAATTGTCCTTGTGGGCAGTTCCAAGATCAGAACATAAACAGGACAGCACTGGAGCAATCCAGTAAGTAATTAATATGAAATGTTGTGACCTAGAAAGAACTTTGCCCTAAAGAAAAGCCAACCTAGCTTACTCCTGAAAAATGAAATTCTGTTTCATTGAGAGTTCTGGTTGGGAAAGAATTGAGATTTTATTTTTAATTTTGCATGTATTTTATTCAACCATTTATAAAACTTAAGGAGCCCCTTCACTGAAAGTTACACGGACGTTGTGCATTCTGGACTTAAAGACCTTGTTGGATTCATACATATTTTACCACAGTTAAACACTTAATGGGATAAGCATGAAAAGAATAGGGCTATTTGTTTTGTGTACAAAATGTGAGTTTCTTCAGCACTCTTTTTTGCTTGCTTATTTTTGAGAATGGATATGTCTATCCTGAGGCTTTGCAAATATAGAATGCTGAAGTTGGTATTTTGTATTAATCTCTGGTGTTAGAATGGAGCCCTGGTGAGTTATTATCTTCTTGCTCCTTTCTCACATAGTTCTGTGGGTAATGTGTTCTGTACTGGAACTGAATTGTTAAGATGTGGTTTGAGTTCTAGAACAGTGCCAGCTGCCTGTTAACTCCCATCATCCTGGCACTCACTTTGCTTATGAACCTCTAAGCACTTTGGATAGAGAATACTTGAAGAACCAAAGGGATCAGTCAGTCTGCTTGTTAGTGCTCTGCTGGGCAGGACTATACAAACTTAAGGCTGATACAGCTTTCAGTTCTAACATTCCACATCCCCTGTTCCCTTCCCCCTCAGGAAACAGACCAGGTAGCCTGGTTTTAGAGCTCCTTTACACAACTATGTCTTGCTTTCTTCTCGGTCATTTTTCATCAGTCTGTCTCTACTTGTTATTAAGCAAATGCTATAAACTTTTTAAAATCAGAGATTGCAAACACCAGCACAAGAAGTGGCCCGAATGCCATGTTTCCTCTCCAGCAGTTACCACTTCAGCTGTTCCTTAGCTTATACCAAAGATCTGGGAGGGTTAGGGCATGTTTTGTGCTCCGATGGAATGTAATGCTAATAAACGACCAAAGGAGGTATGTGCTGGGACTTGTCCCACTGCTGATGTTCTAAAAGGGTAGCCAGCTGTTGAGCCTATCCACTGTTCCATCAGATTCAGATTTGGGCTTGGGGCATTTTATAGATGCCTTATCTCTTGTTCAACTAACTTGGTTAGCTGGAACAACAGCAACAAAAAAAGAATCTTCCTTGGATTTCTGAGTAATATACTTTTAAACACTCAGATCTGGTAATTTTTTTAGAAATTCTATTGACAATGCAGTTTACTGATTACTCACTGAGCATCATTTACACCAGTTCAGGAAATAAGACCATAATGATGAAGGGTACAAGGATCATCCTTACAGTTTGCAAAGAGGTCTGGGCAGTTAAAGCAAATGGAAGCCTCTGACAATCCAAATTCTCCCCTCTGAGGGTTACAGATGTACTAGAAAAACACTGATTGCTCTGTCTTACTACATTTCTCTGGCTGGCCTAGCTCCATCCAAGATGGCTGACTGCCAGTGAGGTCTGTGATCTTTTGATTTTCTTCTCAGTGTGAACCATCTGCTCCTCGAGTCCTTGCTGCAATTCAACTTTTTTAGCAAGTTCAGAATTGGCTACATATTTCTTAGTTTCCCTTATTTTCTAGGAAATCTTATGATCCACAACACCCAGATTCTCATCACTTTTTTTTTGATTCATTTTTTCTGCTAAATAATGGGTATGTTGTTATTGGACTTCCTAAAGAATCTAGACAATTTGTGGCTGAGAAACAGAGGTGTTTTCCTCTTTCTTTTCCTTTTTTCCTTCCAAAAATTTTTTGGGAAGTTTCCAGATATTGTTTTGATTTTAATTTTTTTTTTTTTTTTTTTTTTTGTCTGTGTGTGAAGTTTCAGCCTTTCACTGGAAAGCATCTTTGGCTGTCTTCAGATTTAGCATGCTCATCTGGAATCTCAGCTCACAATTTCTTCCCATGGGGATATCTTTTGTTTCCTCTTCAAAAAGGATTTCACTACTAACACCATTGTTTTTATAGAGCAGGTAGCCAACATTCATGCTTTTGCACACTGTTTCAATTATGACAGAATATGTATATCTATATATACTTTTTAATGTGATTATCTCTTTTCTACAAGGAGTACAAGTAACATTCTGATTTCCTGAACTGGATATAGGTCAAACAAGATGAGGCATTCCTCTGCTCACAAATATAAACATTTTGTTTTCAGTCAGAGCTCTGTCCCCCAGATTCTACGAGTTGGTTTTCTCTCAAAAATCAAGTACTTGTCTTGCTGGCTTTCTGACTTCTTTGCTTCCATTTGGCTGCTCCCGACCATAAACACAGAAGCACTTTTACCAAACAATATGAAGGTTAGATGAATTCACAGACATATCCCAGCAAAAGTTCTTCATTGTATAGCTCAGCTTCTGATTAGGCTTGCATGTGGACAAAGTTTTATGTAGATTCATTTGTTTCAGCTGTCTTATGAGCCTTATACTGAAAAGGACTTAAAATGCTTCCTCTGTTTGCCTTTTATGAGGAGGCTGGCTAGCAGTATCAATGAAGTTTCACTCAGCCTTTACCACGGTACTAAGTCTGTGCTTCAGGAAAACTAGATTATCCTGCAACACATCACAAAGGCTATAAAGCTGCACCACAATTTAATTTATGCTCTCACCCATTTTCATCTTAGTGGTTTTCTTGGAGCAGTGCTCAGAGGGGAAATTCTGTGGCATTTAATAGAAGAAAGAAACTATTATGGCGTTAAAGTTCACCATTTACTTATTTTGCAAGACATACGTTAATTGACATAAGAATTTCTTCTTCAATCAGTTGCTTGAGCAGTCAATGAGAGACAGTACCCAATAAATACAACTTGATGCTGGCATTTTTATGGACAGCATTTTTATTGATTATCATAACAATGTATATTTCAAAATGGTTATGTAACTGTTAGCTATGAAAATGCATATATTCTTTTTCAAGGAACCTCTGCAGACCATTCCTGAAATTTTACTAAAGCTTCTTTCCTTTTTTTCCTTCCCAAACCCACTAATTTATTTGTGATACTTACCTCTATCTCCACTGCAACTTGGCTATCACTATGAAGAATTCAATTGCACAAGTTCATTGAAAACATAAATGAATTCGCTCTGCAGATGGGACAGTTCTGAGAATGTCTTTATCCCTTGAGCTGAAACATTGGCCTATGTAATTTTTTGAATTAAGTTTGTTTACTTTTGCCTTAGCAGTTCTGGAACTTTTGTTCACGCCAAAACCAAAGTCAATCCCATTCAGGCCTTTTTTGTTTCATTTTCTGATGGTCCTGTAATAAAACAGAAAAGGCTTTTCAAAAATCTGTTTGTTATTACAACTTGACCCTAATTCCTCCCATACAGAAGATGGATCTCAGTGTCCCAAAACAAAGTTCCTGAAGATGTCAAGGATTTAAAGGAATTAACACTCCTGTTTAAAATACCGAGCCAGCCTTTCTACAGAAGGAAAACAAAAATAAACAAAGTGCCTTAAGAAGTCTATACCAATAATAATCTTTTCTTTTACTTGTTCTTTCATCTAGATTTTATCCTGTCTTTTTTCGTGCTTGGTGCAAATCTGAGAAAGAGCTGAAAGAACGGCATGAAAGATATTTGTGTGTTACCTTAGTAAACTGCAAGCAACACAGCCAATCTACTTCCACAGAGCATGACACATGTAAGGCATAGGACAGCAGTGCAGTGGTATCCTTTTTCTTATTGCTAAGGTTGTTTTTCTGACTCTGCTTTCCCCATCTCATCTTGTCTGTTCTCAACACCAATAAAGAGTTTTGCCTCAAATTGAGACATACCATGCAGACAGTCAGAAAATCTGGTATCACTGGACATCCACAGTATCACAATTGTTTGGTTATCCACTTAAGGCACATATCTAGATATTATATGGTTCAGTCACCATGTCAAACATAATTGAATGAAGGGAGACAATTCAGACATCCACTGTAGCAAGGAGACACAAGTAAGTTGATATTTCCGATACTGAGAAAATGGAATTAATTATTGGTGATATATAAATTATAATATACAATTTAATAGGTAATTTAAATTATTCTCATATATGTAAGTTTATCGTTAAAAAGAAAGTAGCATCCAAATTCTCAGTTGAACTAGGATATAGATAAACTTCACCTCCATTGCAGATAATAAAAAATCATGTTTTTCTATCAATCAATGTCTAGGTGATAAATTTAATGAACAGTTCCATGACAGTTCTGCAATCTTCCCAGGTGCTAGCTTCAGTTGCCCACATCTGCTCACATATACACAAATGACATAAAAGTCCATGCTTAACTCTAACTTCACTTCCTGGGGCTCCAGAATGAGGGCTGCCTAGCTTTTCCCTACATAACAAAGAACTTCTGGTAATCTGAGCTGGCATCATGGATAATACCCAAAAGAAAAATTATCTACATAAAATGGTCTAACAGGTTATTATTCTGCTGCCCTGATCCAGACAAGATATGAACTATTTGAAAACATAGTACTTTGGTTGCAACTCTCTTGCCCTTCAGTCTAGACTAAGTGGAAACATTTAGGATTGAAAAAAACCCTAAGATTATCACGTCCAATCATTAACCTCGCTCTGCTAAGTCTACCACTAAACTATGTCCCTAAGCACCATATCTGCATTTCTTTTAAATGTCTCTATGGATGACAACTCAATTACTTACGTGGGCAGCCTGTTCCAATGTTTCACAACCCTTTCAGTGAAATTTTTTTCCTAATATCCATCCTAAATGCAAAGATATGAGGAACAAAAATGGGGTACAAAACTTATTCAAATTTAAGAAGAGACTGAGGCTTTTATTATTCACTTCTAGCTGGATACTTCTATTTTATCTTTGTATATTCCCTGTTTATCTCAGAGGGGAGAGACATTGTTCATTTTGTCCCCTTATTTTTGTATTTTTTAAAGGTGAAGAAAGTATGCCTGAACTCGCTAGATATGTGACTTTCCTGAACCATGAAAGCTCTGACTCAAGCCTTTTAGACTCAATGGAAAACTAGACCTTTCAGATAGTCCTCCACTTGGCTGCAAATGGCTCTCTTAAAACAACATGCTAGCAATTTCTACATAACCTGTGGAAACAGAAGTAGCTAAAGTAAATGAACTGAATCTCTTATATCTTCAAGACTCTGTCTTCTCCATTGATTTTATAATGATGGGGGCAATGTTGTTAGGACAACACCTTTTCTGGAACTGAATGACTAAGCTGCATGCAATTATTCAGCCAGGCACTTAATTGCTGAATATCCAGCGATAACAGCATTAATAGATCTGGGAGCAAACACTGCTTTTGTGGTGTTTCAGTGTGACACGCTGAGTCATTGTCACCGAGTCACAAGTAGTAAACTTTTAATGGAACCTTACAAAAATGTGCTTTTCAGCTTAGCACTGGCATAAGAAAATTTTTAATAATTATTTAAATACTATCGCTTTTTCATTAATTGTTTTTAAATATTATTCTTTATTTTCTTAATGAAGAAAATAGAAATGGAAAATTCACAGCAGGGTTTAGTACTGTCATTTTTCCAGCTGAGAAGCTAAGAAGTCACAGTGCCCGTGTTTCACATGAGATAGGTTTTCAATCTCTCTCTTGAAGATGAGGACAGTGACTTAGCAATGAATGCATTTGGATCATCATTTGTCTGGTGGCAAGAACCCTTCCTTACGCTGTGCTGTACACAACATGATGTGTTGTCTTAGTATCTCCTGGCTTTGATCTTCCCTGGAAAACTGACTCCCTTATGGAGAATGCCTACATCTCATCCAGCCTCAAGCTGTGGATTTGAAAAATTCTTAATTAGGGCAAAATATTCCTGTGTGTTCACCCTGAATGATGCAGCTCTCACTGACGTGGGTAGGTATCTCCTGCACTACATTCCTGTAGCTGGTGAGTAAGGACTGAAGGCCCAGCCCCTTTAGCAGATCCATGGACTGCTGTTTCACATGAATGGATTGACTCAGCTATACCTTGAACTTTCTGTGACCCTATGGCTCTCAGTCAGAAGGAAATATGAAGTAACAATTTATTAAAACCCAAACAAGTGTATCTGCTTATTGTGCTATTTTGCCCAGATTTACAGTACTTCAGAGCAATCGAATATTTTACTTCAACAGCAGAATACAAGTACAGTATTAAAATCACTAGCAAGTGATCCTCTCACAATTCAAACGTGTTCCATAGCATTGACTGAAACACAGTCCACAGAAACATTAGTGCATTACTGCAATTATCCTCAGGTTTGTTATGCAGATTTTTTAGACTCTTTCAGGCACTTTATGTGGAGAGGTCAAGGGTTTCAGGTCCACATTCGCACTGCTGAATGCTGCCCACACTGCATTTCAGGGCATGGGAGTTGTTGTAGCAAACAAAAACATCTTGCACTGCCAGGCAGGCAGCACACAGACGGGAATGGGACAGACGGTGTTACCAGACAACTGGATGGGAGGGTAGTTATTGTGTAAAGGAAGTCACAATCTTGGGATCAAAGCATAGCATGTAACTTTTCTCCTGCAAAAAGAACTGTCCACACTTCTAAGGTTACAGAACTTTCTTCGACAAAGATCAAATAAACAGTGGCTCTTAAAGGCAATGGCTATCCCTGAGATTAAGGTTTTCCTTTCCAAAAGGGAATGTTAGTGGCTGCAGCTCTGGAGACTTTCTGTAAAAAACATTTTCTGTGCATTCACACACTTAGAAGCTGCACCACTGCAGATTTTTCATGACCCTTGATTTACAGTGTGAAGCTCTCGATAGCAACTGGCACTCCATGACACTGAGGTGGCCCTCCTTGAGCACGGAAAGATACAGTGGGGAACATCTTAGGAGATAAAAGGGTTTGTTTTAATTGTGATTTGGGCACTTAGATACTTGCCTAAGCATTTCTGTCTCATTGCTTTCACACGAACTTAGGCATCTATTTGTGTTCTAACAGCTGAAATACTGAAGGAAGTGGGAAAAGTCCTGCTGTGACAGCAGGTTGCTTGTCTTCCTGATCAAGATCCTCTGAAATCAGAAAAGCTTCATGTACATGGAAGGACCGACTTGCTAGATGTGTCTACAGAATAAGGGCCTCTGAGGGGGAAGAGCTGAAGGAAAGGATTGGATACAGTAGAAGCAGGGAATCCTATCCCAGCTGCCAAATCTGCAAATCTGGAAGCGTTATTTGTGACTCAGAATTACTCATTATCCAGACGTTCTTCACATGTGCTGCATGTACTCCTAGGGTGGAGGTTTTAAAACGGGATAGGGAAACCTGAATGTTCACAAGGTTCAGTGGAAAAAAAAGCTATTAGCATTTTTATTTATTACTCTTGAATAACGCAGCTTTAGCTAAAATTTATCCCTGGAAGCACATTAAATACAAACAAAAGATAAAAGGAGAAAAAGGAGAGGAACATCTGAAAAAACTGTAGGTCACTGCAGCTGTGTTGGAATCAGAATGGTTCTGTGATGAACTAATGAAAGATATGTAAATAATTTGTTTCATATTTATCTACTTTAAGGTCATGTACAACATCTATTATCATAACATTTGAGCTCCTCATAGTCTCTGTTGTATCTTCACATCTCCCTTGTCAGATCCTATTATTTCTATCACACAGCTGAGCAATCAAATAAGCAAGCAACACAGCGAGGTTTTATCTTGCTTTCATGCCATTTATAGCACCTAAGTCAGAAACTCAGACCTTATGAGGTTACCCTGTACTCTATAAGGAAGGTAGATATTCTCAGAAGGTGCTTGAGATGTTCTTGGGTTCTCTCACCATCCAGGGCAACCTATCTCTCCTCATGTCTCTGAGGAATTTGGGGCAATTAGTCTCCAGGGAGACTGAAGTGCCGTGAGTGGGATGACATAAATGGAACCACAGAGATGTGTCCATGACTGCACAAAGCCATGAAAACAGCATACCCTTCTAAGCCTCATGCTGTTAACCTTGCTTTCTGCCTCTGCTGTTTTCTGAGAGAAATATGTCCTTTCAAAAAGCACAGTGCAATCTATAAGTATTATCAGCTTGCCCTGATGCCTTTGACCTGGCACTGACACAGAGACAGGAGAACATAACAAACTGTGCTCCAGCTACCAGAATATATGCTGTTGTCATTATATGTTATTCAGTACAATTGAGCACCTTAGTATGACTGGAAGCTTGTTACTGGCATACACATAGTTTGTGTCTTTTTAAAGGCAGATAAACTCAGAATTTATAAACATGTTTTCTTCTTCCAAGTTGAAATAAAAGCTGGCCAGAATTCAGGTTCACAGAGACATCAATTTCTGTCCCAAATAAGTCTTCAAGTTGTGTTTTTACATGCATGCTATCAGGAACAGAATTTAGATTATTGTTTATTTCAATTTTCTCTTTCTTTCCTGGTGGGAGTATATTAAAGCTTTCAAGAGTCATTCTTTGTTCCAGTTTTTTGATGTACCCATGGCAAGTTTATAATTTTTGATGTTTCATCCAATTGGAATGACAGTCACACAATGTAGGATTTTTCCCCTTATTACACAAGCCTTCAGTATGTTCTCTGTAGAGAAATATCTGATCTTATATCAGGTGAGTAAAACTTTATGACTTGAAGTATAAGTCCCAACGTGTTTAGATTGATTCAAATCCCCTTTTTCCCATTCTGTTCTGGAATTCATGTACTCTGGCTTTGCCATTGCTCGTGACTTCCCAAAATTCTTCACAGGTCTTGCAAGGCTGGACTTTTTCACTTTCCTGTTTGTACTGATGGATTTTGATAGATTAGGTTTTTGAAAATGAATATCCTTTGCATGCATATATCTCTTAAACATTTAATGTTCTTAGCTTAGGGTTTAAGTGACTTGCCTAAGGCAATAGAAGGAGCTAGAGACAAAACTAGATTTGACAGAGGGTGTTTCTGGCTCATTGACTTGGGCTCACACCTCTGGACAAGGCTTTTCTTTCTCGAGCAGTAAAATTGTTCTTTTTGTATTAGAAAAGAAGTCCGGAACTTCCAAAAATTGCGAGCTGAGTTCATTGGAATTTGACATAGATTTTCCCTGGTGGTGATAAGTAATAACATCATTTTTCCCTGTCCAGCACTTAGGTCTTATTTAATTTGTGTCTTTTCCTGTGATCTTCCTTGTTTTGTACAATAAGGAAGACACAAAATTAATATTTGACTCATTTTGCTAAACTGTTGTTATTTTAATTAACATTACTACTAAAAACATGGTCCTTATCCCTCCTCTGAATTCCTTTTATCTTCTAATACCTCTTCACTGATGTCTGTTAACTGGAGATTAAGTGATTGACATTATGTTATTGATTTACAGAACATGACTAGACTGACTTAATCTTTTCTTGGTAAAGCAGAACAGCATTGGCTTCTACTCTTCCTCAACGTAACATAGATTTCCCAATTATGTACTCATTCTTATGTTTCCTTTTGGATTCTTCTGTGAAATATCCGTTTTTTTCAGAATCAGAAAACATACAGGGCATGTGAGCAAATTCACCAAAAAGGGACTACTCACTCAAAGTTATCTATACATCCTTGAAGAGAAAGTATTATTTCCAGAACAGAATTAGTCGGGTAGGTCTCGGAAGTCTTCCCTGAATGAATCACATTATAGAACTGTGATTTCTCATTCATTACTACAAGGAAACCCAAGGTGAATAACTCTGTTTGGTTGACTCGAGATAGGTGATGAGTCCTATTCAATACTCCAAAAAACTGGCACAGCCATTTTGGAAAAAATAGCGTGACTACCTTAAACTTTCAGGAGATTCCTTTAGTTGTACACATGAGAATTAGACATTACTTTGTGTCTTTCAGATGTTAACTGTAGGGAAAGATGATGGCAGAAAACCAGATCTAAATTATCCAAAAAAGGGCAATGGTCTCAGTCCACTTAAGAAAGATTTGCGTACCCATCCCAAGAATTAGGACTTGCCAAATACTTCAGAAGGAGGAATCTCAAGGTAGAGATCTTTCCTGTGTGGCAGCCAGACCTTAAATGAGGCTTACAGTGTGAAAGAACTAGGTTATGCCCCTTCTGGTTGCATAGATGAATTGCTTTCGCCTCTGCTTCTAAGGCTGGCTAATGTCCCTTTTCCAGGTGCTCAATCATTGGTTCAGGCCATGATTCAGCAATTCCTATACATCAACCTACAGTTTGTCTGGTCTTTGTTGCCTTCTGAGATAATATTATTATTCTGAGATAATATTAATTTCCTTGGGAAATATTTCTCCAGACAGCACTGCTAATTGTAGGCAGACTGCTCTGGCAGGATGGCAGAGTGGTCCCCAGTGCCAGTACTCATGGTGACCCTGAAGTCACACAATCATTAAATGCAAAGAAACTGCACATGAAGCAGCAGCTTAATGCTGTTTGGCGTGAGTGCCTCAAGCTCTGCTGTGAGCTCAGATGTTTGTTCAGAATGCCCTGAGTTTGCAAATGCCCTGTCTGCTTGTCCCAGTCTACCTGTTGTACACATGTGCAGTCATGTTTGGTAGGTAAGTCTGTTGTTGCAGCATTTGTTTTCTGTCATTCACAGAATTTGTGCAGCCTGCCCAGGCAGATAACTTGAATACTGTTGTCTATCTCAACAAGTGATTTTCTTCCAAGATCATGCCGTGTCTTTTCTAAAGTCATTTCTTACTGAACTGGAGTCTCCATCACTTTAAATATGGCTTATGTTTTCTATTTACGATTTTCTATTCAGCTGCATACACAGTTTGCTAGCCCACTTCAGGTCGAGTTATGTAGAATTTATTTACATCAACTTCAAGGCTGCTCCTAATGTAATGTCTCCTATTTTATGTAAGTTGCTCAAAAGTAGTGCCTCCCATTTATTTCTATGGAAACTACAACAGACACAAAGAACACAAAAACAGTGCTTGACAACAAAGATTCTCAGCTACAAAATGCTATTTTTCAAAACAGTCATTGCCATTAGCTTTGCATTTTTATCATCAATAACAAGAGCTTGCATGCTGTGCTCATAAAAATCTGCACCAGAGGATATGACCCACTCTTTCACAGCTGCTGTGACAGTATAATTGCTGGGAAAATGTTACCCATGCAGTCCATCCGTTGTTAATACCAAAAAAGACGGAAGTCAAAAGGTTCCAAAACCAGACTATGTGGTGAGTGTGATAGAACAGTCCATCCAAAATCAGCAGTATGCTCCACACACTTCAAAATGCAGTGGGACTTCATGTTCTTGTGTTGCAAGAGAAAGGTTTTCTTCTCTGGCCTGATTCTGCAAGTTTGAGACTTCAGCTTAGCCAGCATCACAACATAACAGTCAAAGTTGGTAATCTGTTCAGGTTCCAAGAAATCAAAAAGGATTATCCCTTTCCTATCCAAAAAGACAGTGCACATCACTTTACCTGCTAAAGGCTGCATCTTGAACTTTTTCTTCAGTGCAGAACTCTCATGTTGCCCCTCCATGGACTGCTGTTTTGACTCCAGTCTGCAGTGGTTACGCCAAGCTTCATGACCAGTAACTGAACTTTGAGCATTGATTCCATAACACCTGACAAATTTGCACGTTGTAGTCTTTCTGTTCCTGTATTCACAGGACTTAACTGGCACAAACTTTGCAATATTACAGTGTTTCAACCATCAATTCCAACACATTGAAGCTGATTTTCAGCTCCATACTCAGTTCCCTGGTTGTAATCTGCTGATTCACACAGATGAGCTGATAAAGATCCTCTTCATTTTTTTGGTTTGACAACTGTGCATGGCTGTGAAGAATATGGCTTATCTTTCCCATTCTGTCAGCACTGCTGGAACGCACCACCTACTGCCTCAGCATGCTCACATCCACTTTTTGGTCTCCACCAGCATTCCACAAGCATCAGTGAATGTCAGTGGGTGCCATTTTTTCTGCATGGGGGAACAAAATGACACACCTTTGCTACAAATGCACTTCCATGTTTGACTGCCCCTTCTGCTGCCATTCATCACACTGCAATAAAATGTAACAGAATATTGGCTGAAAGGTTCGACCTCTGCTGCCAACCACCAACATCCTCCTTGTGGGCCAAAATAATAAAAGGCATTCCTTTAGGAGACAGTAGTCTTGGAGTAGCCCATGTAGACTCAGGGAAAATAAGATGTCTTCAGACAAATTGTAATTCAGGCTTGTTCGTCATAAAAGACAACTCTGTTTCCCATACCTCTAACTTTCATTGTCTGCAGTGTAAGTCAGAGTCCTCATAGACTTTCAGCTAGTGCTAAAACTTTCCAGAACCATGTCCTGTAAGTCTGTGTCCCATCTGTGCTGAACACTGACCAGCTCACAGACATCTTTATTTTTGTAAAAGTTAAAATCTTCATAAACATTCTTCTCTGTTCTTTTGTCTTCCCTACCAATACAGTAGTTGGTCATTTTGTAAAAGTCTATGAATCTGGAAAAGTGATATATCCTACATGTAAAAGCATAACTCTACTATTTCTAATAATATTGGAACTAATATCTGAACATAATTAAACAGCACACACCATGGAATTTTTCATGCAGATTGGGAAACAGTTCAAAGCACTGTCAAAGTACAGCTACTGCTTCAAAAAAAGCAGATGGGAAATGTATATTCAATTTCCACATGGATTGGAATGAGGAACCAAGCCGTCCATGGACCAGCCCTAAGCTGGAGGCAGGATCGATAGCACTGCACTTCCAGGTATGTCTGTCTGATTAGCTCCTGCTTCTCCTATCTCTCCTCCATCTGTAGTGAGAGTGCTAAGAAGTCTGGTATTATTTACAATGTGTTTGCTACACCTGTCATTGATTCAATGGAGATTTAATTCTAATGCAAGCCAGCACAGGTAGAATGTAAACAGAAGAGAAACACTAAAACTGCTTCTTGGTGACAGACAGACTACAAGTGAATTTGGAAAGCTGTCCTAACCCCAGACTAAGACATAGGATCACACTGGCAGCATGCTGCTTAAGGAAGTAAGAAAAAGTGAAATCTGGTGTTTTATTTTCCTTTGTGCTCATCACATGAATGAACATTACTGGGCAGTTGTTAATCAACCTCAAAACTTGCTACGTGCAAGCCAGCATCACATCTTGTGAAGCTGACACATGGTTTCTCTGTGCAAAGGCTCTGTAGAATCAAGAGCTCTCAATGTGGGAGATGGATATAAAGATGAGTTAGTCATTTTTGGTCATTTGGTCATTTGGGCAGTGAGGACTCCATCTTCCTCTTATTCCTCATTCCCTAATTCTCTTTCCCTAGAGGCTGCACAAATGTATTCATCGTAGTGCTAATTTTGCATCTTTTGGCAGGATCTAGTATGATGCAGTCTACATTCCAGAAAAAGAAAAACACTGGTATTTATAATTGCAGTTTTGATGAGCTGTGTGGCAACTAAAATCATTATGGGTGAAATCTGATCTCAGCTTCCAGACCACAGAAATAATGTGTCTACATTTAAGTAGGGAGGGGAACACTGATTCACATAAAATACAGCTTGAATCATACAAGAATGAATACTTCTTGAAGGATTACATTGTTAGGTTAATTAATCGCTTTTAGTATGTATTTTGATTTCCCGCGGGGCTAGGAAAATGTAGAAATACTGTCCTAACCACAATAATACTTGTCTTCACCATGTTACTAGCCCATAGAAACACAAGAAATCCCCTAGGGAATCCTGATCCCACCAGACTTCCAGCCTTGTTCTCAGAGAGTAGAGGGCAGGTAACTTTCGGATCACTTTCAGCATTTGTATGTGTATCAAAGCCAGCTGCAAAATAGACAATGTAAATCAGCATAGTCCCACTGATTTAAACAGAGCTGTATCAACATTCACCAGCTGAGCATCTGGCTCCCCATCCCGACTCTTATCCCAAACATGTGTTCAGTAAATAGTTCACTGTATCTTTCTGACATTAATAAAGGTTTTCCTCTTACCCTGTCTCCCTCCACACTTTCTAAAGCAGCTCTCTGACATGTGTTTGTACTTTGCAACTATCATTTCCATCTAATATCCATTATTTGTATTTTAACTATCATGCTTTTCTTACGAGTACATAAGAGCAATTTAGTTGAGTTGGGGGGAAAGAGCCACAGAAGACAGTGTTATTGCTTTTGACACTGATCTGGACCTCTAAGTTAAATTTTTGCTGTGCTTCCATGAAAAGAGTAGATCTTTCTTTTTCCTCCATAGAATCTGAGAGTATTTTCTTAAGATATATATAATTACAGCCTAATATAATTATACTTACCATCTGCTAGGTTTTGACACAGCAGTAAGTAACTTTCCTTCAAAATGTCTTCACAGTTTTGAAACACACTTTTTCTCAGCTGGTCTTACCCCTGTGGAAGACTAACTCATCTTATTTCATACACTAGCTACAATACCCCCATTCTTAAGATCTGGATCCCAGAGTAGAGCTCTCACATGAATGTGAAGCATGTGGCTAAATCCCTTAAATGACTCTGAAAACTTCAGCGATTTTTTTTCCTTTTCTTTTCTGGCTCAGCTTCTCCTGTTAATCAGAAAATATGTGTGGTTCTTCTTTACTTTATGTTTTTTTTAAAGTATTCTCCCAGAAAACAAAGAATAACATGAAATCTAGCTATGAAATCTAGGTATTCCTCTGACAGTGTACAGATCTATTTTTCCCAAATATCACTAGCCCCAGTAAGACCTGAACATGTAATCACATCTGCACTACTGCTCTACTGCTAACAGTCTATAAGCTAACCTGGTTAAAGCTAGTTTAGTTGGGCTGACAAGCTTTAATACACCACTTTAACTGTGTCGTAGACACACCCACAGTGTGGGAGAGAGCACAGAAGTAAAGCAATATACCCAAGATTACAGAGGAAGCCTGCTGCCAAACCAGCGAGGAACCAGACTTGTGGCTTCAGGATCAGTGCCTTTTTTTCTCTTCCAGGAATCTGTAGGCTGTATTCTATCTTCCAAATTTCAAGCATAATAAGATATATAATTTTGAAATTTATGATATATTGTATTTTGATTCCTCTCATATTCTGCCCTTTATTTTTAAATCACAGTTTGATTTGTGTTTTTATGCCTAGCTTCTTTTATTGTGAACTGGGGACGCTGGATGCCTGCAGAATTTTTTTTCATCATTTTTTTATTATATGTATAGTCAAGAACAAGATATTTTCTCACTTAATTTTGTACTTGCTAGACCTGAGGCACTGGGGAACTACTGTAGTTTCAGGAAGTAAATATTCCTTTCCTCCATTTTCTACCCTGATTTGTGAATTAGGCCCAGTGTTTACGTGCAATTAAAGAAAAAAAAAAGCGATTAAAAGAAAACAATGTATAGTGGCTCTTGGGGCTAATAAGAAGAAATAGTAAGGAATCATCCACAGAGATTGCATTGGTGTGATGTAATTTTGCTGGTACTCAGGCACTATGTGAAGGAAAACCTTGGAAATACTTAAATAAAACGTTTCAATTGATTTCAAGAGAGATTGCGCATTAGGGTGGAATTTGGCCTTTCTAATTCACAGTGGTCTTATGATCAGACTCCGGCTGATTTCAGCTCCAGCTACACTCTCCCCCTGCAAAAGCTTACTGCTGTGATCCTTTCCAGGACTACACAGGAGGGGCATTCATAATGCAGAGCGAGGACTGTGCTGTGGTTTATTCCTGGAGCTTCCATTGTCTACCTGAATGATCTCAAACAAGTTACTTTACCTTCTGAGTTTTTCCATCTGTATGACACTTTCATATCTGGAGATGAGAAATGCCATGTAAAAAGGAGGAATTACTATTAATGTGACTTAATAAAGTTATTTGTTTTGCGATTGGTTGCTTGTATTGCACAGTATGCTTATATTCCCCGTTTACACTTCACAGCAGTATTTTCACTCTCATCAGTCCTAAGAACAGGGAGGACGTGACTGGAAAGATGACTCATACAATCCTCCAGGATACAGAAATGATATCAATTATGCCTGCTAATCCTCATTATACCTGTCTCAGCCTTCTGGGAAAGAAAACTCCTGTTTTAGTTGGTCTTTTCTTAAGCACTGGGAATTTCCCCAGTAATGTTATTTAAATACCAGTTCTAAATAGCCATTCTAGTTCCCAAGATTGCCATTTGTTCTGAGGGTACAAACAGCACAGCACATGCATTTCTCTGGATCAAAGCAAAGGAATGCCTAAAGGTTTAGTTTACTGGCATTACCTCGTGGGTTCTGACTCTCCAGTTTCCTGAGGGGGTTGTACTTGCAGTACACAGACAGCTTGGAAGAGTGCAGGATGTGGAAATACACACTGCAAAGTAATGCTATTGCTCTGCAACAGCAGACCTCATTACATTTATTTAGGGGTGCAGGATGGGCACAGATTTAGGAGGAAAAGTGTTCAGCCATTTACCTACTTCCTATTTAACTCACTGTGTGACCAGCTGAGCACTGGACAAGACTCCACTAGCTGATGGATCTTACTGAAAAAGGGTGTGTGGCTCAGCAACAAATAAAACCTTCATGAAATTATTTTATTTGACCGCCTACTAAATCTCAAAAATAGTTGATATTCCCAACTGCTTTTTTGGTCACTAACATAATATCCAATCTTGTTTAAAGCTGTTCTTACTAGGTGAATGGTTTTTCTCTCATCCCACAGGAGAGCATTTCACAGTCTGATACACCTCATTCTCATGTCCATCCTTCTTTACTTTTCATAGTATTTTTGTTGTCCTAAAATAATTCCTTTCCTATTAGACAACTAAATATTTATCTATGTGGTCTTTTTTTTTTTTCCATTGAGCAAAATTGGACACCTAATGATACTTAATCTCACCATTAAAATCAATTCTCTGCTCCTCTATTTTTTTAAATTTCTTTCTCAGTATTCTCCAATGCATCATTTATTTCAGAAAATATATTCCTAAAATGTTTTAGATGGCATGATACACACTGTGTTTGGAAAAGGACTTTTGCAATCCTGTCCACTGAGGAAGCTACCCTTTCCTTTATAATTTGCAAATGGATTAGCCATTTGTGTGCTGTATCTTGTTCCCAGTGCCTGTCTAACTTTCTGTCCACCCTCACCTCTTGTCTTCTCTAAAGTTACTGTTTTTCAAACTCTTCCATTAGCCAGAATGTGTTTTCCTTTATATTCATATGCCTGTTTAAAGACTGGCCCTTTGTTTCTTTTATCCTGTTCGTTTTTCAAATCTTCCTGGATTCACCAACGCTATCTTATCTCTTCAATATTTTAATCACACACTTCAGTATCATTTGGGCTACTACTGGGGTTCTGCTAGACATTAATGCCAGTGATTAATAAAAAAATGAAACAATATAAATTTACAAAATTCATTGGAATATTATCTCCAATTTTGAAAATGTGGAAGGTTACACTACAGAAATCATTAACATCTTTCTTTTTACTACAGACAGGAACACTGGTGCTCAAAAGAAAATCCTTTGTGAAAGTGGTGTGAAGCAGAGATATTTTCCTGATGAATGCTTTCTAACTTCAGAGTGGTTTTGTGAACATGCAGCTCTTGTTAATCTTCTTGGGGCACTTCTCAAGCTAAACACAGTGCAGTCAGAGAGTTGATAAGTCAATTACATTCATATTGAGAGATTTTAGCTTCTGGTTATTTCCAACACATCCAAAACTGAGGAACAGTTCTGAAGTCTTTGTTAAAAAGGTTTGGGGAAAAGATCACATTGCATGTAGCAGCTGTTTGCGTGGATTACCTAGTCTAGCCATTTGTCAAGGCTAAAAAAAATACTGTCTGAATTGCAGGGAGAAAACAAGTCGCTGAAATATCAGTTAAAGTAAAACCATGTTACAAGAAGCATGGCTGGACTTCCTTAGTGGTCAAGCTCCAGCTTGGACAAGTAAGTGGGTCAACGCTAAACAAAGAGCTTGTTTGGCTGCCCTGTTTATAGGTATTTTTAAAGTGAAGAAATTAAAAATATATATTTTATGGCTATGTAGACCCTCCAGATTTGTTGTCATGCCTTAGGACTTCATTTTATGCAGTGCTGGGCTCTCTGTGATCTTCCAGCACATTTCCTTCCTTCCTTCCTTCTTTCCTTCCTTCCTTGCCTTCTTCAAAAAAATACAGCAAAAAGCTTCTTACATGCTTCTTGATTTACCTTTCTGATATGTTTTAAGATGGCTAACTGTTCTAGAAGTCTTTGGCACTCTTACTCTCAAGTATACATTTTTCTTGAATCTCTGTCTGGCTCCCTGTCCAAGCATTGGCTACTCTCATTTTCATGGGAAAAACAAACAAAGAAACAAAACTTTACAGCTGATCACAGGATTTCTGTTGCATATCTAGACCGTCTGCAGTAATGAATCAAACATATGATGCTGACAAAGCAATAATTAAACCATGCCCAGTGACAGTCTGTTGACCCTCACTAAGACATTGGTGTCTCTGTGGAGTGTGTGGGAAAATTTTCCCTTTTATAGTTGTTAATTAGTCAGCAGTACTTTCATCAAAATTAATACCCACTAATGAGGATTAAGACCAGATGACTGGTTTTGATTCAGACTGTTGTCTTTTAAGCTATTTATTTTCTTTTTCATTTTCCTATGGCATTACCTGTTTCATTCTATATTGTTTGCAAACACCATAGTCTTTATTGGGATAATAGAGAGGCCATAACTCCTTGGAAATCTGCATAGTTTAAGGCATTATTTACAACTCATTTTCTTCTTCAAATAACTACCAAAATGCTAAAAGAACATCATTCATTAACTGAGGTCCCTTGCTTCTCTTTACACATGAATCTGATTTATTCCCCCACTGAGAAGATGCAAACACAACTCCTCACCTGATCCATTTAGTACTATTTTTAAGTTGTCTGGAGGAAAGCAGAAAGTTTGACAGGCTTCTTCTATCAGAATGTGACTGCATGGTTTGTTGAAATGACAAACGTAGCCAGCGACCCTCTGTAGCTTTTATGACACGGGGCCGATGGGGAACGTTTATCAAGTCCATCATGATAAGAACATTTTAGTTGAAGGAAAGAGCAGATATGGAACTACTTCACTTGTCTTTTGCAAAGATTAGTGAAAAATGACTCCTATGAGTCACTTTCTGAACCTGAATGGTCTCCAGAACCTGAAAAATCCTGAACTGCAGCTCGAGAAGGAGAAAGAGCACGACCTTGTGCATTGAGGAAGAGTAGGAGCCAAGAGGTCTAGCCTTCTTTCACTTCCAAAAGGGGATGAGAAATTTTTACTGCTTTTCTTATGTGGGTGCAGTTAAGGTATGCAAAGATTTTTCAAGTTTAGACCAGCCTTTCATCTTTCTGAATTTGCAGTCTGCTGGAGATTTCCCCATGGACATTCAAATTCTTTGGAAAAAATCTATTAGTAGATTTTAAAGTCACCTAGCAGCAGGCTTATTTTTCATATTTGCCTTTTGTGGACCCCTCCCTCTCTCCTAAGCATCCAAGAGACAACATGACAGGACGCAGAAAAATAAGTTAATTCTCACGCTGATTGTATCTGATTTTAGATGTTGGCGTGATGTTCCCAGCTAAAACCAACACATTATTTCCCTTCTTGTCTAATCTTCAGCATTATACTCAGGAAATTTCATATGCCTATAAAAATGATCTTCTTGAACCACTGATGAGCTGTATGTACTGAATCAGTTATTTTCTTAGAGGTGCATTTTGATCAACTCCCTTCCTGAGGTTTTTGGGGCACAGATCATCAATGTCTCACTGGAACTGTCAGGACATGTATAGATTTCCCTCTTATTGTTCATTACAAGATAACATAACTCTAAATCGGGCTAATGACTCACCGCCCCCTGAGGGTCTGCAGTTATAAGAGACTTAATTATTCACCTTTCATTCTGGAAATATTCCATGCAGCTGTTGGTGTTGGTCTGTCTTTTTTTTACCTAACCACACCTACTGAACATCAAGGAATCTACAGGCGAAAGGGGCTGAGGCTGGAATACTTTTTTTTTCTTTTTTTTTTTAACTGACCAGGCAAGATCCTCATCTGTATGTGACTCAGTAATTCAACTATGAACTCAGGTTTCATGAATGTGGAGAAATCTCCCTGAACTTTCACTTACCTCCCTGAACTTATGCTCCCTCTCCCTCTGTTTTAGAAGAAACCAAACAAAACAAAACATACTTTGTACTGGACGTGGCTAACATTCTCTGATCTAATCTGGTTTGCAGTTCACATTTTGAGTGAGAGGCATAGGTAATACTAAGCTCCACTCTACAGGACATATCTCTATGCCTGTATATGCATATGTTACTCCTTTTTACTTTTTGCTTGTTCTCTCTGCTAGCTGGTCACCTAACGGCTTTCCAAGCAAGAAAATAATGTATTTTTAAATGTAGTGTAAATTCCAGAAATGCTTTTCTGTTCTTGTTTGAAGATACAAAGCCCCTGCATTCAGCCTCCCGTAGCACCACAGCAGTACCAGCACAGGTAGTAATCCCTGATATACACATGCCTACCCTCTCCATGCTCCCCTACACATGTAAGTACAAACACACCCTACATTGTTTCCTTCTTCCTATTCCTATCATTGTTAGCTGTGTCTGCTTTCACTCAGCACTTAACTCTTTCCCCATCGGCACCAAATCTAATGATTGTTTAATGGCAAGTACAGAAACAGGTCAAGGAGCAGAAGTCAAAATTTGTGGCTTCCTCCTACGCACAGGAGTGCAGAAACATACTTTCTTTTGTACTCTGTCTGTTGGTCTTAGACCCCTTCTAAGTCTATTCAGCAACAGCAGCTCAACCATTTCCTTCACAGCAAGCTGGGATGTAGATCTAGATATTGAAGCATTGTGCAAATGTGATTGCAGTTACCAGAACCTAAAGAAAATAGATGAAAGAACCTGTCTCGGAGAGTCTTGTGGAATAAGGTTGCAATGTAAATAGAAGAGTACTAGTCACAGGGCAAAGTATTTAGTGTTTCCCACTGTCAGACCGCAGAGTATTTTCTGCAAACAGCATTTCTGGTACTTCGGTTTTCTCTTGGTCTGTCTAATTCTGCTCCTAGGACTTGCTGGGGGTGGGCACATACATGTGCAATGTCTTCCACCTGGCCCATGATACTTGTGCATTAAACCTGAATGCCTAATTTGGTTGGAAGGTATCAGAATCTTCTTCCTTTTTTTTTTTTTTCTTTTCTTTTTTTTTTTAATTGATTGCTTGAAGTCAGATTTTCAAAAGTATTTTGGTGTCTGAAGAAACAAATAGGTCTTTCAGAACCATCTATTGGAATTCAGAGCTTTGTAAATCTCTCTTACAGGAATCACCTAAAGTAGCTAGTGGTCAGAGAGTATTTCTGCAGAGTTAGAGTATTTGTTGAATAATGTTTCTAAAGGCAGTTAATTCTTCAGCAGTGCATACGCTATTTTGTTTGAACGGGCCCTACACATGGCTTCTCATCTTTCCTGTTTTATTTGTGTTATTTATTGCTACTACCTTCTGTTTGTAGTTCAGCATAACCTGTGAGAAGAAGCTGAACAACCATCTAGACAGACTGTTAAATACTTAAGGGCACTTTGCTACAGATCACACTTAAAAATTTACGTTATGTCAAGAGAGTATGAAGCACCATTTGGTAGCTTGCTGTTACACACAGAATCATTAAGGTTGGGAAAGATCTTCAAAATCATCAATTCCAACAATCTACCTAACAGTACAAATCCATTGCTAAACCATGTCTGTAAGTGCAACATCCACACATCCATCTCATAAATAACCACCAAGGATGGTGACTCTACTCCTTCCCTGGGCAGCCTGCTACAATGCCTAGTTGCCCTTTTTTTGAATAAATTCTTCCAGTCTAAGCCTCCACTAGCAGAATTTGGAGCTGTTTCCTCATGTTCTATCATTTGCCATATGGGAAAACAGATAAATACCCACTTTGAGGCAATCTCCTGTCAGGTCACTGTAGAGAGCAATGAGCTCTCCCGGTACTGAGTAAAAAGGAAATGCTATGTCCCTAGTCCTGCTGGCCACCCCAGGCCAGGATGCCATTGACCTTCTTGGTCAACTTGGCACACTGTTGGCTCGCGTTCAGCCATCTGTCAACTAACACCTCCAGGTCCCTTTCTGCAGGGCAAATTTCCAGCCAATCTTTCTCAAGGCTGTGTACCTCTACATGCTGTTGTTGTGACCCAAGTGAATTTACCATTGCTGAATGCAATACAGCTGGATGCAGCTCATCAATCCAACCCATCTAGATACCTTCTGTAGGGTCTTCCTAACCTCAGGCAGATCAACACTCCCACCAAACTTGATGTTATCTGCAAACTTAATGAAGTTGCTCTCAGTTCCCTCATCTGTATCTGGCTTCAGTACTGAGCTCTGGGATACACTAGTTGTGATCAGTCACCAACTAGATTTAACAAATTCACAAAGATCTGGTGATGCAGAATGCAATAAACAAAGGAGAATAGCATAAATTGAGTATTGCCCAAAATGTGTCCAGAGAACTTAATAAACAGGTTGCCATGAAAAAAACGTACACCTAGCTTTAGTGCAATCTTATATTTTGTTTGACATGCATAGATAGTAATGTACTTTTCTAAGCAAATATAAATATATATATGTAACATGGTCTGCTAGGAAATAAAAACAACAATCTACCTTATATATCTTTATTAATTTTATGCTTTCATTGAAAGTTTAAAACTCCAGAAAAATACTATGTAAGATGGAAAAAAAAGATTGAAATTTTCTGCTTTCAGCTATAGCTGAACATTCAGCTCTAAATAATTCTATTACCAATACTTTCATCATCTGTGCAAAGCTAAGGATTTGATTTATCAAAATACTTCAGCCTTATGACTGTCTTTAACTGTGTGACTAATTCTTTTGATTCCTAAGGAGCAATTTGCAGTTATATATTTCTATATACAGTTACATGTATCCATATATACACACATATATATATGTATGTGTACCTATATTCAAATAAAAGCTATATACAGTATGCAAGTATACACACATATTTAAATATAGACATTAAAAGCAAAGAAAATTGATAAAGAATTTAGAAAGGAGCAGGATTACTGGTCCCTTAGAAAACAGATTCCCACATATTTTAGACTAATATTAAAAGGTTCACTATCTGCATTTCTTGTAGAGAATAGTCTTAATAGATGTACTAAGAAGTGACCTCCTTAAATTTAATTAGTCTTACTTTTCCACTCCATAGCCAGAAAAAAATACCAATCTAATAGTTTTTACCTTTTGATTGATTGTGACCATGATTGTCTATGAAATGCAATTTGGGAACCACCACTATAAAGGCATTTAAACCGTGACAGAAGACCCACATGACCTAGGGGAAATGGAATTTGTGCTACCAGACAATGTATGCAGTCACTATCATCTGTTATTCTAAATTTCTTCTGCTAGAACCACTTCTACAAGAGTGACAGTAAGAACTGAATCTGTTAATGATGTTCTGAGATGACTGTGAGAGCTAGTACTAATTTTTTCCCCACCATTTTTTATATTAATTATTGGGAAGTGTAGAATTCGTATACAAGAGTTTGACTGCATTTGTTAAAGAGTGTAGGAGTACACTGTGAAGACTGCACGTTAAAACTATTACAATTTTACATAGCTGTTTTTATTATTATTTCCCAAATAGTAATCAGTCTTCAGTAATCGTGCTAATCTTTCCAACAGGGTTTTGCTAATCTCTCCATCAGTAACAGTGCTAATCTCTCCAGTATGTTCCATGAATGATTTAGGTGCTCATGCAGACCTTCTGATTCATCCTCTAGTTGACCTATGCAAAGGCCAGAGTCATAATCTGAAGAACTGGAGCACTGGCTTCTCATTCAAGCCCTCCACCAAAAAAACAGCAATGGTCAGCATGGGACCTGCCTAAAGTGCTGTGTTTAACAATGAATAAAACCAAACTCAGCTTTCTTCAAAGAAACAAGGGGAGATTCTGCGCTGTATCACTGCCTGGTCAGTGCAAGAGTCTTTTACAAATTTTATCTGGTATAATCTTTCACAGATAAATATAATGACTGTAACTGTAACTAAAGACCAAGAAATTATCTGCTAGAGACTTCTGTCCTTCAATTTCCTTAGTTTCCTTTAATTGCTGAACAACAGTTGTGTCTTTTATTCCTATCTTCTTACAATTGATGCCAGGTTTTCTATAAATAGTAAATAATAATTACAATATAGTGATAAGAGCATGTTGGGTAATAATAAAGATAGAAGAAGTTGCAACAAAATAAGAAAAACCTCAATACACAATAAAGCACTAGGTCTGGAGTAATAATTATGCAGAAAACGTTATTTGCTTGAAAGAAACAGACAAGTAAACCAAGCCATACAAAGCTTAGCAAAGAACTTGTAGTCTACTGAAGAGAAGTATTTATTCAACTTCAAGACCAGAAGTGCTCATCCCAGGATTATTCATGTCCCAAACAAACAATAGAAGAACAGAAGAAGTAGGAGAACAGTAGAAGCACTTAAAGCTTGCTTTCATCATAAATTTTACTTTTATCTCTGTATTTGCATGAGAACACAGTGATACAGCATGTAAATGTACTAGGGCTGGCACCATAATACATACCTTCCTAGGATAGGATGATCAGTAAGATCCCAATATAGATGAATAAAGGTGGATCGATGCTGTCATTCCAAGCAGCTGCAAGACCAAGCATAAGAGCTATGATGCTTCTGTGACAAAAATTTGAGAGGCTGTTTCAAAATACAAGTGGTAAGCTTCATGCATCTTTTCTCTGAATGCCAGCAAACATGAATACTGGGCTAAATCCTAATTATGACGGTGTGTTTCCCCTTTAGATATATTTATTTTAGTGTTATATATAAAAATGTATGAAATAGTCACATATGTATTATTATTATTATTATTACTTTTAATTATAATTATAATTGTTTGAAGTGCTTAAGGAAAGCTTATTTAGGTAAGATGGGTTAGATCAGAGATATCACAAAGTCCTTCCCAGCTGCAGGAGATGGCAAGCAAACAAAATGATCTTTCTTGACATACAAGTAGGTCTTTATTAAAGTCGGGATGCAGAGGCTTTAATACATACGGAGCCAAACCTAAATTAATCTGGTAAGTCATGAAGATGTGCTCATACAGACTTTAGTTTAGGCTATGCAAAACTGTCTAAGTGTTTCTGTGCTTACTTGAGTGAGTAAGATAACCTGAAGTTAACACTGCAGTGGTTTCACTGTTACTGATTCAAGTAATACATATACAGTCTGTCAGCCAGGGCATGATGGGTTATGTCTGGGGAGCAGTGAGCCCAGTGATCCTCAGCTAGTATAAAAAGCCGGTTGGAAAACAGCATAGAAGCCCAAAGATAAACAGTGTTAAAAACATGAGACATCAGTCCCAGGGACCAGGTGTGGACAAAAGTGTATTGGACTTATTACTGCTTCCTCCCTCTTCACAGCTGGTTCAATTAAAGCCCACAGTTCAAGAAATTTTGCTAGAGCCCACGCCGACTCTAAAGATGCAATATCAAATGACGTTGAAGTTTGAGGTACATTATGTGAAATGCAGTTGTCAAAGCCTGATGCATCATTTCCTTCTGCCTTTTCTCTTCAACGTTGTAAACTGAAAAATAATGCAATGTTAAAAAACACTGTTATTGAAAGCTGTGGCATGGAATTCACTTAGAAGGTTCTAGAATTGTGCATTCACGCTATTCATTGGAGGCAGATGAAAAAGTATCAGAAAATTTTCAGTTTTCATCAGAAGCTTTTCTTTTCCTTCTTTTTTGCTTCTCACTCATCCTGTTCTCTCTACAAGAGGCTCTCTAGCCTCTTTCTTCAACTTTCACAAGTTGTTTTTCTGCCCACATCAATTTTCTTGTTTTTAACCACAATGTATATTTGCTGAAGCCCGGACAGTCCCAGTACACTTGAACATGGTAAACACGGCATTTCACAATGCTCGCTGCACTTGGATATAGAAAACATGATATTTCCTGAAAAGTCAGTTTCACTAAACTAAACTGTGTGGAGTAGGAAAAAATAGATGAAGAAATGTAGGTCATGCTGAAAGTTTTTTCATTTTGTTTTCGGTGGAAATTGTCCTTCTTGCAAGAGACTGGAGCCATCCTGTTGAGTAAGAGGAGGGAAACCAGAAGTACAATAGCCAGCACATTACTGTTCTGTAGGGAATTTGGTATCCACACACATCTACAAGGCAACTGTGAATCATACATTTATTAACAGGTTGTAAAAGATTTATCATGTTTTTAACTGGTGTTGTGTTCTCAGCAAGGATTTCAGAGACAGTTTTTCAAGATTGCTGTGTTTTGGTTTGCTGGGGCTTGACATAAACATTTCCTTTCTAGTCTCCTGAGCTTCATTTTGGTTTTTGTGTTTGCTCAAAGTCATGCCAGCCAAAACCTGCTGGATTTGTCTAAAATGAAACTGAGCCACTGTGAAACCTCTGAGCTCTGCAGACTTTCAAGCTGTAAGGAAAGCTGGGCTGAGCAGCGTGTGCAGTTCAGTACAGGCTAGTGCTCACTGGCCTTGTTTTGTTACTGAACTGTGTGAGTCCCGTATCACATAGGCGCCAAGAGTTTTTTTTTCCCTTGAGCATAGAGAGCAGCATGTATTTGCAAACTTTTGTTACAAGTAATCTTCATCACATTATGTGTGATTTTTTTGCTTTTTTTTCTGTTTACAGAAGAAATACATAAAAATGCCACTTTTCAAGGCTAGAGATGTTGCTAAAAATTAAACCCTAAAATAAACTTTCATACTGTAACAAAAAAAATTCCTTTCTACTTTTCTTTTCCTTTTTTTTTTTGAAACAGGAGAAAGGTGCAAAACTATTCATAGATAAATGTTTGCTTCATTAATAGTGGGAAATGATAAATACAGATGAGGCAAAGGTTGTTCCATGTAGTCAATAGGTCTCACCAGAGCTAGCAAAAGAGGTCTGTATTTTAAAGTACGGAGCTCTAGAGATGTACCAGCATGTAAACAATGTTGCATGATGGTACAGTGTGCAAAAAAAAGTTATAAGGTAATGAAATATGTTCCAGGACATTTATGTGGCTATATTCTTCAGAAAAGTGAAAACTTGTATTTCTTTACAAAATTAAGTGTCCCAGAAAATGTTCTCAAACTAATGCTAAATTTTCAAATCAGCAGTTTAAATGCATAAGAAATGTGGGAACATAAATCAAAATAGGTTCAATATGATGTATGAGTTCATATAAAGCATAGTCCATTTTGGAGACAGTTTCTGAAGAAGGCGGACTCTTGAATGCACCATGCTTTACTGCAGCTGGAGGTTTCCTGGACTGCAGGGGAAGCCTATGCATCCCTTCTCCTTTGTCTGTTGTCTTTGTTTCAGCATTTTTCCACCGAGAAGCAGACAGGCTGAGCAAAGGACATAAATACCTATATCTGAGAAAAGCCCTCAGATGTTTATGTTCTTCTTGCAGTGCAATGGCACATATTTATTACTATCACGTTGTATGTCATGAAGCTTTAATAATTGTTTACAAGTTACATGTGCACTGGGTCTGGCTGAAGTGTGGCGTCCACTTTTCCCCACACAGCACTGAGCTCTGCACTTGTTGCTGGACCAGTGCTGATGTCACACTGATGTTTGGCTGCAGTTGAACAGCGCAGGCACAGCACCAAGGCTCTCTCCAGCCCCAAAACCAGAGGCTGGGGGTGGGCAGGAGTTGGGTAAGGAATACAGACAGGGCAGCTCCTCCCCAAAGGGATATCCCACACTATGCAGTGCCATGCTGAGCAATAGAGGCAGGGAAAAGAGAAGGAGAAGGGCAGTCTTGGGAAGAATACTTATGTTTCTCTCTTTGCTTTTTTTTCTCTCTTTCTTTCTTCTTTCTTCTTTCTTCTTTCTTTCTTTCTTTCTTTCTTCTTTCTTTCTTTCTTCTTCTTTCTTTCTTTCTTTTCTTTCTTTCTTTCTTTCTTTTCTTTCTTTCTTTCTTTCTTTCTTTCTTTCTTTCTTTCTTCTTTCTTTCTTTCTTTCTTTCTCTTTCTTCTTCTTCTTTCTCTTTCTTTCTTTCTTTCTCTCTCTTTTCTTTCTCTCTCTCTATCTTTCTCTCTTTCTCTTCTTTCTCTCTTTCTCTCTTTCTTTCTTTCTTTCTTTCTTTCTTTCTTTCTTTCTTTCTTTCTTTCTTTCTTTCTTTCTTTCTTTCTTTCTTCTTCTTTCTTTCTTTCTTTCTTTCTTTCTTTCTTTCTTTCTTTCTTTCTTTCTTTCTTTCTTTCTTTCTTTCTTTCTTTCTTTCTTTCTTTCTTCTTCTTTCTTTTTTTCTCTCTTTTTCCTTGAATTAATTTCCTTTTATTCATGCCCTTTAACATCTTTATCAATGACATCGATGATGGAATCAAGTACAGCCTCAGCAAGTTTGCTGACAACACCAAGCTGAGTGGTGCGGTTGACACAGGGAAGGAAAGGATGCCATTCAGAGGGACCTCAACAGGCTGGAGAGGTGGGCCCAGGTGAACCTGATGAGGTTCAGCATGACGAAGTGCAGAGTTTTGCACTTGGGCCAAAGGAATCCCAGGCATCCATACAGACTGGAAGGAGCAGTCCTTGAGAGCAGCCCTGTGGAGAAGGACCTGGGGGGTCTTGATAGATGAAAAACTTAATATGAGCCAACAATGTGCTCCTGTAGCTCAGAAGGCAAATGGTATCCTGGGCTCCATCAAAAAAGGGGTGGCCAGCAGGGACAGGGAGGTGATTGTCCTCCTCTACTCTGCTCTTGTGAGGCCCCATCTGCAGTACTGCGTCCAGGTCTGGAGCCCGGAGTACAAGAAAGACAGAGAGCTGTTGGAGAGGTTCCAGAGGAGAGCCACGAAGATGATCAGGGCACTGGAGCACGTCCTCTATGAAGACAGGCTGAGGGAGCTGGGCTTGTTCAGCCTGGAGAAAAGAAGGCTGTGGGGTGACCTCATTGCAACCATTCTGTTGCTAAAGGGAGCCTACAAACAGGAGGGGAATCAACTCTTTGAAAGGGTTGATAACTGTAGGATAAGGGGAAATGATTTTAAGTTGAGGGAGGGAAGATTTAGGTTGGATGTCAGGGGCAAGTTCTTTACAGAGAGTGGTGAGGTGCTGGAACAGGCTGCCCAGAGAGGTTGTGGATGCCCTGTCCCTGGAGGTGTTCAAGGCCAGATTGGATGGGGCACTGAGCAGCCTGGTCTGGTATTAAATGGGGAGGTTGGTGGCCCTGCATGAGGCAGGGGGGTTGGAGATTCATGATCCTTGAGGTCCCTTCCAACCCTGGCCATTCTGTGATTCTGTGATTATTTATTTTTTTCCTGTTTGAGGTGGAGGAGTGAGAGCATGGTTTACTGGATTTTAGTTCCTGACTACCCTTTTCCAAATTGCTGACCAGGCCTTATTTATTGACTAGAAGGCTGTAGTAATTATGCAAGAGTACAGCAGTAATACAGTACCCAATTGTTTAAAACATCAGAGAAAACAAAACAACGCATAACCAGGCAAAATTTCTGGGAATTCTCTGCTGTCAGGATATAAGCTGTCAGGCTTTGCAGAAAGACCCAATGCAGCCCTGTCTAGAAGGACTGGGGGGTCCTGGTGGACGAGAGGTTGAACACGAGCCAGCAGTGTGCTCTTGCAGCCTGAAGTCCTATAGCATCCTTGGCTGTATCAAGAGAGAGAGAGAAGGCCAGCAGGGAGAGGGAGGTGATTATCCCCTTCTGCTCTGCCTTTGTCAGGCCACACTGCAGTACTGCATCCAGGTCTGGGGTCTCCAGTCCAAGAACAATGTGGAGATGTTAGGATGGGTCTAGAGGAGGGCCACAAAGATGATCAGAGGGCTGGAGCACCTCTCTGATGATGAAAGGTTGAAGTAGTTGGGCTTGTTTAGCTTAGGGAAGAGAAGGCTCTGGGGAAACTTCATTGTCATCTTCCAGTACTTGAAAGGAGCTTACTAGCAGGAGGGGGACTGTCTGCTTTCACAGGCAGACAGTGATAGGACAAGGCAGAATGGATTTAAACTGAAAGAGGGGAGGTTTAGATTAGAAGTTAGGAAGAAATTCTTCACTCAGAGAGTGCTGAGTCACTAGCACAGGTTGAACAGAGAAGTTGTGGATGCTTCATCCCTGGAGGCATTCAAGGCCAGGTTGGATGGATTCTTGGACAGCCTGGTGTACTGGCTGGCAACTCTGCCCAGGGCAAGGGGGTTGAAACTAGATGATCTTTGAGGTCCCTTCTAACACAAACTACTCTATGATTCTATGATTTTATGAGTTGTGGCTAAACTGACAGAATACTGGTGACAGTGCTCAAGACAGTACTATAAAATGGGTCAAATGTATTATTTCAAAGTGAAATATGATATTTTTTGAAAATCCTCCAACTGTACCTTGTCTCAGAGCAGAATCTTTCTATGTATCTTTAACACAGCAATGTAGTCAAAGCCAACCCATTCAGATTCTACAGGCGCCAGGTTGAGGACGAAGGCTCAGAGCATAGGTGTCCAACCATTTGGTTTACCTGGGCCACACTTCCAAGTAAGACACCATTTTGCCAGTGCCCATCTGCTGCCATCTGTCAGAGGGCAACAACACATAACGGGATGTTGGTGGTACGGTTCAATCTCTCCTGCTGTACCACCACCATCTGCCTCTGACACCTTGGGCCAATATACTAAAGTAGGAGGCACTACTTTTGCAGTAGCCTTCATAAAATATATACTATAGTTCATGTATATAGGCAATAAAACTTATTTTAGTCTTGAATATTTTTTATTTAAAAAAAAAAGAGAGCCAAAAAAGCACAGAGCTAGTGGGATATTTGACCCTGCCTATGTGAAACCAACACATCAGGCTGTTTCATTCAAGATGTTTGTCAGAAATGAAATTTTACTCTTCCTCTGCTTCATCCTTGAAAACAGTTGTTCACAAATGTGCATACTGCCAAAAAGTGGTGACATGAGTAAGGTGTGACTGTGAAGGGAGGAGTGTTTTTCTCTGGTAAGACAGTGCTTGTAAAAGTAAAGAGACAAGGTCGGATTTTTGAGTTGAATGCCTGATTGCAACTCCGTACACTCCATTTGAAAATTTCCAGGTAACGTATTCATGCCAACTGAAAATGAAAAAAAAAAAGTTTGTTTTTTTTTTTTTAATCTTGAAACTGTTCTCAAATTCCTTTATCAAAACGGAAAGCACAGCTGCATAATTGGTGCTGTCCGCAGGACTGTGTTCAGCCAACATATCAAAACACACACAGGTATTTGCTATACCACAAGCAGGAGTGCATTGCGCCCTCCCTGCGCCCCCGCTGCAGTTCATGCAGGGCTCTCCGCTCACCGGTGTTTGGCAGGGGCAGAGCAGTGGGTGCGCACCCAGAACCAGGCTGGCTGCTTGGTGAGCAGAGCTGCGGTGGCAGTGGGGAAGGTGGCGTGGGGCAGGAGCCAGGCCTCAGTGCCAGCTGGGCTGCACTGCAGGTTGCACGTGCCTGACTCACAGAAGAAGGTCAGGCTGGTGGACCGCCTGTGGAGTTTCCCAGCCTGAACTTCCAGGTAAATACAGAACCTCTGATCCCTTCCAGACTGCAGAGCTGCTCGAGACCAATAACATGACTGTAACATTTGGATTGTGGTAGCACTTGGTACTTGGACCTTTGTAAGCACAAAACTGCACACAGCTTGACCCTGAGGCACTTGTAATTAAGACAAGGAAAGGAAAATTAAGCATTGTTAAGGAACCTGCCATTAATTACTGGTAATCTGGTGATCTCTCAGGTGAACATGGGAACACATGAAGTAAGGAGGGGATCAGAAGGACAGAGAAGGTGATAGCTTTGCAGACTTATTTTCCTCCTTGCTTAATAAAGCTTAGCCTGGTAGAAAGAAGCGATGTCTTAGTTTCAGCTTCTTTTGTCAGAAAGAAGGTAGGCTGTTCCTGTTTTGGCAGTTCATGAGCTTTTCAAAAATAATCTACATCAAAGCTGATGTGACTAACTTCACAATGAAAGCAGATTGGGTCTTAGATTTGAGAAGTGAAAAAACTTGGAAAAGAGAAAGGAAAGAAAAATACTTCTATTGCCTCGTTGCCAATGTGCTCCTGGGGGTACACTTAATGAAGGTAAACAAGGATTTCCAACATTGTACATTGTGCAGCTTTTGAGTCCATTGTGTTGAAAGTGTCTTGGCAACAAGAAGCAATTGTGGGATAAGTTTTAACCTTTTCTTGGAAGAAAAGTACAGATTAGAGCTAGAGCTGTACCAATGTATGCTTTGAAGGCAGAAGTGTTCCTACTCTTTTGTGGCATATCTGTTTCTGGAGTCCTGCCTGGAGATGAAATCTCTTCTGGACTATCAGTGAGAGTACCTAGCGTACAACCTACAGTTGTTGCCAGAACCAATCTGTGCTTCCCAAGATGTTAAGCCCAGTTCTGTTTCTTTGGAAATCTAAGAAATTCGTAATAACCTTCTGTATTTATCAATCATTCTGATCTTCATTACAGTTTCTTTGCCAAACAAAATAAAGATTCACAGAGCAATAGGGTTAGTATTGGATGATAAATCTTTGTTGAGAATCATTTAACACATTGCTTCTTTGCAGATTTGGCCTCAGCCAGTTTAAACAACAAATGCCTGATGAAGATCTTGGGAGACATAATAATAAGACCTCTGTTTTTTTTTATTTTATTATTTTATCCAGGTTCTTTGGCAGCAAAAAATGTAGCTGAGAGACAGCAGGTAAGCAAAGAGACACTGAAAAACAGTGTTTATTCTATTTATTTATATATCTTTAAAGACAATCAAAATAGAAAATAGATTGATTTGGAAAAAAAAAAAGTTTCCAAAACTCACATGGGTAAGCTTTTATGATATATTCTCACTAATATTTTTATGACAGTGGTGTAAAAAAAGAAAGAATTAAACCCATATCCCTCACTCTGAAAACAGTTTATTTGCAGAGCTAGTGCTTTTCTTTCCAGAACAAGCTGGTAGAAAATAAGAAAACCAGAGTGACAAGGTTTAAAGCCTGTTAGCGAAACTTCCTCATGCAAAAATATATGTTTCATTTTAAATTCCTGAAAGACTAGTGGATTTAGCTATTTGTATAAGAAATGCCTGGCAAGTAGAGTATCTCAGTACACATGCCAGGTGGAGGAAAGAAGCCCAGACTACAGAAAAGAAAGAAGAATAATACTGAATTTTGTACACTGAGTGAAATTAGATTTCAAGAAATTCCTAACCTAATGGGCCTTGATCAATAATGGGAGCCCTGGCCACTTTTCTAAAGCAACTAGAAGTGATGTAGGAAAATAGAAGATGACAGCACTCTCACCACACGAAAGGATTAGGGCAGTCTGTTTCCATTGCTTGTAGGCTTTGTATCAACAGCATGCAGGTTGTGACATAAGGTTAGATGACATACCAACCTACCTATACACGCAGGAAAGGGGGGATAAAGACAGTTGGCAAAGTACTTTTTGGGTGGCCATCATTTTCTAACGAGGCAATCAGAACTTCATAGTAATGGTGAAAATATGTCAAAACCAACTCTGTGGGATACTATGTCTTGGCAAAGATCTTATATTGATTTTGCAGGGGGGAATTACTGAGTATGCCTAGCTGCAGTTAATGTTTATTCCAGACAGCCAAAGTTGTATGACAATGGTTTTGGCAGTTAGGACAGCAGAAAGCATACATGTCATATATAATTTTGCATAGTGATATCAACTGGGATTATGATTTGTGTTGGTTTTTTTTTTTTTTCTCCCTGAGGAATATTAGATTTTCCCTAAAATTTACCACTGTGCACTACACATTAGCAAAACACACATAAAGCTATAAACACAGAAATATGGTTAAAACTCTTAACATACTACACAAATTCTCTGGTTTGAAGGCCGGTATAACAGCTCATTAAACAAAAAACATTGTCAGAGTAATTTTTAAATGACAGTTTTAGGTGGTAGGGCAAGATGAATCTAAAAAAAAAATGATACAGTCAAACAACCAAAATCCAAACAAAAGCAAAACAAAAATCTCACAGTCTAAGAAAGTAAAAAAATAAATTTCTCTGGGATAAGTCAAGTGTTAATACATTATGACCTGGTATTACTAGGTAAAGACTCTCTTATCCATATCTCAGACAGAGCTAACTTATGGTCCAATTTAAGACGTAAGAGGGCTGCTGAACAAAAATACTGATATCAAGTGCATTACCCGGAAAACAGTGTTATAGTGAAGATAATGATTGTTTAAGAAATATATGAATATTCAGATCAAAACAAACAGCTATGGACTAGTCTGTAAAGCTCCAAACAAAACATTTTTGCAGTCTCAGGTCCTTCAGCACCCATCACAATCCAATCAAGCTGTCACACCCTTCCTGGGTGCTGTAGCACAAAGCTTGAAATCATGGACTCTGAGAGTGAATAATTCTCATTTCAGTAACTTGTTATGGAACTCCATATTGAAAGTGATCAGTCTAAACCCACTCTGAACTGAACATAGGATTATAGAATCATAGAATGGTTTGGGTTGGAAGGGACCTTTAAGAGCATCTACTTCCAATCTCCCTGTTACAGGCAGGGACACCTTCCACTACAGCAGGTTGCTCAAATTCCCATCCAGCCTGGCCCTGAATGCTTCTAAGGAAGGGGCATTCTCAGTCTCACTGGGCAACCTATTCCTGTGTCTCACCACCCTCACAGTAAAGAACTTTTTCCTGATATCTAGTCTAAATCTACTCTTTCCCGATTTAGAGCCATTTGTCCTCATCCTGTTGCTACATGCCCATTTAAAAAGTCCCACCCCAGCTTTCCTGTAGGCCCCCTTCTGGTACTAGAAGGCTGCTGTAAAGTCTTCCCAAAGCCTTCTCTGCTCCAGGCTGAAGAGCCCAGATATCTCAGCCTGTTCTCATAGGGGAGATGCTCCAGCCCTCTGAATGTTTTATCCTAGGAAGGATGTCTGTGAATAAATTCTGTCAAAATAATTACTACAGCATATAATTGTTCACGCATCTGTGTGTATTGACAAAAACAAAGGTTATAGGTACATATTAAATGTCTGAAAACATTTTGAAAGTATTCAAACTAGGATAGATTGCTTTCAAGCATCCTTTGATTTAGATATTCACACAAATTTTTTTTGGTTTGTCCTGGTTTTTTGTTGTTGTTGTTTTTTAATTGTAATTAGATTTGTCTAGTAATTGCTATTATTGAAGATTTTTTACACTGGATTATCTGAATTTGTCCACAGGACTTAAGACATAATTCAGATCCTTCTCATTAGTTTACTTCTTAAATATGACCAGAACTCATTTATTTTTGGGCCAGCCCAGGACTGCACACTAAATCTTGAGTGAAAGCTGTCTGGTGATGTGATAAAGAAACATATGAAACTAAGCTCTCCATAACCACCAGACAGGTTTGCAGACAGACACTCCTTGCCAAGAGGAGTATCTTTCTTGTCTTTCTCTTCTCCTTTTCCCCCATAGGATTTGGGCTCTGCACTCCCATTAATCACTCCCAGGTAGCTTCATCTTTGCTGCGGAATCTCTGTCCTTCTAGCTTGGAATTCCTGAACTCACACTTGGTTTCTACTGCTTTAGATTACAATGTGACTGCTTGTAAGTCAGTGCAAAATGAAGCTGTTATTAGAAAAAAATGCTCTTTCAATTCAGTATTACTCTAGCAAGTGGCTGAAAGCAGACAGTTAAATATGCAACAGATGAATGAATGTGTCTTTGGATAAAAATCTTATGAACTGGAAATCATCATCCTGTCTTTTCCAAACACCATTTCTATTTGCTTGTGGTAAACTCCCGTGGTTTGTGGGCAACTGATTTGGTAGGAGTTATGAAAAGCTCACAGATAAAGTTAGCATTTAATCTTCATTGCCTCACAGCCTTTATACAGATGTTCATTCTTACATATTGTATGTATATCATCAGTGTACATGCAGTATTTAAAACCAAATGTCTATGTAAAGATTGCAGGGTAATGATTATATTTTGGAAACAACTGACACGTTAGAAACGGAGAATTGAAGGGTCTCAGACTTGCAAAGATGTCTGTAAATACAAAGTTGACAGATGCTTTTGCTTTCTCTATTCCAGTATTTTGGAAACTCAGAAACACTTTATTTTTAATAATGTTACTGTTTTGAGTATTTTTGTTCTTTCTTTTCAAATTGACTTGTTGAATTTACAAGTCTCTACATGCCCTTCAAGATGCTGCTTCTGCTGTTTCATATTCTTCTATATTCTGATTTGTATAGAGAAAATGCTTGAAATGGCATTTTCGAAAGTTTTTAGTTACTTACATTGCAAAACTATATCTAAGGATATTTTCAAAACTCTAACAGTGTTTCTCCTTCTAGATGCTGATATTCACTAGGACACACATACATTTTTCAGTGTTTGCCATTCACTTGAATACACCACGGTTAGCCAGCATACAGAGAAATTTGCAACAGAGCCAGCTTCATCATATACTTACATGCATTGAGAGATTCAGTTTGTTTTTGACAGTAAAACTTTTTCGTAGGTGCCTAAAAAGAAAGATGGGAAAGCAGAAAGAAAAATCACATAGTGTAATTACTCTATTTATTCAACACTAAGCATAGATTCTTGTTAATATGAAGTGCATTATTAGGAGTCTACAATATCAATATCAAATTATAAAATGATATTTTAATAATTCCAGTGGAAACTGGAATAATTGGAAAATTATTCCAATTTCCAGAGGAAACTCATTAGCTAGCTTCACCTTTGGCCTACAAAATATAATTTGAGTTGTTTCACATGTTCTTTAATGAATAAAATTTTGTTAGAATGATTCTCTCGTTATTAGAATGATTCATTCTTTATACTTTGAATCAGCTCTGAGAAATGAATACTTCTGTAGTACTTTGTTATGAGACAAGGTATCAACGCTTGTTACGTCACATTAGTGATTCATTAGTCAGACTTCTGATGCTGAAGCCAATCTCGTGACATTTGTATGGAAAACTTCTTTGTTGTTACAGTAGCTCAGATAGGTCAGTACACTCTAGTTTTAATTTAACACAGAATTAGTGACTCATGTGCCTTTTCAGTTTCAAGCCTGTTCATGAGGGATCTGTAAATGGTATTCTAACTTAGTAATTTGGTTTCTGTTCTCACAGACAGTGGTTGTAGATTCCAACATGGGTATCCAACATTACCTTGGAGAGAAACTCCCCATTTACCAACCTGTTTGAAATTGGGGTAGATCAGAGAGTTCAGCAGCTCTCAGGCAGAAGCTTTCTATGTAGATGCTTGTGAAGAGCTTAATTTAGGTAGCATTTTGACTACAGGATCATAAATATGTTAAAACATATGTGCTCTAATAACAGTAAAGGCAAGCCAGGCAATCATAAAGAAGATGAAAGTTCCTAACCTTCACAAGTCTGTTTGCTTCAGTATTCTTCATTCTGACAGCACATGGACGCTCCTCTGTCTCTGAAGCATAAAGGGAGGGAGAAACACATAAGTGCAAACTCAGTGAAAGACACGAGGTATCTCATGAACTTAAAAGTCTCCAAAAATTATGAAGTACTTGGAAATGCTGAAGAGGAGTTATAGTTTTGTAGTAAGTGTATCAAAAATACCAAGCATACTCAATAATATTTTATGGCAACTCATACAGAATTCTCTGCCTTATCATTTGGACTTCAGTAATTAGAAGTTCCAGATATTAACGATTGCAATGCACCAGCTAATTCTCGATTTTCACTCCAATGCCTCCAAAGAAAGGAAAAAAGTCCAAGACAGGATTTAAGTTACTTGTGGATCATATACAAGGAAAGGGGACATTGGTTTTGCTTTATATCTTTTTTTTTTTTTTTTTTTTTTTAGAATTTTTCAATGAATAGTGTTAGAAGGTGTGACACCTATATTTACAGATTTCATACTATCATTCCCTGTAGACTATTAATTTTGTTGTAACTGAAAATAATTATTGACAAAAAGATTCAATAATTCAACAGTTACTGTGAAAATTGGAAATGGAAAAGACTCAGAATAATTTGAGAAAAACTGAAAATAAGAAGGTTTGTCCTCCAAAGTTTTGCAGACAAGGAACCAATAAACCTAGAAACTTAAATGCACTTTCTGTGCTTTCTCTGGCATTATATAAAACATAACACCAAATGTATTTTATATTATATAGTTCATCCAAAATATACCCTAAAGCAAGTCATAAAATGGAATGCACTTAGACACACCCAATTACACTATAAAAACAGAATGCTATATAGTAATTAATCCAAGGTAATTCATAAATCTAAGCAAAACCACTGCGAATAAAGTAAATTAAACATGATAATTTTTACTTGGCACTTAAACTGCAGTAAAAATCAAATATAAAACTCCAGGATCACATTTGAAAATCATCCTGTAGACTCATATCTGTAAATTAAAGAACAAAGTCACTGTGGTGAAAAAAAGACTGTACTAAAATAAGTTCTGTCACAAATTCGTTTCATCTGAATGTTTAACTACTGTGCAGTGCTGACATATGAAATACTTATATGTGTAAATAACATATATTCAGGGGCTTTGTCTTTTAATGATTTCTGTCAGTAGGAAATTTCACTTTTTGACATTTATCTGTCTACGTTTGCATGCAGGTCAGACACATCTGAAATCCCAGAGAACCCTGCGCTGGAGTTAAAGTCCATTGGAGTCAGTGACCTTTTAGTCAGTGACTTTTACAGCCATCGGATCAGACCAGAGGTGACCTAGATGGCAAGAGCAAGTCACTACAGGAGGGACTTGTCTTCTTCTGTTGTAGACATGCATGGTGGCTGTGTATAGGCTGGCACATCTGTGGCACACGCAAAACATACTCAGACACCAGTAAAGTCAATTATGGCAGCAAACTCCTGCAGCAGTCACAGCCACAGACCTGGCCCATGCACCTCATGCTCCTTCCAGCTATCCCTAGGTACTTTTCATGAGTTGGATGATCCAGGGACAGATTCCAATAGGCAGTTTGCATGCAGCCAATGTGTTTACAAAGAAAAGGCATATTACTGTCATAGACTCAAGTCATTTGATCCCAGGTGGCTTTAGTGGCTGGAAGGTTCTCAGGCATGAGCATAGATAGGTCCAGAAGTTACTTTTGCTAAGGCTACAGTAGTGATAACCTGGCCCAAATCTTGCTGAGAACTATGTGTCTGAGGCCTAAGGACTAATTTCTCAGCAATCCTGACTAAATAAATAAAGTAAAACTTGCTGTGAACTGCTGTTGCCCTCTGTGCAAGAAATGCATCAAAAAGCATATTAAGAAATTGCAGAACATAATGCTGCAATATTGTGTAACCACCATGAATAAGAAGGGCTGTTGTATATTTCTAAATGAAGAATATGGAAAATTAGCATATAATAGTTTGTTGGTACACAATGCAGTTCATAAAGATAAGCAACTATGCAAAGCACATAGTGTCTGGGAAAACCTGATTATCGTATATCTGTTAAAAAATCAAGGGGGTAAATCTTCCTGTATACTGCTGAATCAGCTACATTTGCACAGTGAGAAACTTGTGACAGCAGCAAGCCAAACTTGTAGTGATCAAACCTAATTGCTGTGAACAATTGCATGCACAATAGCTCAGCGTTAGCAAGCAAGAATATTGTTTTGTGAATATATGAACCACAAAGGACTATAATTCATTTATAATTCACTAAGATCTCTTATTTTCTTCTCTAGTGTCTATACTTAGATAAAATAATCTTAAGATCAATGCAAGTGAGCAACAACGTGGGCAGATTAACATGCTGTTTTGAATAGTAGCCGAAGAGACCTTTGTGAGAGAGTACTCTTCTCACCTTCAGTGTAACTCAGAAGGATGCTCTGCTTCAGATCCTTCCGAACTCTGCAAAGGTAAGGCCAGCATTGCCATGCAGGGGGATCTGTAAGTGCTTTTTGAGATAATGCCTGCTAAGACAGATGCTGGAACATAACCATGGCAGTTAGAAAGCTTAGCACTTCACCATGAAAAAGTAAGGACTGGGTAGGATTGGCTTGAATGCAGGTAGCTCGGATACAGAGTCAAATTTCCCAAATTAGATGTTACAGAATCACAGAATTGCAGGGGTTGGAAGAGGCCTCAAGAGATCATCAAGTCCAACCCCTCTGCCAAAGTAGGCTCCCTGTAATAAGTTGCACAGATAGGTGTCCAGACAGGTCAGCTTTCAATCAACAGCAAACTTGCTGAGGGAGAACTCTTATCTCTTCATCCACATCACTGACGAAGACCACACCCAGCACTGACCCCTGGGGAGCAATGCAAGTTACTGGCCTCCAACCATACTCTGTCCAGCTGAAGACAACCCTCTAAGCTTTGGCAGTCAGCCAGTTCTCAGTTCATCTCACCATCTATCCTACTTTTTCTAAGTTTCATAAGAAGGATGCTGTGGGAGATGGTCTCAGATGCCTTGCTGAAGTCAAGGTGCACAACATCCAGTTCTCCCCTCCATCTATCCAGCCGGCAATGACATCATAGAATGCTACCATGTTGGTTGAGCATGATTTCTCCTTGCTGAACCCATGTTGACTACTCCTTCTTGTCTTCCAATTGCTTGGCAATGGCATCCAGAACAAGTTGTTCCATCATCTTTCCAGGGATGGAGGTGAGGTTGACTGGCCTGTAGCTTCCCAGATCCTTCTTCTTGCCCTTTTTGAAGACTGGAGTGACATTGGCTATCCTCCAGTCTTCAGGCACCTCTCCCATTTACCAAGACCTTTCAAAGATGATACAGAGTGGTCCAGCAATCATCTCTGCCAGTTCCCTCAACACAAATGAGTGCATCCCATCAGGGCTTATGGATTTGTATGTGTTGATTTTAGCTGGACGCTGACCATCCCCTTCTCAACCCTAGGGAAGCCTTCCATTCCTCAGACTTTATTACTTCCAGGGTCTAGGATTCTTGAGGGGTAGTAAAGACTGAAGCAAACAAGCTATTCAGAATCTCTGCTTTCTCAGCGTCTGCTGTAACCAGGGCACCTGTGTCATTTAATAGGGGACCCACATTTTCCATAGTCTTTCTTTTACTGTTGACATACATTAAAAAAAACAGCTATAATGGGACTCATTACCTTCTAACAGTCTAGCCCATGGGATACCTCCAAGTAGGTCTTTGAAGGGGGCAAAGTAGGCTCTCCTGAAGTCCAGGATAGAAATTCTGCTTATTGCTTAGCTTCTTTTACACAATATTCTAAATTCTGTCATCTCATGATCACTGCATCACAAACTGCCCTAAACCTTCACATTCCCAACCAGCTTTCCCTTGTTAGTAAGAATAGTGTTAAGTAGCACACCCGTCCTTGTCAGCTCCACCACCACCTGCACCAGAAAGTCATTTTTAACACACTGCAGAAACCTCCTGCACAGTAATGTATGCCTGCCTATATTGTTATCACACAAATTTCAGAATGATTAAAGTCCCCTGTAAGAACCAGTACCTGAAATTGCAGGGCTACTTCCAGCTGGTTGGCCTCTTCAACTTCCTCATCCTGATCAGGTGGCTTGTATACATCCACAGCAGTGTCACCTATGTTAGCTCACCCCTTAATTCTTCCCACATGCTCTCCACTTGTTCATCTTTCACTCCCAGCTGGAGCTTGATACAACATTCTAGTTTCTCTCTTATGTAGAGAGCAATTCCATCACCTCACCTTGCAGGCCTGTCTTTCCTGAAGAGGATATGGCTCTCCATGACAGCATTGCTGTCATGTGAGCTGCCCCATCATGTTTCCATGATCAGAATGAGCTCACGGCTCTGTGACTGCACACAGGTCTCTCATTCTTCCTGTTTATTTCCCGTGCTGTGTGCGATAGTGTACAGGTAGGGTACAGAGGGTGCAGGTATCCTTGGAGGGATGAAATAAGATTTCAGTTGGGCTACGGCAATGTTATCTTTTCTGAGGAGTCCTCATAAGATCCTATGGGACAACAGAGAGGTTCTGCCTAAAATGACAGCATTCCCTGGCTCTTCTCTGTCATGAGGAATTTCATCTCCTTCCCCCCATCAAATCTAGTTTAAAGCTGGATAATCAATCCAGCTGGCTTGTTCCAGAACACTTTTGCCCCACCTGCTCAGTTGCATTCTATCTGACACCTGCATACCCAGGCTCTCTAAGGCCTGCCCAAGATCACAGTATGCAAAACCTTGATCCGGGCACCATCCCCTCTGTCAGTAATTTACCTGACCCATTCTCCTTCCTTCTTTCCAGGTCCCAGCCATCAGTCGAAAGGACAGACGAGAACACTACTTGCACTCCTTAACCCTTCAGAGTCCTTTCAAGGGATGCAAAGTCCCTATTAATGTAATTTCCTTGTTGCAGTCTCCTGTGACCCTATCTGAATGATAGTGAGTGGGTAGTAGTCTTTTCATCAAATGTGGTAGAGTCTTCTTAACACCTCCGACATGTGCCGCTAAAGACAGCAAACCTCTCAGGAGAGGATAGCTGGGTGGCAAATGAGGGCCTTAGTGCCTCCCAGCAAGAAGTCCCCAGTTACTAAGACTCCTCACCCTTTTTTGTTTATGTTTTAACAAAAAAAATATTTTTTTTTACCATTTTTAATGGTAGTTTTTTTAATGGTAGTTTTAATACAATTCTTTGGATGGCCTTGCTAAGTATGCTTGCTGTTTCCTGGGCTCTGTCTGCTATGCTGTCCCTCTTCTATTTTCAACCCTACATCCTTGTATCAGTTGCCCTGGGGAGCTGCAGGGCTAGACAGAAGATACCTCCTTCTGCTTGAGCAGATGAGGATCCATCCCCCTTCACTTTGCGTGTTATCATGTCCTTTATCTTCCAGGTGGGAAATTAGTTAACTTCTACCCCAAGCAGGGACTCAGGGACTTAGGAGGGAACTGCCGGTTGGCATGTGTCAGTTCAGACCTACTTCTATCTGCCTCCCTCTCTGATTCCCAGTTGCCTCTCATCTTGATTTCTTCCTGCAGCCTGGCCATCTGCTCAAGAAGTTTGTTGAACAGGACACACCAACACCTCTTAGAGCCCTCTGCTCCTGATCCTCCCTCAGGCCACAGAGGGACTTCCAGGTTCTGGAGCTCCCCGCAGCCAAATGCCCGGGCAGCTCCCTCACTCTTTATGAGATCCATCCAGATGTGCGTGTCAGCCCAGAGAGGTTGTGGGTGCCATCTGTTTTTCCACCTGTCGGTCTGCCACATCAGGTGGTCACCATGTTGCTATTGATGGCGATCTCTTTCCCTCGTGGCCCCAGATGAGAAGAGCACGTCCAGGCTCGCCTGCTCTGTGGGAACCGCCTGTGCCAAGTGCGGTGCCGTGACGTTTTGAGGTGCCAGGCCATGTTTGCCCGGCCTGTTTACTGCAGTCCTGGGCCACTGCGCTCCCTGCTGGCCACCCCTGTATGCCTGGGGTGCATATTTCACGATTCCTCCATTTAGATAGGATATCTAATTTAGATGACAGATTCTTTAGATAATTAAGATATAGGTCTAAAATAAAAATGTATTTCTTGGCGAGTGTTTGGACATGGGTAGAAAAACACCTGACTGACATCTGCTGTGTTTATTTTGGAGAATGGTTCAAGAGCACCGTGCCAGAGACTGATGCTGGCTGACACTCAGATACAGAAGTGCCAAAACGAACTGAGAAAAAAAAAAAAAAATATATATATATATATATATATATATATATATATATATATATATATATATATACATTTTTGAATGTAAATGAATCCTAGCAATAATTGGAGAAAGACAATACAATAAATTGTTTCTTAAATTGGAATGATCAACCCCATCTATTGCTCTTTTCAGCAATGATATCCTGAATATTCTCACCAATCAATATGATGAGAGGAGCTAATAATGCTGTTAGAAATAAAAAATAAATAAATTCTGCATTAAGAGAAGTTGTATAGTATGTTTCCAGTAATTCCATGGCCATATAAATTTTTATTGTTAGATATTTAAATTGTTACAACTCTATACATTGTGGATTAATTTAAAACTATTGCCTCCCTCCAGAAAGGGCAAAATCTTCTAAGATAATTGTGAAGCACACTAGGATTGGAAAAGATCTCTAACATTATCCAGTCCAATCACCACCAATATTCCTGCACTGTTTTCCCTTAGTACCACATCTAAACATTTCTTGAACACCTTTAGGGATGGTGATTCCAACACCTTCCTGGGCAGCTCGTTCCAGCATTTGCCCACTCTTTCAGAGAAGCAATTTATCTTAACACCCAACCTCCCCTGCTATAACTTGAGGCCATTCCCCTTAGTCCTATTGCTAGAGACTACAGCAAATTAGGGGATTGGAGGACTGTGGTTTCATAGATGGCTATTTTAGCATAGACATCAAGCTAACGTACTGATATCTTGTGCTTGACATTGGATTTCTTTGTCTTGGTGCCATGAAAATTGGGTGAAGTACTCAAAGTCATCCATGTCTCCAAAAGAAGGGTCAAAGGACATAAGGCATTACTGGCTTCTTAATATCAGTGATCTCAAATGCTATGTAACACACACTAAATTTCATAGCTAACCCCAGTACTTTGGAGATAGCAAAATATCCAGCATTCCCATCTTTTCACAGAACTTTTGTCTTTCCTCAAGCAGCATCTACCAGTACTGATTACTTGAAACCTGTAATGCTTATTTTATATTTTATTTTGTGAGCAATTCAGAACTGGTGATCTGCTAGTTAAGCACACAGATGGGAGGGACAGCAATTAGCTAATTAGCAAATAGCTAAGCTATGACCAAGAATTCAGCTTAATCCTACATGATTTTAGTGTTGTCTATCATTTTGTGCAGGCAAAATGTGACTTCACTAGGCTGTGTTGTGCTACTCTGATTTCCTTCCTGCCTTACATACAGTTGTAGCACCAGCAATATGGAGCATGTCTTCACAGCTGCTCTTCAGCATATCTCCTTATTTAGAAGCAAGTAACTTTGTGATAACTCTTTGTACTGTAGTGAACGTGAAGCTCTTCCATCTCTGAAGCAATGATGAGCACTCAGGGCTTTTTTAAGATAATAAAATTAGCAGTGAGAGACGTTCTGAAAGAGAAAAGCTGCAGCTCATCTCAGGAAAGAACATTTGGTGGCCTGTGAGATCCTCTCCCTAAATTAGCAGTGTTACCTGCTTTTGTCAGAAAAGGTAAAATAAGGTCATATACCTTCCTTGCTTTTCTCTCTTCATTCCCTCACCCCCTAATACAGAAGCTTTTGCCAGCCTTGATAGAGACTTATTTGGTAAAATGGAAACTATCATCTGGAAAGCAGATGATTGCATTTGACCTATTGTTCCCTTAAATGCTAAAATCAGACCCTGAGTATTTCATTTAGCTTTCTAAATGGTGTTTGCTTTATATTGATTTTGCACTGTGGCTTCAGGGATCTTTATACATGTAGATCTCATTAACCAATACATAACTTGCTAACCAATACATAAAGAGGGGGAAACACTCCATGTTTGGGGTGTTTCTTTGACAGATATGTACACAACCTGCTGCACCATCAAGAAGGATGACAGAACAAGCCAGACTGTCTATCTTTGGTTTGTCTGTGGGGAATACCTTTCAAAAAATTCAGGAAATAACAAAGTGATAAGCATTTGTTGCAAGGAGGAAATAATGCAACAGGGAATAGAAAGCAGAAGAAACCACAATGCTGTTCAACAGTCATTCACCGTCTTTCTGTGTCTTATAGTGGGCAGCAAGACCACCAGTCCAGTAACACAGACACTGTTGCAGGGTCCTAGTGAATACCTACATTACAGATTTCACTGGATTCCTAGCTCATTGCCAAAACACTGCCCTATATTTCTCCAAGATACAAAGACAAATATTCAATGAATAGGCCAGGAAAGAGGTCAGAAGAATGGAGGACAGCGTAAAATCGCTTTGAAGCACACTGGGATCCTAAAGTGCATGTCTGTCATGAGTAAAGCAAAAGACCTGAATGTAGGATCAGAATATGTAAAGGGAAGTAACTCAAAATTTCTGGATCAAGCAGCTGGTAGGAGTTCTGAATTTAGTCTGAACCAATGGAGGAAATAACTGTGGAGAGGAACTTTTAGGCAGCAGGAAGACTTCTATAGGAAATATGGGACCACAAGGTATAGAGGAAAGGCCTTGTCACACCATCCAGATGGAAATGCCTGGATGGAGACATATTCAAGTTGTAATTTACTCAAACACAAGTTGTTGCGCTTAATACAAGGGTAACTGAATGAAATTTAATGGTCTGTGACATACAGGAGATGAATCTGGATGATCTAATGGTCCCCTTTGGCCCCAAAGCACTATGACTGAAAAAAGAAAAACCTGGAAAATTTTACATTTCTGCAGAAACTTTTTTATTTGGAAGAATATCAAAATTTTGTATTAATCATAGTAACTGTAATATTTAGCCCTTAAAGTGTCCTGTGTTTTTAAAGCAGTATTTAAATGTGAAATCCAAAAGTATGCTTGTTTTTGTGTGCTTGCGTGTGTGTGAGCATCTGGAAGTACCAGTTACAAGCCAACCAAGCTATTAGGCATAATGCTCAATATTTGATTCTCTTTCAAATAGTGATCTCTAATGATTTCAAAGTAGACCAGACATCTTTGTTGCATCTTGTCCAGATGAGATATGGTGCCATAGGCATGCAACTGTATGACTGCCATGAGTGCTACAAGACATAAGTTCCTTACAGAATCATTTGACAGAATCAAATATGAGCAGATCTGTATAATACAGATATCCTGTATTTATTTGCTGTTCATATATATGCAGGCAGCAGGAATTATTATGTATATGTATTTTTTCACCCCTTGCAATAAGATTGCAAGTCTCATTCTGAGGTGGCAATTGGAAAAAGGAACATGTCTGCAAAACAGGAATCCAGAAAGGGCTCGAAGGCAATCTAATGTCTGTTTAATTATTTTTGTAAAGAAGTATAAACCAAGAAATTTTTCAGAGAAAATTTGAGAACTAAATTACGTTGCCTGGGATTTCTCTTGAGTGTGCAGACATCACAAATTATGCTTGGTAATCTTGGAATCTGAAATATTAACAAAATAGGCATTGAAGAATGTTTGTAACTGGACCAACCTACTGAGAGCTGTTTCAATGAAAAAGTGCAAAACACCTGCCTTTTCCTCATGACATCAACAATATCCTATGGGCAGTGAGCTGAAATACACATGTCAACCTGCACCTCTGTAATTGTGACATAAAATACTCAGTGACTTGAAAAATTAGAAAAATCTCTGCATTCCTGAATGCACAGGTTAAAAGGTCTGGGTCTGTGAACAAAGTTCAGCATAGAAAACAGCTGCCATTTTATCTTACACACAGAAGCATAATGGAAATCACTCTCAAATTCACCACGATAAATGCTTGTCAAGGAATTATTTTTTAGGGAAAGCTCTTATGTATCCTCTTTATTGTGCCAAAGCTAATGCTGCAATTATTGGCTTGCTCTGACTAGGGTGGGAATTCTGCTACTTTTAGCTTGCTTCATACAATAAAGTATTCCTATATATAGTTCTTATTACACACTTCTTCGAGTATGAGGAGGAAAGAAACTAATCCAAACTAATACAGTATTGTACTGCACATTTGTAGAAACCATATAAAGGGAGCTGGGCAAAGGCCTGCACTATTGCATTAATTAACGAATGTGAAAATGGGTAATTAAGCTATACAGTCACTTAACAGGTTATTCTTCTTGGAATGTTATGAGCTGGAAAACAAAAGTATGTGATAGAAAAATCAGTTTTATGTCCCTGTGAGCAAACAACCAGAAGAGAACTTTAAATATTGAATTATATGTTTGGTTGCTCTCTTATATTGATCTCAGAAGTTTGGAATCTTCTCTCCTTGTAGAGTCTTTTCCACTTCTAGCTGTTATTTTCACTTAAATTTTCAGTTGTCCATTTTCAATTTTCTCCTGGCTACCCAGAAGACGAGGCTGGAACTGGATGAGGACACTTCATTCCTGTCAAGATTTTGCCAGTGGTTTGAGCACAAATAGTAATGTTCTTGATTAAGACTAAACTAAATGAAAGTAACTAAAGTAAGTAGTAGAAATTATTAAACATCAGGCATGTCTTACTGAACTTGTATCTCTGTGTTAAATTGAGCAGGATGTAAACCTGTTAGGGAAAAGATCTCCTCACAGGGCAGGTTCACCAAAAATTCAGTTCTGGACTATGAAGATGGAAAGGTAAGCACTGAAAACCCACCAAAAACATACTTCAGCCATTCAGGACCTTCAGACTTAAGTTGCCTGACATTAAATACTATATTAGTGCAGGTGGCTGGAGATAAATTACAGATAGAATTAATCAGGCTATTGGAAGATACTGGAAAATCATTGGCTGCCTGGCACAAAATGAAGGAGAAAGGAGCTTATGGTTGAGTAGAAAAGAGCATTGTCAAGTCAACTCAAAATACAATTCAAGGCTTAACTGAAAATAGCAGTAAGCTGTATTTTTACTGTTTAACAAAGGATCATCATTGGGAGAACTGAGAACTACTGGAAACTCTGATGCACACAGTGAAAAGGTCAAAATATAATTAAAGAAATATGTGGCCAAATTTGAACTTTAAAAGATAGAAAACACACTAATATTCATAATTCAGGTCTTTCTTATTTAATTTATTTGTTTTGGAAGTAAAATTTTCACATACATATCTGGAACAAAAACTAATTCAGCAAACTGTGAGAGTCAGTAGTGTTTTCTTGGATGTTAACAATGATTTGCAGTATTTTAGTATTTAGTGTTACTGATAGAAAAGAAGCATGAATACATTGCAGCATCTTTCCACTTTTTCTTGACAGGTGTTCCTTACAATATTTATTCTTATAACCAAGACTTACTTTTCTTTACTAAAACATGTTATATTTACATTTTTATAATGTTATAATTACATTTTTATTGCTTTTTAGAAGTACCAACTATTAGGCCAGCAATGCTTTGGTGCAGAAGAGGATCAGGCTACAGGACGAAACTGAAGATGATTTATCTTAAACTGCATATGGAAGATTAAAGCAGCATGTGCTTTCAGCAACATGTAACCATATTTTCTTTATTCTCAGGAATACAAAAAAAAAAAATAATTCAACAACTGTCAGATGCTTTATGATGCATAATTTGAAAATGGTATTTTAGGACTTTCCTCTGTAAAAATAAGCAGAACATTGTTATTTTTCTTGTCACTTCATAATTGTTTACTTGATTTGATGTTCTGCACACAATTCTATTACAGAAAAATGCAGGTTTTTTGTTGTTGCTGTTTTTGTTTTGTTTTATTTACATTTAGTAGGAATGAGAGTATGTACTAGCCTTAAGATAAAAATATCATTGCGATATTTTTATCCAATAAATTGCTTTTAGTCAAGAAGTATTGCTGTCTGGAAGTCAGTGCATATTCTTTGTCTCTGTGCAATTGTAGCTTAAATTAAGTGGCCCTACAAAACTCAGTTGTAAAATGCTGTATTCGTTCATGCAGAGAATTAGGTTTATCCATGTCCTGTATGCATGTAGAACAAAAGCCATTGTAGGCTGTTTTCTTTAACTCAACAGATAATTCATGAACTGGCTATGTATGGTGGTTTTCTTTTCCCATACAAACATAGAGGCTTCTGTACCAAAAGCCTTCTACTTCTTCATTAAAAGTATAAACTGATATTTTTTTGTCAGTAACCTCATAAGCCCAGGGGTGGTACACAAATTGTAAACTGGAAGAAGGAAAGAGAAGGGGAAAGCTATTAAATGAATAGTTTTGGACAAAATCCTGTCAAATATACATTTGGCATTAAATATGCTGGTATGAACTATAGAAGAAAGTTGAAAATATTTTTTAGTGCCTGTCATTTCTTTGTTGAAGCATGGTTTTTTCCTTTAGCCCAGTCTTCAGGCCACTCTAAACTGTGAATTGGGTCTTGTCCAAGCAAAAAAAAAGCAAAAAACCCCCCCCAATCATTTATGACAAATAACCGTAAGAACATTTCGGGCACATCCATTATACTGGTGCTTACAGATCAAATTCAATGTTAATGAGTTTAAGTGCAATTCATTTGCAACAGTTGAATTTCTTTAGCTGCCATGGAAGAAGTAAAAAAAAAAAAAATTTACTGTTTTGTGATTTTTAGTCCCTGTCTGAAAAGAAATAACAGAATGCTTCTTTTCACTCTGCTAGCAACATTCACAGTGTATAAAACCACATTATGTGTTATAAGCGCTTCTTCATGTCATGAATCCAAAGACAGTTCTTACCTCTTAAAGGGAATAAGATATTAATGAATATAGGTTACTCTAGTAGCATTTTTAAATGTGGCAACTTTGACATTTAACTGTACACAGCTTTTCGGTATTTCGTATTGTTTTCAGAATTAATTTTAATCTATAAAAACTCCATTTAAATGTTTTTTTTTTTCTCATGGTTGTATTTGTCAGGCATTTTATTTCATTGTCAGTAACAGCTATGTATTTTTTCATGGTTCAAAATGCTGATAATTCAATAATGGATGTATTTCAGAGGTTCTGACATCACTAATTTGTTTGCTAAGCTCTTATGTCTCAATAGCAACAATTTCAAAGCAAAACAAAAAGTCCAATAAGATGGCATATAAATTTACTTAAATTATTCAGAATAATTCTTCAGAAAGCTTCACCCAGACATTCTTCATTTAAAGAAGGAACTAGGGAAAAAAACTGAAAAAAAGAAAAAGAAGTGTCTACACAGGGCTCTCCTGTTCTTAATTTTGGTTGAAACCATGCATACCCCTTTGAAGTACTGGCTTTAGTAATACACACCTTATCCCTCTGTGTGCCAGCCATATGAAGCTATTTACATTGTAAGATTCAGCCAGAGGCCAGGAAAGAGATATGTACAGTAATTCCAAACACAGTCTATAAGGAAGTGCCTCAAAGATTTTCATAAAAGTCAATGACACCTATCAAATGGCATTAGAAACATGTAAGAAGGCATGGCCATGATTACCTCAAACTGACATGATAGTACCTGTCTCAAAGAAACTGCACTTTATTGAATTGTCTTTAAACATTTATATAAAGTAACAAAGCCAGCAAAGTAGTTTAAACTTCCACCAAAACAGATGTCAAAGAGTGACTAGGCTTTGAAATATAAATGAACTCAAGGGTCTTCTGTTGCTTTTGAGTAAGACAAGCTGACTGAAAAGCAAAACAATTTAAATGGAAACCATTGTTTTTCTGTTGTGGTACTTCTAGCCATAACTATCTATCTGTCTGTCTGTCTGTCTGCCTATATAATAAAAGTAATGTGTGCTTCTAAAGGTAAAGAAAAAAGAGTGAAAATGACTCTAAAACCAGTCTGTAGTACTTTGGCGTAACAGGAGACTTTATTTTCCATCACTGAATCCCTCATCAATACATGTACTTCATACACATACAAGGAATTGCATACATTTCAGCAAAACTTACTCCACCATCAGTGAATGTTCCAGGTATGACGCTAAATATTTTGGAGATTACTTCGGCTATCTAGTTGTCAAGAATGACAGTCTGGTGTATGTCATAAATCTACAGTAAATCATACGTCTGACATAAATTATCATAGTAGAAGGGAAATTGAGATAAAGCCATGCACACTGAGTGGTAACAGCTTTGGATCACCACATAACATATGTGTATACTTGACTTTAAGTACTGAAACCATCTACATTCTTCAAGGGAAATAAATACATGCTTGAGGGACTTTTACTTACATCACCAAACCTTTTTTCAGAATTTTCCAGGATTTAATTTTTTGGTAAATTTTTTTCACGTCATACATTATTGACAGCATTTGTCACTCTGTCACTGTCAAAAACTGATTGGGCTTAGATCCCTGGATATGCACACTGCAGTGATTCTCTATCTCGATCTCAGTCTGTGTATGAGCATGTGCTGAACACATTAAAATGAATCATCAAAAGGCACCAGATGCATGGAGTGAATAGAGGCATATAAAAAAGCAAGAAAGTTGTAAGAGTTATCATGCCCTGTTTTTTTTGTGAAATAAACAATGTATTCTTGCACCATTCCATATTTGTTATGGTTAATGGTTCATTTAGCTCTCACAGTAACCTAGACCAGCCCTATGCCAAAGACTTTCATATACACAGATGGAGGAGATAATGGACCTAACTTAGAAAGTGCTAAGTATCCAGTGACTAATTTTGCAATGGGCTATATCCATAAGTACCCTGTAGCCTATTCTCAAGCTCCAGAATAATTTAATAGTGTTTCTGTTTATGCTACAATGCCTCCAATTAGCATGACATTTTTGTTCTGGATCTTGACCCCTGGTATTCTGGGATATTTGGCTTTCTCCAGGTTCTGGCCACTGCCCAAATTTTGGCATTCCATAAAGCTCATATGGATGTAAAATTGCCAGATCTCAAATTCCAAACAGGAGCATCTCCTGCTCTTGCTGTGCACATGTTACTGGTTCACCAAGAGATGTACAAGGTTCCTGGCTCCTTTTGTGGGTTTCCATATCAGTTCAGCTTCAGTTTTGGTTCAGACTGGGTGCTGATTGCTTCATGTGGCTGTTTTGTGGGTTCTCTGTAGCTGGATCTATGTCCCTCACAGATGCCCTCACTTAGGTACCTCACCTGCTCTGATGCCAATGACCCATTATAGAGGCCAACAAAATTCAGAAGCCAAGCTCCTGGGAACAAACTGTTCTATCAGGCTCTGTGCTAACTTTGCCCCACCTGATAGGAACATAAATTCCATTCTTTATGCCAGAAGTTCTGTTTGTGGTTTGCCAATGCTTTGTTCTCAGTCTTCTTGCCATCTCTAGCATTACTAAAATGCCTCAGATGCCTAATCAAAGTACAAATTAAAAATGCAAGATTAATTACTTTCTGAACTTTTTTATCCAAACAGTAAATTGTCTGGCAGTGAACAGCAATTTGATGTTTCATTTATATTATACTAATAAGCAAATCTGCCAAAAGTAACTAAAGAAAATGTGCAGTTGTTCCTATCACAACTGTTATAGAACTAGTGTTGTATTACGGTATACCCTGTTCACTTTACTAGAGGCATAGTGAAATTTTCCATATCTGCAAATTGACAGCAATATTGAGAATCCTGTTGAAAAAAATCACAGAATCTCAGAATGGTTTACCTTGGAAAGAATCTCTGGAGGTCATGTAGTCCCACTCCCCTCCTGTTTCTTACTATTATTTCCATCAGCTGTTCCTGTTATAATTATTACTGTTAATTCATTGACAGCTGATTCCATTATACTATCCAAGAGTAGAACATCAATACAAAAACTTGTAAGGGACCAGTATGCTCCTGGAAATTCCCTCATATTCCCCAGCTTCAGCCCTCTGTACATGTACCACAGAGGAGCTGTGTTGGTGGTCTCCAGCCTAGGCACAGCAGAATACTGTGGAACCCTTGCTGAAGAGATGGGCAACAGAAACCATCTAGGAGCTCTCCTGGTGAGTCCTGACTACATCACTCTTCCATTTCTTTTCAACTTTTTGCTGAAATATTGTCAATATTGTTCAGTTAGTTAATAGTTCAGTTGCTGAGAAATGTTTTGAAAGCACATTTTCCTTTCTAAAGAACAGAAATGAAGCAAGTTGTGCTTTCTTAAAATAACACAGAAGTAGCAGCACATGATACCTGGAAGCACAGCAATTAGAAATCTTACCTTTCTGTTGGCAGGCTGCCATCAAGATCCCAGCCCTAGGGAAGGTAGGGCAGGGATCATTGCCCTGCTGCAGCAATAGCACTGCCAACTGCCTGCCAGCCTGCCAAGCTCCCTGTACCTCATGCAACAGAAGGATTTGGCAGTGCCTCCTTGCCTATTTGCACCTCCAGTGCAATATTTGAGGGAGCGTAACTAACAGCCTTAGGGTGGAAGCAATGAGCTGAAAAAATAAGGTTTGGGCTTTACCACTTCAAAAAGCTAATAGTAATCCTGTATGCTTCACAAACCATATTTTTGACACTGCTTTTTCACATCACTGTTGGCGGACAGTTGTTGCTCTGAGCATTCTCTTCAGCCACACGATGCACAAGATCTTCCACACAGCACCAGAAGAAGGCCCCAAGTGTTATAGATCCACATCTCAAAACCATCTGTTCTCAGAAGGTATCAACCAACTCTGGAGCTCTGCTCCAGTGCAGGTCAGCAGGCAGGCACTGAACTGAAACATCCCGATATGGAAAGTTTTCACCAATAGTCATGCAAACTAGCAGGGTGTTTCACGTGTAACATCTAGAAGTGGGTGGATATCAAGGCAAAATGTCATCTTTTGTGGTCTTCTATAGGGCTGTGTTCTGTGCTGGGCATCTTCAGAGCTGGAATATAGAGGACCAAGGGAAAAATATTTATAATCTGATAATGAACAATGAATAATAGACTGCAAATGTAATGAATGGCAGCATTTCCTCATGTCTAAATCCAATTTTTAAAAGCCTAAGTAAGTCTACAATCATTAAAATTAGCTCATTAAAAATGGCTTAAGAAACAGACATGGAACTGCACCAAACTGTGGCTGCTGAACTCTTTCACTGCATGCCTCCACCAGTTAGCAGGCAGAGCTGAAGGTAGCTTGTTACAGCCCGTTATTAAATGAATGAAGAGACAGAGTCTGGGTGCACTAGGGTGCACTTCAGAAAGTGAGAATGTGAAAAAAGTGTTCTTTGGCAAATTTTGCTTAGACAGGCTTTAACGGAAATCTAGAGCATTCATTGCATGTCAGTAGCAGAAATACGAGAGTTGTATTCAATTGTACACCTCTCATTATATTTTTATTTCTAACACTTCATTGTTTCTCACACAAAGCATTAGCATTTCTTTCACTTCTGTAATAATAAAACACGATATTTATTACCTAGGAGTTGAGACTAGAGACAGAAGGTGGGAAGCTTTCATCCAGGAGGACAAGACAAGTGCTCTGTAAGAGCATTACTTAATGTGAAGCCATGACTCACATTCAATGTTATTTTAACAACTTTCTGTGTTTAATTTCCTTTTATTTAACCAGTAGCCCAACACAGAAGTATTCAGACTGTAGTCTATGGACCACCAGTGGTTTGTGGGATTCTTCCAGGTGGTCTGGGGAATTAAACATTTCAGGAGCTACTCCATATTTGGCAGATCTCGGTGAAAGGGTCTGAGTATGTCAGAAGGTGGCTTATTTTTGTTCTTCTCATGTGAATGATCTCCAGAGCAAAAGAGCTGATAAACCACTGAGTTGAGGAGTAAATTTATTTGTTTGGGGAACAGTACTAATAATTGATTTTTGGACACTAGCTTACATTCTTAGTATCTACAGGAGTCAGAGCTTTAAGCCTTTACAACCAGGCAGAGCAGAGCCACAGATGATGCAGAGCAGCACAGAAAAATATTTCAGAAAAAGCCTGAAGCCCAAAGTTTTGTATATTGCACATTTTGGGGGAGATTGTGTGTACTTGGATTCCACTATCTAAGGAAAATTTAAGATTGATTTTGCACATCTCAATTCCCTTGAAGTCCTGATATCCCAGTGGGTGAACTTCCCTAGACTGTGGACAAGCTTCATTTCTTCTCTGCTGTTCCTCCAGATACCTTATTTGGCTGCTGGGAGGTGGGGAAGGGGAGCACCAGCATCCAGCAATGCTTGATAAAAATGACACTGACAGTGGGAAAGTGAAAGGATGCTTGCCACTTATCTTCATGACCTTCATGGACCTCTAGTACTGAATAAAGTAACTTGAACTTTGGTGGTAAGTGTGAATTTACGTAGTTCCAGGCAGTGGTGTTATAGGGCAAACGTAAAGGAAAGGGTGCCACCTACTGAACTGCACCATGATTCCTGTGACACCCAGCTTCTGGGAGACGCTCTCCAGTAGGCACTGACCTGGCTTAACCCTGCTGTGGTATATGAGATCCGGTTAGTTCAGTGCCTAAGGGGCATGGACGCAGGCCAGATAAAAGAAATGTAATGCTTGAATAATGCATGTACTTCAGTGTTCAAAAATGCAACAGTCTGGGGAGGGTAGAGATTATGGGAAAAACTGGAAAGCACATTCAAAATTGGAACATACACCAGAAGCAATAAAGAGTAAATATAACTAGTTTACAGTCAGCAGTAAGTTTTGTTTAACCTACATCTAGCAATGAAACGAGTCCTGGGAAATTTCAGTTACATCATGGTGGGCTGAATAATAATCCTTATAATCAAATATCTGCATTCAGAAGTGCAGTTGTGAAGGGGCTGCCCAGCGCCCCATCCAACCTGGCCTTGAATACCTCTAGAGATGGGGGCATCCACAACCTCTCTGGGCACCCTGTTCCAGCACCTCACCACTCTCTCTGTAAAGAATTTCCTCCTGACATCCAACCTAAATCTTTCCTTCCTCAACTTAAAACCATTTTCCTTTTGTCCTGCCTTTACAATGGCACCCGATCACATGTTGGGCTGCAGTTTTTCTAAGGCATAACTCCACAGGTTTCCCAAGCCTGACGTCAATTTTGAGACACTCAGGTGTGTGCATTAGTTCCAAATACTCAAAAAGTCTGAGTAGATCTGGGGCATGCAGGTCCTATACATTATAAAAAATAAAAAAGTAAGCATTGTTGTTAAATTATTTGGTCATGGAAGTCTGTTCAGTACAATCTAAACCATTTTGCTGTTCCTAAAAGCTGGACTGACTTCCTGGGCATCAGTTTGGATGCCATGACTTCAGCTACATCAAATGTAAGCCTTGTGCAGCAATGACAAGGTCTTGTAATAGTCCTTGGAGCCTTATAACTGCCCAGTTTCTAGACTGGCATCCAGCATGACCATCACTTGCATTCTCACTCTTAGTTTGTCTCTCACTTCATAGATGAGGAATGCTGGAGGTCAGAAGAAAGATGAAATGGGAACTGCATCAGGTTACCATAAAGAAGATCTGTCTTCTTGAGAGGAAATATTCCTGCAACTGTTTCTTAATTTTGGATTAAAATACTTGGTATTTTGGACTTCTACATTATGAAGTCTAAGAGGAAAACTAAGGCTTCTTTCTCATTTAGGGTTTAAATCTGAAATTGTTTTCAGTAGACACAGGTTCTATGTCTATTATGGGTATATCTTTCTTTGGAAACATTCACTGAAATAATAATTATACTTTCAACAAACGTTTATTTTTAATTACATTGTATAATTTCTCGAGAACTAAAGGAACTAAAAAGTAATGAAAAACAACTAAAAAAGACCCACAAGAAAGAACTGAGGGTCAACATGAAGAGAAAGTCTGTTGAGCTCTAGGGATCTCACCATAAAAAGAAAATGGACCTCTTTGAATAGGTCCAGAGAAGGGCCATAAGCTAAGGGTTAAAGAACTCTCCTATGAAGAAAGGTTTAAGGATCTGGATTTATTCAGCAGGAGATGGGACTTTAAGCAATCTAATCTAGTGGAAAGCGTCCTTTGTCCACTGCAGGGGGATTAGAACCAAATGGTCTTTAAGGTTCCTTCCAACCCAAACCATTCTGTGATTCATTCTATGATCAAAATAATTACGTCTAAAAAAAAACCAAAACATTCTTAAAATCAATTTTTCTTTTTTCTTTTTTTTTTTTTTTTTTGTAATGGAGAGAGAAGACTTCATTTTTTTCAAGTGTACTCTTTCAGTGAGGGTTGAGGATACTGAACATCTTACAAGATCATGCTCTGGGACCACTCCACTGCAAGTCAGTGGAATGACATTACAGAAAATTGGGCTGAAAAGAGGATCAGATATGTAATATACCCCAGGGACTCAGAAAGTTCCAGTTTTCTTCATATATTCTTATATTATGTGCACTATTACCAATTACATGAATGCCTTCAGGATTTCATTTTCTAACTGCAAGCCATTTCAGTGCAGATATCACTTTAAAAAGAGTGTAAAACCAGGTGAAAGTAAATGCACACAGTTCTACAGTCAAGAGATTAGAAGATAACTATCCAAGAAAATCTAAGTGCATTTCACACTTGGCTTCTGGACTGAGAATTAATTTTTTGTGAGATTTCAAATGATTTTATTGCAGCTACTAAAACAATACACCACTAAGCCACCAAAATGATATTTTTGGAATGAACTGAACTTTCAGTAAAATTTGATACTTCCAAAATACTTTTTGTAATCACTTGAGAGAGATTCTTATTTTTGTCTTTTTTTTTTTTATTTTCCTTGTGAAGTGAGAAGAATGTGCAAACCAGTATGGGCTAGTAAAGCATATGACACAAAGTTTGGCTCTACTGAAGTCGTAATTGGATGAGACTATGATCCACCCACAGAAATAACACAAATCCTTTAACAAGAGTCTTAAAAACAGTTAACTAAAGCCAACATAGCAACAAACTTCCCCTGAAAACACACCTTATCTCAGGAAGTGAAAACTATTCAGTGTCTAAATTTCAATTAACTTTGTCACGCTTTTCAGAATCACAGCAGTTGCAAGCTTGATTCACGTTATGATGACAGATAATTGCTTTTACAGGTCTGGCTTGGTGGAACTGTGGAAAAAGCCTTGCCAGACTATATTACATGAGTGAAAAACATTAAATAGACAGCTAACATGTCTCATCTCTTCCTCTACCTCCTCTCTCTTTTTTTCTCTATCTTTTGTAACCTCCCATAGAGGTTTATGTGTGTGCATCTGTGTGTGTCTTTGTGTCTGTGTCAGTAAAAGCCCAAACATTAGATCACAAGTTCTTGTTTATATAAGCTTCAATTTACCCTTCAGGCAGAAACTTAGAGATTTCCAAACACACAGATGCTTGCCACTATCCAAATTCAATTTGAAATGCTCTGCACAACATCTCCTTTAACTTAGCTAACCTTGTATTGTTTGAATACTTCACAACCTGTTTTGATTGCCAAACATCATTACTAACTTTGCCATTGTTAACAAAGCTAATTGAAACGCAAATAAATGGAATTCCATAAAACATCAAATCTTCTTTAAAAATGCATTCATTTTATTAAGCACATGAATCTGATTTCACAAAGACTTATTAGGTAAGGCTTTTACAAAAAAACTGTCACACAACCAGCAAAAAATGTTGCTACCTGGTATGATCTACACTGTAAAGAAGATCCTCCAGCAGTCTGTAGGAATGGACCATAATCTGCCAAGAATCTCAGGGCTATAATTTATTCACATAGAGCAAAATCTAAGGAAGAGATACAGAAACCTCAGGAAAAGGAAAGTTTACTTAGGGAATTGACAAAGAATGTTTCCCTTATGGGAAGATTTGGAAGTCTATGGAATACAAGGATAGAAGCACTAAACTTTGCAGGCTTTGGGGAACATAAGATTTTTTGATTGTGACATGTTATGGTTTCTTTCAGTGGGCACACAGTGGAGGCAGAGGTTCTGTGCTCTACAAATAACTTATATTGGAGAGATTTGGGAAGAGATAATCAGTATTGGTAACTTTCAAAAAATATCATACAGTAAATAATTCTGAGGTTTCAGGATCTCACCCCTTATGAATTCATTTCAAGGCAATAAATAAAGCAAAATACAACTAAGTAAGAGAAAAGGGAAGCAGAAACTTTGGCATTATTAATCTCCATTCTTCTTCTTTCAGGCAAAGCATGGTTTATGAAGAGGCAGCGCATATCCTTCCTGAAAATCGTGAAAATCTGAGTCTGTAGCAATGCCATCATTAATTACATTGCTTGCTGAATCAGGAGATGTTATTCTCTATAGAGGTTCTTCTACAGCAGGTCCTTCTGCTCCTCTCTGAACCTCCTAGAAAAGGGATGTGTGTTCCCTGTCTGTAATTTCCATTCTGTGGAATGGACATACATAAGTTGTTAAAATAATTAGCTGATCCATTTTAACTGCTGTTATTTTTTCACTAATGAGCTGGCTGCTGCAGGGTCAGCTGGAGTAAATTTGCAGCAGAGCATTTACCCTGTGACAGTGGACTATGGCACAGTATTGCCCTGCAGTGTACCAGAGATAATGCTGTTCACATTTCAGTACAAGACTGACAGGATGACCTGGATGCACTGAGTGATGCAGCAGGTATCAGTGTGGGCATGGGGTGCTGCTGCAAACAGCTGATACATTAGAAATTCACTTCCTAATGTATCCAATTCTCTACCTATATGTTTTTGATATCACACTTCTCTACCTATATGCTTTTGATATACATTGAAAATATGCTTTTCTGTGCCCACAGGATATCTTCATGTTGTCCCTTTCTGGCACAATATAAATCAATGGCAGGAATTGTTGCATAGCTTGAAAAATGTAGGCACAGTACATTCTCCAAGATTCATAGCAACATATGTCTGTGTATCTTGTTCAGAGCCGTGCCTGAAACATGTTAATGTATGTGTACAAGTAAAGGCACGTAAAGGGGGTTTTGGTTTAGGCACATTTTATCACTGGATTTATATGGGCATGAGGTAACACCTACTTTTTTCTTCAAAGAACTAATCCACATGTATAATCAAAACAAGTCTTTATTCTGCTCACTAAATATATACCAGATGTATCTCTTATAAATGTTACATTTTGTAGCATGGTGGGATTTCCTAGTACCTGTGAGTTATGTCAACCTTGATGCAAAAGGAAAGAAAAATGAAGAGCATTGCATTGTAGGATATAGGGTGTCCTAGACATTGTCACAGACTAGTCTGTAAATATAGTAAACAGCTACATTATCACCCTATTGATTTACTTTGTGCTACATGATGGCTTGATTGTTGTAAACAGATCATGCCACTAAAATAACAAACAAAATTGATTGTACTGAAGCACACACATTGTAATTTCCACTGGCTTTTAGGTTTGTTTTGCTATACACTCACATATCATAGGGTTGTGATTAGCAGTTCTTCATGGTGTAACAAGGGAATAAAGATGTGAAAACGTTGTGAATACATTTTGTTGCATCCTTGAGAATGAAATTTAAGTGCTGAGTTGCTCGCAGTTTGAAGGCATTGTAGAAAACTAATCATCTGCGTGTACCTTAGCTCTTGCTAGCTAAACACTCAGGCACTCCTTTCAGAACCTTTCTTACACACTAAGAGTCAACCCTTTAAAAAGTTTTGATTATTGCAGAAGAAGTTTCAACTACTTTAGTTTCTCTGCAAATCTCGTTTGCCTTTAAAGGATGTCAGATATATACCCTTTTCTCACCAGGTCCAGGTGACCCAATAAAAGGGCTTTACTCCCTTGCTTACCAGCAGAAAATCCTGCGTGTAGTCCAAGAGATACAAAACAAACTGGAGAGAGAAAAACATAACACAGCTTCAAAGCTTTCTGAGATGTTTATCCTCTCATTTGTGCATCTGCTAGAAAGTCTCTGTTTTCACTTAATATATTAAAAAAAAAAAAAAACAGCAAAAATAAAAAAGCAACTCGTGAACCAATTACTAACAAGTAAAAGTATAACAGATGCAAACAACGAACTGCAATATTTTTTACCATATGTTTCCAATCAATCTTATTCCATCAGTTGGAAACAAAGCATAATGTTGTGGTTCTAACAGTAACTAACCTTGATCTATCAAACCATAGAAGAACTAATAGTACTTCGACAAGCCATTTGTTCTATTTATCATAAACAGTCAACAGGATTAAGTATGAGTCACCATTCATTTAGAATTATGTTATCTAATGATTCCCATTTCAGCTCCTTTTCTAATTGCCCTCTGGTGTTCATACATGCCTATTGCTCATTTGTTAGTTTTTGCTCTGTTCAGATGGTATTTTGTTTAATAACCTCCAGTTTCACAAACACAGGTCTGGAGGTGAATGGGTAGTGATGGGGAAGAGGACCTGAGGAAAGGGCTGTGCAAGACTGCAGCTTGCTTGGGAGCACAACCAGTGTGGCTATAGATCCCTAAAGTCCTCCTGAGAAATCTACCCACACGTGTAGACACCTGCACAACATGGCATTTTTACTGTCTTTAAAACAACGTCATTCATCTTGAGGTTAATGGCTAAAGCCCCACATATTTGGATCTCTATAATACTGCCTGGGAATCTCAACATGCTTTTGGAAATCAAAGACTCTCTTCTCTTTCTCTTTTCTTTCTCTTTTATTTTACACCTAAGCATTATTCCACATCTTAGAGTTTGTCAGCAAGCAAGATGCATTGGAGGATATTCAGAGTGAGGAACTGAAAAGAATCCCACAGTTTGAAGCTCCAGGTGGAAGGCAAGGCTGGATAATCTCCAAACAACCCTTCCAAGCACCTTTTCTATCACTCTCCCTTGCAGCTTCCTTTTAAATGAACAGAGACATGTCAGTAAGAGCTGCAGGTGCACTTGTCACATGTTTGTACTGTGAACTTTAGAGGCTAATAAGGTACAAGTCTCAGAAAAGGTGCTCTCAAAATTCTTGTTGGGATTCTACCATCTCAAAACATGAATCTAAATCTCAGGACACTGATGCTATGCTCACAGACCGCTCACAGGTTACTTGAAGTGCAGCTCCATGTGCATACAGCAGTGCAGGTAAGTGCTAGCACTTTGAATGTCGCAGTATTTACATGCACACTGTGAATAGTTCAGACTTTGAGCTCCATCTTTCACTTTCCATCCAGCTTTCTGCACTAAGTACTGCTCAGGCTGGTGTTTTGGGTGGTGAATATAATCTCTCTTGCTTTGAGGAGGTATGAACAGCAGAAATTTAGCATTGTAGGTCTGCCAGATTCTCAGCTCTCTGAACCACCTCATCTTGTATTTGCCAAATTTTCTTGAGTGTTGGCTTATTTTCATGAACTCAGTGAACTTTGAACTTAAAAGCAAGGTGAGAAAGCAGTGAGATTAAATGTAAATATGGTTTTCAGATCTAACTGTGACTTTGGGCCAGCTCCAAAAGAGGACTTAAGCACTTTATATGAGATCTAGTTGGAATTCAGAAACCTAAGTTCAAAACCCAACGCTGGAAATACGTGCCTAACCCTGGAGGCACCTAAAGTTATTTGGTGTCTGACTTTTTTCTTTTTAACTTTTCTTTCAAAACTGTTCAGTTTGTGTATCTATATTGACCCATCTTGACATGGACAGTCAGGCTGAGTTCCCTCTTCAAGAGGTTACTCAGAGCTCTTATCTTTTTTTCTTGGAGTGAAATGTTCTGACACCAGGCTATAAGTGTTCTGGGTAGAAGTGCTACACAGAAGTGCCACCGCTACAACACCACAATGAAAAGCCCTCAAGGTTTATGGAATGACTCAGGAATTTAGTAGTCAAGTGGCTCAGCTCTATTAGAAAAGATATGAATTCTGTTCTTTGTTCCAAAGATGAAGTCTGCACTTCAGATAAAATAGGTAAAATACAGGAGTGGTCATGGAAACAGGCATCAGAACTGTGCTTCCTCACTGTCAGTCTAGCCACTAGACTATACAGTCGTGCTCTGCCTCTCTCATTCTGTCTTCAGCATTTTCTGCACAGCAGCAGATTTCCCAAAGGAGTGAGAGGAATGATTTTTTGTATCTCTCACACCAGCGTATTTGGATTAGGTAACCTCTTAGTGATCCATCTTCTGGAAAGTGGGATAAGAGAGATTAAACCACTCTGAGATGAGGAAAGAATTAAGTCTGTTTCCCCTGACTGCACTCACTACCTGCTGTACACAGATTCTGGCTATGTTTTAATAGAAAAAAAAATGAGTTCTGACTAGTTCATTAAAGACATATACCTTCCCGTGAGGATCCTGCCTGTACATAGCAAGCACATAAAAGAAATTTCTTGCAGCTCTGAGTAAAGGGTGAGACCTAAGACACACAAGAACCTTGGGGTCTCTTTTTTGGCTGGCTTCTGGCACCTTTATACTGACTGACATAATGTAACTCCTGGTTAGCTAGTTCTTAGTTTTTTGTTGCGGCTCAAAGATGCTTAAATTTACAAGGACAATTTATTGGCAATCAATTTGGGATGCTGAAGTTGGAAAGGTTTTGAAAACCCAGATTGGGTATTTAAAACGTATCTAACCATGAGTATGGGCATACTGAAATTTCTCTCTTCATATCTCCAGGTTTTCCTGCCCTTATCCTGCTGTTTACCAGAGGAATGGAGAATGTAGGCAAGGCTTTGGTTCCACAATGAGTGCCTTGGTTTCTGCTTCATTTCTTCTTCCCTTCATTTTTTCTATTTCTCCACTTCATCATTTTCTCTCAGGGAGGGCTGTGGAGGTTCTGTCATCAGAGGGCAATTGCTCTGCCTCCTCTCCTCTTGTGGGTTTATCTGCTACACCAGTTAAAACACAACGGATCCACAATGATGTCACCAAGAGGAGGCATGTAGAGACTTCTCATGGACAATCACCTTGACTATTTCAGTATCAGACTTCTTGTGGCATTACAAGTTCATGAATAGATGAATTTTCTGTCTCCTCTGCAGAAAAAATACCTGTGCTTGCATGACCATTTCTTCTGCAGAGGAGAAGAATATGTTTCCTGAAAACATATTTTTGCTTATTTTTGAAGCATTCCTCCAACGTAAAAGTCTGTGATTTCTCTATAACTCAGCCAAGAATTTCTTCACTAAATATCAGATAACATTTTAATTTTTTCTTCATCAAGGAAGTGCATGGATCTTGACTGGAAACAACTTCATCCTATTTCAGATCCTCTCTTGAAATTTGTATGTGCTGTTACGAGATTGGTAATCATCTGGTTTACAAGTGACTGAATAAAGGACATATATTCATATTTACAATGTGAAGAGGTAAACAGACAGATGGATTCAATGTCCTTTACAGAAATAAAAGTGGTTAAAGCATGTGTGCACAAAGAGAGATTAGATTACACATCTCCCCCGTTTTCTGTTCAGCGTCAAGCCACTATTAGCCAAACAAAATTCCAGTAAGAGCATCATGACTAATTATTAATTATAAAATGGGGCCATACTGAGCACTTTCTGGCTTTACTCCATGGTATCACCCCTGATCTGAGGCTCAGTATCATACTTCACAAAAATCCAAGCCAATAGCAAAAGTGAAGGTCTTAGTATCTGGGCTTCTTTTCTCCTGCAGAAATAAAGAGGGTAGCACTACAATGCTTCCACATGTGACTGGGTGTACCTGCTTGCTTAGGCTGAAAATGCAGAATACGGTGCTCTTTCTCCCTTACGCTGCAAGCAAGGACAGTGGTTTGCTCTCCAAGGAAAGAATATCAGAACTTAATTCCATGCCACTGCCTGTATGCTGTTCTTGTCCATTTATAATGAATTAAGAAAGTTTGAGGTTGGAAGGAACTATTGGAGGCCATGTTGTCTGTGCCAGAATTGCTATTTTAGGCTTTTTTCTGTTTTTTGGTGAGATGTAACCAGGTTTTCAATACATAAGGCATGCTTTTGTCACAGCTGTGAATTTCCAGCAATATAACTCTCAATTTTAATACCATGTCTGGAGCTGTTGTCTCTTTGTACTTCCTGCTCTTACTCTTTTTGGTAGATACTATTATACGCAGCTCACAGGACCATGCTGCTGTCTGTAGATATCCAGCCTTCCTTCATTCTGTCACTGTGGTCATTAATGTTGTTTTTAGAAAGTAAGAAAAGACATGGAGCTTCAAAAGGGAGAACAGTTCAAGGTTCAAAAGGTTTCTTTTTTTTTTTTTTTTTCTTTTTTTTTTCTTTTTCTTTTTTTCACACAGAAGAATCTTATGCATATAGAGGTTGACCATCTTATGATGGATGGGCTGTGCCGCATGCTGTATCTTTCAAGGATGAAAATAAGACAGAGGAATGAATACAATCAATCTGCTGTTTTTTGGACACAAGGGGAGTTGGAGTTGCAAAATACAGTGTCCCAGAATACTGGATTTTGCATTTTGAGCTCTTCATATGCTTACACTCCTACTGAATATCTTACATTCCTACTGAATCAGAAGATACTCACTTGTATTGCCTGTTCCCTACAGCCATATGGGATACACTGTGCTCATTAAATATGCTGCTGACTCTGTATTGTGAGGAAGAAGTAGGTGGTGAGTAAGGGTAAAAGCCACAGATAATGGATCAGAACACTTCTTTTATTACAGAAATGTAACCACATGTAAAAGCATTGTGATGGAAGTTGTTTGAAGCAGAAATAGCAGTAGCAAACACAACTCTTTAAAGTGTTGAACTCAAGGAATCTTCTAGTACCACAAGCAAGGGCAAAGAAGAAGCAAGGTGAGCCCAAATGGCTCCAACAAAGGTGAGAAGGCCTGGATTTCCTGAAAATATATTTTTGCTTATTTTTGAAGCATTCCTCCAAAGTAAAAGTCTGTGATTTCTCTATAACTCAGCCAAGAATTTCTTCACTAACAATACTTATGCTCTAACTCAGCACACAGTAGATACATGCTGGTATTCCTATTCTCATAGAGAGTTTCGTTGTTTTGAAAATCAGGGAGATGGACCTACCTTTAAAACAAACAAACAAAAAACATACAAACAAAACAACTACTAACAAAAAAAGCTATCATCACTTACACTTTTTCATCTGTATGAAAAAAGTAAAAAATTGCACTGATAGTCTTTGCTTTACACCACTGCAAATGTGGAAAACAGATAAAAAGTACTTCTCCATTACAAAAATTGATCTGTCCTTAACAGAAACGCTATGACTACCACAATACAAGATCTTAGACACAGCAGTTTATAACTGTCATAGAATCAGTAAATATCCCAGAGTGGAAGGGACCCACAAGGATCACTGAGTCCAACTTCCTTTTTCCAAAGGAAAATCCAACATTCAAACTCCATGTCTGAGAGCACTGTTCACACATTCCTTGAACTCTGGCACTTGGTGTGGTAACCACTGCCCTGTGCAGCCTGTTCCATGCCCACCACCCTCTGGTGCAGACCCTGTCCCTAACCTCCAGCTGCCCCTCCCCTGCCACAGCTCCGTGTCACTGATAGAGAGAGCGGAGCTCAGCACTGTCTCTCCGCTCCCTGTAAGCCATGTGGCCTCCCCTCAGCTCTGGACTGAGCAAACAAAATACCTTCAGCTGCTCATCAGATATCTTCTCCTTTAGATCCTTCACCATCTTCACAGCCCTCTTTTGGATGCTCCCTAATAGTTGCATTTCCTTCTTATATTGTGGTGCCAAAAACTGAACAGGGTGATTGAAGTGAGGCTGCACAAACCCTGAGTTTTCACACATTTAGGTAGGTTGTATAGACAACAGGAAAACCTGGGGCTATGAGTAAGCCACCTCACGCTGGAAACAGAAGCTGGGGTTTCTTCAGCACTATTTTACCTTACATTTGTTCTTCAGTCTTTCATTCTTGGAACATGAGCTAGATTGGTGCGAATACTGTGTAGATTAGCTGCTTGTGATAACTCTCTTGTTTCCACTCTTCAGGAAATTCACTCCTTAGTGGGAGCAGGAGTAAGCTAATTTGTACTAGAGTGTGGTGGTTGAGGATTGACTATGGAGTGGCCAAAATGATGCATGGTTGTGTGTCAGTGATCTTATGTGACAAAGTCCTGGTGTAGGTGAAATCAGAGAACCCACCTCTTTCCTAATCAATCCAAAACAGCAACATCAAATCTTTATTTGCCTTACAGGCTGATTCCTGTGCATACACTTTGTACACCACAAGCCCCTCTTTTGACAGAAGTACTTGCTTATTAAGAAATCAGATACCATCAGTTACAAACAATAACTCATTAGAACAATGCTTGCTATGCGTCTTAACTTCTGTTTTAGTGTCAAAATTGTAATCCGTAAGAAAATTTTCTCAGCTAGTAAAATCCTCTAATTTCAGCAGATAATGCAACAACTGGAGGGTAAGAATGTGGCAAATCCTTCTCTTCTGTTGTAGAGATTTTCAGTGAAAATTCCCATCCTTCTCTGACTTACAGTGTCTTAGGTATTCTCACTGGTAGGACTAAGCAGTTTCAGGTGGGACTGAAACTGCATGTGCTGCTCATAAAGGTAAGTATGTCCAAATATGTAAGAAAATACTGATCAACTTTTAGTACCTTTAATTAAAACTGTGTTGTTACTGAAAAGGTATGTTTTAAACTGAATTCTGAACTGAATCAGTGGTGTTTCCAGTACAATAGCTAAACTGGATGTAAAAGCAAGAAGGATAGTGATGACATGACTCAGACTACAGACTCCCACCTCAACATTATGTTTATTTCTGTATTTCTGCCCATTGCGTTGCACTGCAATATTTTTAATGCTCTTGTTTCACTTCCAGAACCTGAACAAAAGTAGCAATGTTTGTCTATTGCTGGTGTTGTGAGGTTTTGTGGACATTCTGCGCTGGGAAAATGCAGACACCATAAAACACAGGAAGCCAGACTGTCAAATGAGGACAATCAAACTGAACAGCCTGTTCTCTATTCAAGCATTTAATTATGCTAAGAGCTAATGGAAATGAATGTGCACCTGTGCTCTTTGTGAAAATAGAGGGAATTGTATGAGGTTGAGGTTATTAACGTGGGTGTCCATGTATAGCAGTACGTTTTGCAAATTCATACAAACTAACTTGAAAGTTCAGAGCTTATATTTTCTTTTTTAATATATAATTCTGTGAAAATATATGTATATTTTCATATATACTTATAGCACATCATTTGTGCATGTATGTGATTTATAATTCTGCTCCCCTATGTCTGTATTAGGCAGTCTTTTGCTTTCAGGAATGATTTGTGAGTGGCTGAATCCTGTTCCAGAGTTAAGAGTAACATTTTTGCAAGCTGAGTATGTGTTGTTTAGTTGGAAACTGAACTGTTGTACAATGTCCTTCTGCGCTTCTATCCTGCCATTACCCTTGTAGGTTCCCTCTCTGGGCCCTTTCTAGGATCCTTTTCTTGTTTTAGTTTGTACGAATGAGCTTTTTTATAAACAAGTTTACTTTATTGCTGATGGTATTTGTCAACAGCCAGAAACACTTCCCAAGAAGCACCATAGCTCAATAAATATGTTCCAAAAGTATCCTAATGAAAATAAACAGTCAAATGAAATATTACTTGGATCAAAACAGAGGTTAGCAAGTATCAACGCCTATGTAGACCATAATTGGATCCTTTTCATTTCCTAATTTGATCTAGTGAACAAATACAAAAAAAAATAGAAATTTGATTTCATGACTACATACATGTATATATAAATATATATATACATTTTAATGAGACTTGGTAACTCAATCTGCCAACACTTGTGTTGCATTAAAAACAGGATATTGTGTCTCTCTCCAAACTGTACCAGATAAAACTGTTCCCTCCAAATGCAGAGGATTTTGCTTTGCAGGAGGGTGGTAACATATGCCTGCCACCATGTATAGCAGAGCATTTCTTGAGAAATCCTTTCTATGAGTCTTTTATATAGGTGGGATTTCTTCTTTGTATGCTTGCCATTAAGGTTAATTTTATTTAATTTGCCCTCACTGTATTTTTGCATGTAAAGAATAAGGTAGTACTGGCAAACTGTTGACAATTCATAATAAGCATAATTCCTGTGAAAATATGTCATAGCCCCTTAGAAGAAAAAATTGTTGGAAGAAATAGTAAACTGTTTTCTTTATGGATTAAAGCAGTGCTATGAAAAGTATGTGAATAGATCACCACACACATTTCTGCCTATGAAGGTTCTATTTACTTGTTTGTATTATAGGTGCCTTAAGAGTAAGCCTTCAACCTTTAGGGGCGAACACATCATTCCAAGATTTGGCATCTGCATTTAATACACTTAAGAGGAACAAAGTCGAGATATAACTTTAGTGAATACCATTGTATCTGCAAAACTGAGCGACTGCTGCTAATGCGTACTGCCACCACATGGTCTGTTAAATGAAAAGCACCACTTTCCCCCCGTTGCCTAGACAATGCAACCAGTATTCTCAGAAACAGCTTATTTGAAAATCATGTTTTAATTCATGAAATAATTTGGTACTCTACTTGGTATTTCAGGAGTGTAAAGTAGGAAAGCAGGTGTGTCTGATCCACAGTGGAATTATTACTGGATTAAAAAAAAAAAAAAAAAAATAATCTTTTGAATCACCTGTTCTCTCCTTCATCCTTTTTGTTCTAATGTGTACTGCACTGTTCCCTCACTGACACTGGAATATCTCCTGTCCTGCAGTTTCACCTTTCATTGCTGCATGAAGGAGCGCTCCTTTCCCCTATGTTTTTCCAGAGCTTTTGTTCCCCAAGCCTATTGGGGAACATTACCTTGCCAGGGATTTCCCTTCATTAGGGAAAAGAAAGGAAAACAAAACAAACCCAAACTAACCTTGGAACTCCCCTTCGGTTTGCAAGGTTTGTTTACTAAATACGTCTTACCAAATTCAAGTGCTGCCTCACAGGCCTTGCTGTACATATGAAGCCCGCTGGGGTTGAATGCTGGCTAATGGCAGATGAGAGGGCCAAACTGTGCCACTGACAGACACCATCCAATATCATAAACTCCCTGTAAGTTCCTGTGCATGATTTAGTGCTGTTTTTTTCAGTTTGTTTGTTTTTTATTTTTTGCTTTTTTGCCAGTCCACAGGAACCAGTCACAGATGCCAGTGTCACCTGTTTTACGTCCTTGCATTTGTTTGCTGTATGTTCTGTCTCCTAAATTATATTTTAAGTTCTGCAGAATAAAGTTTGTGTCTTCTTATAAGTTCGTATGATGCACAGCAGGACCCAGCATTAGACATCTGGGTACTATTACAAAACAAAAAATGAATCATGCCAATAATAAATAGGGCTTAAAAAAAAAAAAAAAGGCTGCAAAACTTATGGTCAGATTTTGGCGTTTGTAACATGGGAATCTAAGAAGTCCATCTCCTTTCTCATGGTCTCATGCACAGACTGTCCTAATTTTGATACATGGGATAAATTAAAAAACACATAGTAAAAAAGACTATTATTTGGGGTAAGCACATCTCTTGTGCAGTACTTACGTATTGTAAATAGTGCACAGGAACTATATGTGACTTCCATGCACTTTCCCACTACAGACATACCAACACTGGCTCAGACACCCATATAGTGAGTAGAAGTTTTGCTTCAACCAAGACTTCTCTGCAATAGATTCAAGTGCTGACCATTTACAAATGGTAAAGGAAGAGTAGACAAAGAGCAAGATAAAGCACTGAGACAACTAAGAGTTACACACAGGAGGTATATGAACGGTTTGGTATAATGCTTCCTTTATTTTCTGGCACTGCTTTTCATAAAATAAAGCTGTCATTGTAGTCCATGTATATCAGCTTGAGGTAGCAATAGTAAGGAAGGATGAAGACACAGTGGAGAAAAAGATGTAAGTGACATCTGAGGCAGAGCGAAGAACTGTACTTCTGAGATGAATGGGGCACCGTATTAAGAAATACATCGCAGTGCAGTAACAGTATATGTAGGTGCTCAGAAGATGATTAAATGGCAGCAACAGAAGAAAAAAGTTGCCATAAATCGCTTTTATCCTTATTATGCACAGAATAATTTGTAAATATGAGGGTTAATTTTGTTTTTATGAAAGGAAATTCTGCAATATAAATACCTGAGGCCAGAAGATGGGTTCTAGCGTGCCAAAACCACGCTCTAGTATACTGTTCCAGGCAGTTCAGTCACAAAACTAGACCTCAGTTAACATAAATGTAAATGCATGCATTTAGGCATCTGAGCACACCTTGCATTTTGTAGACTTATAAAGGAAAGTTAATTCCTTTCAATTAAAGATAGTTATGAAAAATTATATCCTGGAGGGCAAGACATAACTAATACTGAGGTTTTATCCTCTACTTGTCTGTGGCAACAAAACAGAGAAAAAAAAAAAAAAAGATAAAAAAAAAAAAATCAAGTAAATGGGAGACTTTGTGAAACCATGGAAAAATTAGTCTCAGTTCACATATCCTCTGGAAAATTTATCACTGTGATTTTTCAGAATTAATTAGAGTTCTGATTCTGTTCCTAAGATAGAAAGCCAAGTATCAGTCACAATAAAACAATAAGCATTGCATATAATGTCTTTACCTCAAAAGTCATAACTACTGCAATGTCCTGTCTTTTCTGGACCTTTGGTACCCATCTTGCTATTAACATAAACCTTCTGCAACTGTAGCTAATAACATTGTCTTGAGCATCAGAACCTCTTCCATATTGATTTACGGGCCAAAGAAGCATTGCCTAAAAAGCTGAGGAAATAAAGCCTCCCAGAGAGGACAATAGGTTTTTTTTACAAAACATATGTGCTGAATTTCCATGTTTTTACTCTTCTCAATTGGTTTCACTCAAGGCACATTGCAAGTTAATCACTTTCTCATTTTTCAAAAATGCATATAACTCCTGAAAAATAATCACTTTTTGATTTTGTAAAATCACAAAGTGATTTTGCTTTAGTCGAAGGAGGAAAAAAGAGAAAAAAATAGAAGGAAAAGAGAAAAAGAAGAATGCTTAGCAGAAACGGAAAGACTTGTGCCAGACAGACTGGATCTGCATTTGTAATACCCTTGCTTCAGGGTATCTGGATGTATCCACAGATTTGATTCAGACCATTAGAGAGACAGAACCCAACTGTAAAATTCTAAGTGAGATCTGAGCAGTGCTTAGAGTGTATTTGGATATAGAGTGTTGGCTGACCTATTTAAAGGATGATATTGTGCAAGAGATTACTCCATAATCTAGGCAAGTGCCAAGATATATTTAATAGGAAAAAGTAGCCAAAACCTAGAAGTTTTTCTAATGCGTAAAATCTGCTTCTTTCTTTCTCCTAAACCACTCATGGTCAATTCACAAACATAATGGAAATTAAATTCATTGAACAAAATATGTGCTGTAAGTTAAGCAATTGTCTCAAGCAAGTTCTCTGGAAGTTTTGTCCATTTGATGGCAAATGATTCCAAAGATGCATACATGGATATAAGTTCTGATTTCCTTCAGCCCTCAGGATGCTAATGTCTGAGTACTTTACCATATGTAGCATATTTATTCTCCTGAGACCACTGTGATGTAGAGAGAGAGAGAGTATTAAATCCATCTTAAGAGTGAAGAATAAGAGACAGAACACTGGGATCAAATAGGTGATCTGTGCTTGAGCAGATCAAAGCCTTCCTGATCACAGGCTAAATCCTTAATTATTTAATTTCCCCCTATCCACCCTTCAGAATAGTTTTTTCAAGTGGAGGTGTTCTGTAGAGCTGGCCAAAAAAATATTTTTTTCTACTTTTGTAATCCATAGAGCATTTTCCCAGAATGGAAGATTGGAAGGAGTTGTAGAGTGAGATCTGAGATACGGGGAACGTGACTACATCTGTAATGTGAAGGTATCTTTTGTGGTATCAGTAAGGTAGAAATTCAAGAGAAGCCTCAAGGAAGGAATGGACAAGAGACTTACCCTGTAGCACTAGTCAAAAATCCACAGGAGTAATGCCTTTCAGTTTGCAGATTATATCAAAATCAAGCACACTAGGTAACTATTACCTACCACACTCAGCTCACCTTGTCAGCGCTTCAGACAGTTTTCATGATAATTTGTCTGACTTTTAATTCTGACCCTGTTGCCTCTTTCAACCTTTTGTTCTCAGAGTGCTTAGCCCTGAAACATACCTTTAATTTAGGCACTAAAATTAAAAGGTTACACTGTGCATATCAAATCAGTTGTCCATTGTTTCTGTTTCTCATTTTTGCTAATTTCCAGAAATTCTAGACTCTAGTTATACTAGGTTGCTCTTTTTTTTTTTTTTTTCTTTTTTTTCTTTTTTTTTTTCCCAGGCTGGAAACTCATATTCCTTACCTCTTGGTGTGGACTTTATAATTACTTCCATCTTCCTGAATGTTTGTTTCACTTCCCTTTGTTCTATCATCTGCAAACTTAATTGCTATAGTTTTCCTATCTTCTTCCAATGAATCAATATTGACATGACTCATCCCTGTGACACTGCATGAATAATTTACCAGCAGCTTGACCTACTACCATTAACTATTACTCTCTGTTTATAAACCTTCAGGTAGTGAATGCTCTGCTCATGTGCATTCCATTAATTAATTAATTAATCCATTAATTTTCCAAGTTTTCAAGAAGCAATGAACAAGTTCTTTTCTTATATCTGCCTACATATACCTTATAAACAAGGTAGACTTATGGACTTATGTACCTTACTAATTGTCAATAAACAGAGGATGAACCATCTACCTCTCCTTTACTACTCTCATATGACTTATTTTTCAATAATTCTTTTCAGCAAGAACATTTGATCAGGCTGCAAAGGGTTCAGTGCATCAAATGACCCCTCTCATGGGGGTCACTGTCAATCCATAAAGGAAAAGATTTAAGTTGTTTTTAATGAGTTTGCTACTAGTAAAGGCCAGTAGACACAGTCAATTACCATGGCTCAGATGACTTATAACAACCTAACTGTATTTTTGAAACCAAGAGTGCTGAACCTATACTGTAAATGCACATAGCTCACAGTTACATTGTTTTTTATATTTCACTGTACCAATATGTGAACATGTATCATACATCACGGAGAGCAAATAAAAAAATGCTTTTACAACTGCCAGCTTTTTCACTGAATGACACCTTGATTCAGATTCAGATGTGATAAGATTTCAAATGGTTATACACAAATAGCCTTCTTAATAAATTACACCAGTTAGAAGACTTGGGACTATTTAGTACTTGGGAGAAAATGAACATTTTGATTAAACATTTTAGTGAATAACCATTTTTCTCCTCAGAGTGAATTTTAAATTAGCCCTTCAATGGATAACTTTGTTTCTTCTTCTTTTCTTTCCCCTGCTGCTGAAGGTACTGTTTCTGAGAAGAGGCGAAATGAAGTCTTGAGAAATGAAATACTTATATCCCTATTACTGATTCACGTATTTACAAGAAATCCTTTAAACACATTGACCAAATGCAAATGCTAGTAATTGGATCCGGTCTCCCTAAATATTCCCATTGTTGTTTCTTATGAAGCCATTTTTCTTAACTTCCTTTCTTCAAAAAAGCTGTTATTCCTGGCATGGTCTGGTTTACCCTATTCCTCTCCAGCAGTAACTGTACTTCAGTGGTGGGTAAAGAATGATTTTTATATGTAGTCTGTAAAACTCTCTGGGATATGTCATGATGAAAGGTACTCTGTGTACAACACCATTATTAACTTATTATATTTCATCAGGTTATTCTATTTCATATCATGTCACTCCACTGAAAGACCCTTGCCAAAAACAAAAGGAGTGCAATATCACTAATTGAAAAAACAGACTCTTTCAAGAGGCAATGTAGCACATAGATAGCATGGAAGTCCCTGGGAGTTCAGACTGGCATGGCTGTGGCGTGGTGGGACATCTGCGATGTCAGCATGTGTTATGTGTAAAACTATATTTTTTAATGTACTGTGGGATGAAGAATAAGAAATGAATTAGATTGCGAAATATGCTTAATATATCAACTTTTGAGTTAATATCTCTTCAGAACTACTGGAAATGATCATTTATATTTTATTAGTTTATGCAGATGGATGTAATTTGGCAAATTCTGAAACAGTTTGTTAAGCATTTTAGCAGTCTTAATGAAAAACATCTGAGTCTTCTTAAGCGGAAAGCTTCTATTCAATTACTCATTACTTTAATAGATAAAATAAAGCCATTTCTTATTTCCATTTATTTTGCTGGAAAGTCAGTGCTTATTAGCTTTATTAATACTTTTTTTTTTTCCCCCCTCTTTTTTTCTAGCTAGTTCTTTTTAATGCTACAATGCACCATCTAGTTTTTGTAAAATTTATGGGAGAGTGTTTCCCATGACAAATAGAAGCTAGGACCTGAATGTTTTTTTTGTAAGAATTTTAACATGACTCCAGAAACCCCAATCAAATTCTATTAGACCTGCTGGTTTTGTACATCTATTTCAAGACAGCTTATTTTAAAGGAGGAAACTATGAGGGCTGCTCTGAAAGTAATGCCTCCAATTTTTTGACTTTTGCTCAGAACATCAGAGGTAGGTGTCTGCTGTATGGCAGTAGGGGCTGAACCTTCCCACCAATATCCCATTACATTCTGTTGCCACCGCAGCAATAATGGCAACAGAGGGGCAGTCTGGCAGAATGACATGTGACATGGAAGTGTGTATGAAACAAAGATGTGTCACCGAATTCCTCAAGGAAAAATTGGCACCCACTGACATTCATTGATACTTAATGAATATTGGTGGAGACCAAACAGTGGAAGTGAGCACAGTGAGGTGGTGGGTGTTTCAGCAGTGGTGACAGCCAGCGTGAGCCACCTCTGCTGGTGCAGATTTTTATGAGAGTGACATTCAGGTTCTTGTTCATCACTGGCAAAAATGCATAGTTATTGGTGGTGACTGTGTTGAATTAGAGTGTTTTGTAGCTGAGAATTTGCTCTATCCAGTAGTGTTATTGTGCTCTTTGTATGAGTTGTCATTTCCATGGAAATAAATAGGAGGCATTACTTTCAGAGCAACCTATGTAGATTCAATTGAGCAAGATTAAGTAAATTTTGGAATAAAAAAAAATCACATCAACACTTTATTATTTGTTTTGCAAATCTTCACACAAAGAAATAAGTACTGCTGTGATTTATTTATTGCACTCCCAAAGCCTCATAAATCAACAGGACTTCTGTGACAAAATACTAACAAGTTTTGTTTTGAAGGTTGTATTTAATACTCTAGCAAAGAAAGTTTCCTTTCCTTAAGGCTGAGGCATGGATTTTTTCCAAGCCTTAAGCGAGAGGTACTTCCAGAAAAGATAAGGACTCTGCTTCTTGTCTTGAGAGCCACCTTCTGCTTTAGCCACCTTCTGCTTTGGCCACCACAGTGATCTGAGGAGGCAGTGGTTTCACCAGGTCTTTGCCTCCTAGATGTGTGTTTCCTAGGACATTGCCAACACAGCCAGTCTCCTTGTTTTGCATGTCTACAATTTCCAAGTTATCAGGTGGTCCTAAATCATTATCCTTCTTTTAACTGAAAGGAATGCTGTCCAAGATGGATCAGATTCTTTGTCAAATCATGCTGTTTTCGGCATAGGGGTGTTAAAACTGAACAAAGGTCATCTGCCTTTTCACTTTTATAGTTTTGGCCTAAGTTTGAAAGCTGTGTTTTTCTTAGTCCAGCTTAAAGCCGTCCACAGACTGCTCAAAATTACATGAGACTCAAGTAGTTCTTTATAGGATTCTTCATGGGCAAAGAAGTAGCTAGTAAATGCACCATGGCCACAACCTCTGCAATAGCTGAGTCCTTACCAGTTCATCACCTTTATAGGATTAAAAGTGGTACTTGGGTTAAATTTGTTAATACTACTGTGTGCTAAGTGGCAGGTTGCACTCTCTTAACAGTTCTTCTTCAAATACATATTTATGTACTTTTAACACAGAAATAAAAAAACTATGCTAAAATAATGTATATATTTAATTACAAAATAAGATCTCTGATTTCAGCAACTGAAGCAGCTAGACCAAAATATTTTTACCATGGTTCTGTTAAAAACACATAGGGTATTATTCTCAGCCCCCTGTGGCTGTAAGCACAATGGGTGGACTGAGCATTCACTCGGCATATGCTACTTGGCTTTAAGTCAGACTTCTTAACAGTATCTCTGTGGCATTTTCCCCAGGCCAATTCCTTTTGTTGTGTTTTTCTTTTACAGCAAAAATAAAATAAAATAAAATACATGTCACTGAAGAACCACATTAGAAACTATCTTGAAATTGTGGCATATCCTTCATCTCAATGAAAATGCCCCCAGTGTTCCATCTTGATGAAAATATTGTAGGGCTGTATCAAAATGTATCTTATAGCAAAATAACCAAAAACTCAAAAAAAAAAAAAAAAAAAAAAAAAAAAGACTTGCTATACTAGAGTGAAGTATATTAAACACCAGTTTTTCTAGAGTTTTAAACGTCTGATGAAAGACAAGAAAATCAGCAGATGTAAAGCAATAAGGAAGAAGGTGAGAAGGCTCCAGCAAGAGCGAGAAGGAAGCTCTGAGCAGAGGCTGCTGAACAGTCATATGTGCCAATACCTTGTATGCTGGTAGTAAGACTGATTTTAAGACAGTTGTTCATTTATGCCCAGTAAAAGAAGTATCACATATGACCCACATTAATTTCCAAAAATGTTGGGTTAAGCTAATCTACTGTAAACTTCTGCAGATTTCATTGACTGGCATTTGTTTGGTAAAAATTTTCAATTTATTCCTTACACAAGTAATAATAAAATCAATAAAATACATATATTAACTTTTCTATCTCTTCTTTCCAAACTTGTCTATACTTTTGGTTTAAGATTCGTTTACTGCAGTGTGTTACTTAAATAGTTTTAATCTTCAATAAATGGTCAGAAGTTTACTTTTTGTTTATGAGAACTGCATGTTTTTCATGGGTCAAGAAAGAGGCCTTAGGAAAAATGCTGAGATGGAAGAGAGAGGGAAGTGTTCTGAATGTTGTTGGAGAATTAATTCAGAACTCAATTCTTTCAGGCTTTTCATGATGTTTTCTTTTTGGAAGGACATTAGAGATATTTCATTCATGTGACCCCTATGGCATGGAGGACAATGCTTTGATTTTAATTTTTTTTTTTTCCCTTTAATATGCTATTTTATTCTTTTTTTTTTTTTTTTTTTTCTTTTTTTTCCTGTTATTTTCAGAGGTCTTTGTTACAAATTACATGTGATATTTAAACTTTGCTGTAATTACCAACATTTTTTCTTTTTCTTTATCAATGTTCTCACGTCATACTGTCTAAATATTTTGAGAGCTCCTTAGGGACTGATACAGGGCAATTAATATCTACTGTTGATATTCTTTTTTCTTGTGCTCTTAGGATCTTATCTCTAATCTAGATTAAAGGGATGGAAGAAAGAGAGGAATTCAAGTATTTGGATAAGGATTGAGAATAAAACTGTCTTCAAAGTCGTGATTGGTTGTTTTGTTTGAGCCTTCTGCAGTGACAGAGACTATCTAAAGACTCTGAATTTGGATCCAGGTTTGGATTCTTTGGAAATAAGACTCTCAAACAGATAATGATAAACACAAAACCATATACACTAGTTCACTAGCCTGGACTAAGCTCACCTCTAGTTGAACATTTTTAAAACTAATTTAGTATCAGAGCAGGGGTAATGGTGAAATATTTATGGACAAAAATAGAGGCAAACTAGGAAGCATCACACTAGATGCTTCCTAGACAAAAAGCTTCACACTACTGCTAGAATTGCTTCTTCTTCTACAGGCTATTCTGGCATAAAAAGTAATGGCATTAACTTCATGACATTTTGTAGATACAGAAATACGTTTTCCAGAAAACTTTAAAATTTAGAAAGCCAGAAGATGTTTTTGTGTTTCTAAAGAGAGGTGGTAGAGTTGCCGTCCCTGGCAGTGTTCAAGAGGTGGCTGGATGAGGAGCTGCGATATATGGTTTAGTAGCTTGTGGTAGCAGTGGTAATGAGAAGACGGTTGGACTAGACGATCTTATAGGTCGTTTCCAACCTCATGATTCTATGATTCTATGATTCTATATGCTGTCCCTGAATTTGTTCAAAGCAGTTAAAAGGAACGCATCACATCCACTGAAAATGCACAAAGCCTTCAGTGAGACAGGCAGAGTCCCAAAGCACTGCAGAACTTGCTTTGCAGCAGTCTGAGGCCTTTGTATCCAGAAATGTAAGCAATGCCTAATGAATCTACTAGAAGTTACTGGAAGCTCTCTTTGACCCAAGCAGCATGGGATGCTAGCGAGATGTACCTGATATTTACTAATAGACAATTATTACATATTGATAAAATGACAGCCAGGTACATGATACTGAAATTCTGAACCAAGAGAGGAAAAATAAATTCCTATAGAATCCAGAAGAACACATCTGCTGCAAATCCCCTTTCCTTTTCAGTGTGTTTTGCACTTCTCCCTTCTTTGTAGCTTCTTCATGCTTCACTCTTTCTGAAATTCTATGTCACTTTCTCTCGCAGAGAGATCTCATCATGGGGGATGTGGGGTCAAATCCCAATCAGGATGTGAATCTCACGAATCATTTCTGTAGAAATGCTGAACTTTATTCTTTAGCAGAGTGGCGAGGCCAGAGTAACAGGCATTGTGTAGTACAGCTATTTGCTGGCATGGACTCCTGGGGCACTCTAGATAGCTTGTTATTCCTTATACCTGCATGAAAAAGATGAGTTACTGTGGCTTGCACATTGCTAGCAAGTACAGTGTTGTTGGCATGTGACAGTGTAAAAACAGAAGAAAGAATAAATATGACAGGTCTGAGGGGTTGCTATGAAAATGAAGTTGTTGCACGGACTGTTTAGGATTACAGTTGGCCCTACTAGCTTTTATGCTGTGGCTTGCTTTATATCACCTAACTCTAGGCAACTGGCCAGGTATCTTAATTAGGAATGTATTCATTGTTAGCTCACTCCCAAAAGAGAAAAGGGAAGAAATTTCCAGAGTGTTATTCAGCTCCCTCCTAAATCCCCCGCTGAAAATGTCTCTCATTCTTTGAACAGACTATTAAGGTAGCCTAGGCTAAATGTGCTCCTGTGTTAAGTCCCTCAGTTAAACTTGGTACATCAGGCCTTTGCCATCAGCTTATGTCTCTCAAACCTAAATTTGGTATGCATAAAACTGAGGATGAATGAGAGGAAGAAAGAAAGTGTAGACCTGCAGGCAAGAAAGTGATGCAGCCAAATCCTATATGATGCTTTTATTCAGTCAGCAGCATAGTGCATGTAGTTGCATGAGCTGGCACCATGCATTTGCGTGTTAGGACATATGGTAACCAGAGACGCCACACTGCTGCTCAGCGCTACAGGCAAAAAACATGCTGGTCTTTGTTTCTTATATCCCCAGGGACTCAGGCAGTGAGAAATAAACTTTGAGAGGGCTGCGAGAAACCCACTAAAATGGGTCAAATAGTGGAACCAGGTCTCCTATTCTACTCTCTGAGGAAGATGTAAAAATAAGGGTATTTTCTGCCTCTGAATAGTTTGCAATCTAATGGGCTGTGAAAAAATCCTGAACATTGGGATAATTCAAGATGTGGATCAGCATTTTGTGGTCCAAGCCCAGTACCTGGACAAAATGCAAAAATCTAGACAATGCCTCAGCAGAAGAAAAACGTGAACTTGTTGTTTTCCCTGTGTCAGGGCTGATGACAAATATTTATAATGTTTGCCACGTGAAACTGTAGTCAGAAAAGCCAGCACACAGATATATTTTGGAATTCAGAATATTAAGAATAGAATTGAAAAATAATTTGAGTTGGAAGGGATTATTAAAGTTCATCAAGTCCAACTCCCCTGCAAAGAACAGGGACACCAACAGCTAGATCACACTGTCCAGAGCCCCATCCAGTCTGACCTTGAATGTCTCCAGGGCTGGGTTATCCACCATCTCTTTGGTCAACTTGTTCCATTGCTTCGCTAAAGAAATGACGACCTCGTTTTGATCTCAGAATGTGCAGATCAGTGTTAACCTCATTACTGACAATAATGCTAGACAGCAATAAAGGCAGTTTTTGTGAAAAGAAGTCTGCCTTCTATTATTGGTGACCAAGATTATTCCATTCTTACCTAGTTCCTGAGAAAGGTGTCCCACTTTTTAAATATCCATTTAATTTGTAATAATCCTTTGGCTCTCTCATTTTCTCCTCCACAGTCAGCTATTTTATTTTACTGATTAATAAAGATCTGGGTAGGGGCTGCCAAGTTTGAGGAATTAATAAATGTGGTTCTGAGCATGGGGATCCATCGGGAATTAAAGTGTAAGATTTGAAGAAATGAGCATGTTCTGTGGAGGTCCTCAAAATAATAGATTCATAGGAGAATCTACATTGCAGGGGGCCTCTGGATATATAGTCATAGAATAATTTAGGTTGGAAAAGTCCAACCATCCACCTAACACTACCATGTCTATCATTAAACTGTGTGCCTAAGTGCACAGGCCTCATAAATGCTGCTAGGGATGGCAACTATACCACCTGTTTCAATAGCTCACTCCCATGCCTTACCAGCCTATCTGTGGAAAAAATCTTCCTGATATTTGAACTTTGCCTAGAGCTACTTGAGGCCCTTACCTCTTTTCTCATCATCCAGTCCATGCAATTTTGGAGCAGGACTACTTTCAGGACAGGCTGCTCAGTGCTTACCTCAGTCAAGCTTTACATTCTTTCAAGGATGGGGACTCCATATTCATTCTGGGCAACCAGCTCCAGTGCTTGAAAATATTTTCCTTACCATCTGCAACAGGTAATTCACAAGGCTTTCTTTTTCTTTTCTTTTTTTTTTTTTAGAGGAGGAGAAGAATGGGTATTGCTCTAACTATACAATTATCTTGACCTGACTTTAAGAAGACAAGCCTTTTTGCTTCAGAGACGCAGTGCTTGCTACCCAAATAAAAATAAAATGAAGTCCACCTAGAGCATTCTTAGTAGAGAGGGAAAAAAAAAAAGATTTTTTAAATAGAAACTTAAGAAATGCACACAATGGAATTATTCTTCTCCAAATTACTCCTCGAGAAAGTTGCTTTTGGAAGAGTAGCCCCTTCAAAATTGGTATAACTAAAAATTATGGAAATAATACAGCAACATTAAAATAAAAGGGGAAGAAAGCAGAGCTACTAAGATCTGTTTTATCTGCTTAAATTTCTTGCAGCATAACCTGCAGTCTTGTGTTTTATATTCAATGTTGTGCATTGGAATTAGGACAACAAACATTAAAAGAGACGTCATTGCCATCCATGGTGTGTTGAAATCCTGGGAATATTTACTCAAAACAACTACACTGCTGGCAGTTCATTCTGTTTCAAGGTTGACAAAGTTTCCATGTCTCAAAAACAACAAGGAAAATAAATGATTATTTTAACAGGTCTTGGCTGCAGAGACTCAGAACCATGTAATCATAGGATATCCCAAGTTGGAAGAGATCCACAAAGATCAGTGAGTCCAACCCTTGGCTCCACACAGGAACACCCAAAATTCAAACCCCATGTCTCAAAGTGTAGTCCAAATGCTACTTGAACTCAGGCAGCTTGGGGCAACAACTGCAGCCCTGGACAACCTGTTCATGGTTCTAGCCACCCTCTGGTGAAGAACCTTTTCCTAAACTCCAACCTGACCCTTCCCTAATGCAGCTCCGTGCTGCTCCCTCAGGTCCTGTCATTGCCAGCAGGAGTAAAGATCAACACCTGCCACTCCATCCTGGAATGACACCACTTGATTGTCAGGGTTAGTTTAAATCCATTCTGCCACTGATTCAGGAAACTGAAAGTGTTTACAACTATTCTGTTATTTCCCTGTGATTAAATGTAATATTGACATAATGGCCAATACTATTAAAGACAAGCATTATCCAGCCACAAATTGTGCCAAGCAAAGGTACTGAACTTGAAATAGTTACAAAAAGTGTTGCGTAATTGTATAAATTCCTACTATTTTCCTGTCAACAAATGTCTCTGTCCCATCAGAGGGACTCTGGTCACTTGGGATTGCTCAGTGAAATGATGCTGGTATGCCTCATGGTCATGCCCAGCTCCAGGGAGTAGAAGTGATTTCCCAAAGGTATGTGTGGATGATGTGTGTGAGTTCTGGGAGAGTTCTCAATACATGTCAGTGATGAGCATACCTTGGTGACTATCTGTGTTGATTTCTCATCTGCAGACAGAATGCTGTTATATTTGTGTTTTCTCTATGGAAATATACATGCTTTATTTAATGCTGTGGCCAAGTGTATCAGATTTTTTTTTTCTTACAACACTTTTGGTAAGGTACTCTTCGGTAACTCTCTTCACTGAGAGAGTGGTCGGGCATTGGAACAGGTTTCCCAGGGCAGAGATCACAGCTCTAAGCTGCTGGAGTTCAAGGAAGGTTTGGACACAGGTCTCAGATATGTGGTTTGGATTTTGGGTGGTCCTGTGTGAATCCAGGAATTGGACTCAATTATCTTTGTGGGTCCTTTCCAATTTGGGATCTCCTATGATTCCATTATTCTTATGCTAACAGAAGGCTTTGTTGCTTGGTACTCCTGTGGTCTCAGGCCCTCTTTCCAGCTTGATGTGTTATAATGTTTAAGGATACTGTGATAATTAATAATAAGTAATAATAATTAAGTGATCTATTGCACTTTGGTCTGCATGAAAGTGTAATCATACAAACTGATCTTAAAAAGGATACTTAATAGCATTATTTTATATATTTTTAGCATATTTCATTTTTCCTCTTAGCAATATTGTACAAAAATCTCACATGCTTGGAAATACTTGTTTAAAAGATTGATACTCTTTTTGACATATATCAAATATACTGCTTTTGAACAGAATACAGTTTCTACAGAATGAAGTAAAATCTGCTCCTGACAATTAACACTATTTTTTTCCCTTTGTACTCCGTCAGTTGAAGATAAATTTCTCCACATTTAGTAAATGGTAGCAACAGCTCTCAAGCCTCAGTAATCTGATTCTAACAGTAAAACATGCTTGACGGTGCTCAATATAGCAATATTATGCAGCAGTACGGATGTAGAAACAATAATACTGCAGTCTTTGGAAGAAACATGTTCTACTTTTCCACCTCAGATTCTACTTTTTGGGTATGTTGCTGCATCTTATTCATGCACTGGTACTACGTTGCTTACTTCTTTCGAATACTGGTCTTTGAATGTAAGAATATGAATTTTATTTCAGAGTTGCACTGTTCTCTAATTTACCCTGGTCTTCTAAAGAAACCACAGGGAAGGAGAATACATAGTTGAAAGAGAAAAAAAGACAAATCTCTGTTTAGTAATATACAGTCTCAAGGTTACAGTTCTTTACAGTTTGTATGTATAGATAAAGTGATACTGTGATTTGCAATAAACACAAATTGCATCAAACTTTACATTTTCTCCATTACCACCTGATCACAAAGAGGGGATTCTGCAGATGTAAAAACTAAAAAAGCTGTAAAGCTAAAACAGGTACCCAGGAGTTTACAAAAACAGGATTGCCATACATCCAGAAAGTGAAAAATAGGCAAGTAGAAATGACTCCCAAACCACATTTCCTCACTTCACACTATCTATTCTCCCATGTAAGCTGTACGGTAAAACAATGTCACTGTGTTGAAGACAGTTGAATAGGTGAACTCTTATCCTTCTTTTTTGGAGAGAAAAATGCATGACTATATTAAGCAACAACTTTTTTTCAAAAAGAAATCACAGACTGCTCCATCCTCTTTCTGATGAAGTTCAAGTGAAAAATCCAAATAAAAATCTCAAATTTACTAACATTATTAGCTACAAGCTTCCACTAACCATGTTAATCCATACATGGATGAGTATGTGCATTATTCCAAGCTAGTTATAAAGAGGCAAAAACTGGAAATGGCCAGTTTTAAATTGGACTGATGCCAGAGCTATACAAAACTGAGAAACTCCTGGGAATTCAGGAGGAGAGACTAAAAAGAGGCATTTTCCCTCAGTCCTGAAAAGTCTTCCCAAGATGATTTTTGCAAAGGAGTAGGAGCTACAGAAGCACTGAAGAAAAGAATGATTACCTTGGGATCACTGGAGGAGGCTGTACAGCTTTTGAGCCCATATTAGATTTGTTACAGATCACATTCATTTCCCAGGTCAGTGTTCTGAGTCCTGAGCCCAAAGGAAATTCCATATCAATTTCCACTTTGGAGAATTAACTTTTACACTGAAAGCTTTATTCCAGATTAGTTGAATAATCCATAGGCCCTCACTTAATGGTAAGAGGTTACTTAATATTCTAGAGATTTCTCCAAATTTTCTTCAAATATAATTTATTTAGCTTAAAAATGTCACTTTCGAGTTTTTTATTTGAAAAGAGAAAAGAAAAGGGAAAGGAAGGGAAGGGCTGGGAAGGGAAGAGAAGAATGGTCGTAGAGTTTACACTTACTCTCACAGTAAAGGACAACATTACCTCAAAGACCCCACCCCTTGGTCTTCCCACAATGACAGTTCTGTGTCTGGGGGTACAGGCACCCTGACTCATCAGCTCAGCTGCTGATGAGCATGGACAGAAGATGAAATGCACTCAATTTCATTAAGTCACACCTTCATTTATTTGATATCAGCATGCCATCTTTAGACACAAATATTTAAACTTGTCTGATTTAGTATTGAGAGAACAATATCATTCTGATACTGGAAAACTAAAGTTCTGAAATCTAGGTTCACATTTATGTTCTTAGATTTATGAATTACTAACAAAAGACTTTATCAGCATGAATTTCTACTTCCATATCAGTGTAATATTGGCAATCCTCAGTCAGTAGTCCCATGAGCAATTTATTTTGGCACGAACCCCAGACTGCTGCTGAAACAAATGATCCCACCTTCCCACTACTTGTTCCCACCCATACCTTGTCTGCTGAGTTGGCATCAACATCCATGCAGCTGCAGGGAGAAGTGATACTCTTTGCTAAGCTTTTCTTGGCTGGGCCTAGAGGGTTTTCAGCAGCTGCCACATTTGATGGTGAGGCTGGCAAAGGTAGCTGAAAGTGGTTACAGGATGAGAAATGCTATGTGTGCACAAACTACAGCAGCAAATGCTTTCACAAGCCTTTTAATACTAGATCACTAATTGTTAGCATTAAGTTGATTGGACTGTATCTGCTTATTTTAAAAACAAAAGGTTAGTGCTAAGCAGTTATCTGCAATACTTGAAGAGTGTTATAAATTTTGACAAGACATGCAAATTCTTTCAAGAAGATTGTAAATGTCCTCATGACAGAAAACACACATAACTGCGAAACTCAAGCCCACCACTCCTTGTGTTAAGCAGACAGGGTGTGCTACAAAGTCCAGCCATTTATACCTCTCATTGTTTAGACAGACAAGCTTAAGAGGAAGACACAAGGCTACGTACAAGTGGGATCACCTATAAATTCTGACCAGTCAGGAAAACATGAATTGCAGTAGTAGTGTTAACTCAAGTGCCATGTTTAACTATAAAGATACATTTATTTATTTTAATCAATACTTAATCATTTTAATCAGCATTTTCTACTTGTATTGGTACTGCATAATATGATGGAAGGACATTAGCTCTTTAAAAAAACCCAGGTTCACTATTCCCAGAACCTTATAATGTCAGGGTACAGCAGCACAGAGTCACTGCAAGGGTGGTGAGGAAAGGGTTGCTGCTCTCTTACCTTCAGACCAAACTTCAGCTGGGCACAAGCATGTCTGTGTCCTGCTGCTGCTTGCGAAAAGTGGCTGCAGTTCCCTTGTAGTGCATGTAACAGTGAAAGCTGAACAGAGCATGGAAGGGAAGAACAGAAATATGCCCAGAGGCCAGAATATACAGAGGGAAAAATAACAGTATATGCCCTGAATTTAAAAAAAGTTGTACTATAATTCTGCTTTACATAACATCTGGAAAACGTGCCATTGGTGCTGTTTGCCCTAATCTCTTTATCAAATATATCACTATTTGATCTCCATGGTTGCAATATCTGGTGAGTCATCTGAGTTAATCCACAGACAATATTTTAATACTTCTGCTCATGGAAGGATTATTCTTTTAATATGCAAGATCTGCGTTATGTTTTGTTTTTGTGTGTGTGTGTGTATGTGTGGTTTTCCTTTTTTTTTTTTACTATTGCTTTTACTATTTTTTTTGAATAGCATTACTCCAAATGCAGCACTGGAAAAGTAGAAACCTTTCAGAAAACTTTATGACTTGTATCACACAAATTTTGTGTTGACACATTTGGATTCAGTTTGTGAAATAGTCAGTTTGAAACAATTTACTCCATTTATGATTTTAAGTGGTAAGAGAAACTCAATACACGCAAGATCCAAGCTCTCACTGTATATATATAGAAAGAGAGAACAGCAGAGGGAAATTTGACTTCTCTAGTTATGACTGTAACCATTTTAAAGAGTCAGCATCCTATATAGCAACCCTTGCTGTGTGTTCAATGTCTGTATTATATGTTTGCACATGTATAACTACGCATCTAGACCACTCCTCTACTTCACAGCTTTCTCATTATTTTTATTAAGATATCACTGATAAAATGCTGACCAGATTCAGGAGCTTCCAGAAGCCTGAGTAAGCAGACTTCCAGTTGGTTGGTCTTGTGGTACAGAGTGTTACAAGCTGAAAGGAGATAAAAAGTGTTAGGTATCTAATCTAGTCCCAAACTGAAGCTTCACAGTTGTCATTAGATAGCAGATATTCTACTGAGAGTAAGTATAAAAGATAGGCTGGCTATAGAAGAAGACTAAGCACTAGCACTAGTGCTACCTAAGTGACACTTGGACAGCTAAAGTTAGGTGAAATGGGTGCCATTATTTGTGACAAGTCTTAGTTTTGAAGCTAGCTAAACAAACTGAAGCTCCTGCAACTGGCTTTGACAACACCCCACACTCAAGTATCAATTTACAGCCTTTTGTTTTTAACCCTTGGGACTAGTTCTTGTGATGCCTTCAAAATCTTCTCTGAGAAGTCACTTTGACTGTGACTCATATGCACTAAATGGAGTCTGGCACATGGAGATATGCCAGCTTCACAATTACACTTGGTTGTCAGTACTCCTACAGTGCTTAGGGGACCAATAGTCTTTGTTTTACTCAGCCGCTTTTGCTGCATTAATTCTTCTGTCTTAACGCACATGCTGAAAATCTCAGTTTCCATGTTATCATTAGTATTGTTGTCTCTCAGGACATGGAAATTTTCATTTCTCATACATTATCATCTATGTTAAACTAAATTGATGTCCATTCTAATTTATAATCAGTTCTGAAGTGACTTTAAACGTCTTCCAGTGCCTACAAGTGTGTTCTATCAAACTAAAATCTCTAATCTCTTCAATAAAGTGATACTACAGTGCATGGCCATCTTTCCTTTTCATCTTGGAGGTGCTGTTAAAAGAAACTAAACAGCAAGTTCTCCATTCACTAAGCAGTGCAACAGTTTCAAACTCATTCTCATTTTTAATTGGTTTCAGAGGCGGCATATTGATAAAAAAAGCTTACCTCAATCAGTCAAGTTGACAAATCACTTTTGTTAACTGATGAATATATACTCACCTAACTTGGTGTTCTAAATAGCTCAGCACATACGTTATGGTTCAACTAGAATTTCTATTATTGCAATATTTAATGACTGCTGATTACTTCCCCTTAAAATTGTTTTTGAAAAAACGCAATGCAAGAAGACAATCAAATAACTCTTATTCCACTCTTCCCTTTCTCTAAGATAAAGCTATCATTAAGAGTAAATTACTGTCCTTTCAGGTGACCATTTTTTCTTAGAAAATCTAATTTAAAGATTCCTTAAAGTCACCACTCTGCATCAACACTTTTAGTAGATTTACATAATCACAACTGTTCCATGTCCACACCTGCTCTCAAGTTTGTTCTCAAGCAATAGAATGTGCTTCTGCCTAAGTGAGGGTAGTCCTCAGATCAAACTTTATGAATTTTCCAATTCTTTGCCTTCTTGGGGATGCAAACATTTTCTGGATTCTTCCCATTCCAGAAGTCTATGTTACATGATATTTCTAATCTTTAAATAATAGTATTTCCCTGCCACCAGGAAAGCACTCACAAAGATGAAAGTAAGCCCAGAGAGCCTAATTTCTCTAGATTACCCCAACAGTCAGTGGAGCAACAAGCTTTGGCCAGAGGTAAGCAAGTTATTTTAGCTCCTAGAATGACTTCAGAAAAGCACACAGGTTTCCACTTGAATAGAGTCTAGAGAGATCACTCTTACTATGTTAAGACAGATTTCCAAATAATTTCCAGAGTGTTTTGGAAGTTCCTGTCAAGTTTCTCTGTTCTTTAAAAAGCTGCACAGTTGATTTTGAAGACAAACACCCTATGCTTGGCGTAACCTTTCCTATTTAACAAATACATTGTTACATCCTCCTCCTAATGTGCACTGTGCTGGCCTACTGAATAAAGTATCATGCCTCCATGCTTTTGATTGCCTGGCACATTTGGAGTTGGAGAGGAAATGTGATTGTTCAGGTTCTGTGTCTATGTTGGTGGATGTTCTTGGAGTTCAGCATGGAAAGGAAGGAGGCAGACTTGGTCCTGAATCCTCCGCCTAACCCAGAATAGAGCAATAATAATTGCTCTCTGCTTTTTTTTTTTTTTTTTTTTTAAAAAAAAGATTGTATAACTTCTACAAATTGATTGTTTGCTGTCTGCATGTATGTGTGGATTTCATAAAAATGAAGCTAAAATTTGCAATTTTTTTTCTCATTTCAAAGCTAAGAAATAATAAACATTACCAATTCTAATGAGAGTTTATTTCTGTGTCATTATGTAGCCAGGTTAAAATGGGATTTTAATTTTATTTCATTAAATATCTTAACATCTTCCATCTCCATGTGATTAAAAGTTTTACCTTAGGGTATCTATTGAATATAAGATGCAGGGAAATACAAAAACATTTTTTGGTCTTGGAAAGAAAGAATAAAACAATGTCTAGGAACTGTAATGTTTAAGATTTCAATCTTCTCTCTACCTTTAAGTATGGAGTGACCATTGATTGACACGTTCATTTCAGAACCAGATTACACAATGGTCTGAGAATAAGATGTCTGCTGGTGCCCTCATGTGGATGTCTGTGCTTTCAGATATGGAAGAAAAAAACTTTTAAGACAATGCAGAGGAATAGAAATTTTAGCTGCTTTGTTTTGCACACAGAATTTGGATGCCCATTAGGATAGCTTTCACCATTTTTCTGAATTGCAGGCAATCCCATATTGTATAATTGTAAGCAGAATTTCCTACCTGCATGTCAGGATATGGTGTAGTTCATAAGCTAAATTTGAAATAAAAAATTTAACTCATTCTTAACTACATAGTTACAATATCCCTCTCATAAACTACTGCTTCATATTAAAATGTCAAAGTTATCAAGTGGCTGGCTTTCAGAACTATTCACGCAGCATTTTTCCAGGTCTAGGAAAAATTTCAACTAAATATTATGTTTTCTGAAAAAAATACTTTTCTGATCAACACAGAAAGCATTCCAGATGTCAACCAACACATGTAAGACTTGAATATGTATAGGGTATATACACTGGTGGAAATAATTTCTATTTAATCAGCCTCCATAGATGTTACCAGTAAGGATCTAGGCATGTTTTTCTGGTAATATGCAAAACAGATGAATGAAAACAAAAAAACTTCAATAAGAATACTGATCCAGTTTTCTGTACAGTTTGCATGATGATCAACATTTACAGACCATCAGAAAGGCTCCTATGTAGGCAGCAATGAGGCAGATGTGGGAACATGGCACATTCCACATTGAAGACAACTTGTTAGAGTAAGGGCAGATCCACACCTGGTGTCCCTAGTCACCTGTTATAGGTATCGTCCATGAAGAACATCTGCTGCCAGTGTATCTTTAGAGAGCTTATAAAATTGTTTGCACTTTTGACTCTACTACATAAAACTCTCAACCTGAAGTGTAAAATTAATCAAGACATCAGCATAGCACTCTATAGCATCAGATGTATAACCTTTACACAGAAAGTGTAAAGAAAAGCTTAAACGAAAAACAACTGGAATACTTCAACTGATATTGAAAGAATTAATCATGTGATGCAATCGGAATCTAAAACTATGACTGGCATTTGCAGAATGCCCTATCATGATTGCACTGTGGGCACTTCCAGAGGTAAGAAAAGAAACTGATGTTAAAAACTGGATAAAGTTCAACAAAATTTCAGTTTTCTAGCAAAGAATTTACAGTGATTATAAATACTTCGTAGATAGAGTAGCTGCAATCTGTGATTTGATATGACAACCGTCTACCTGAAAACTCATGTTACTGTTGTGTAGAGATGCTGATTTTGTTTTCACGAGTCAGCAATGGATTGAGGCAACGCCAGTGGAATTCCATTGGCTTCAGCAAATCTGTATTGTGAAATGCACCTTACCTTGTTCCGTGTTTCAGATTCTTACACATTCTGATAATTGGAAGGCCAACAATTTAATCTTGCAATATAAACTAACACTGTATAAATAACCTGCAGTTGTCCCCATCTTCAACATCTCTCTGTGCTGGCTGATATGCAAAAGGACAGAAGAGCATACAAGCCAAGTGAAATCCTATGGATGAGAGAAATTTTATCATTTTAAATGCAATATCAGAGATGTGATGATTTGAAGATTTGATAGCACTCAAAATTCTTTGCCTTTTCCATCAGTTTGTTATTTGAACCTCTGTAGTAAGCACTGAATTTTTGACATTACTTTTTTTTTTTTTTTTTTTTTTTTTTTAAACAGTGACAAACAACAGTTTTAAATATGTAGATTCTCCAGATCAGAGAATGCAGAGGTGCACTTCTGTACCAGGCACTTTGGAAAACGAGGTTCTTAGGTATAAAAATTTTGTTTTGCATTGGGATTAAAGACTGTGGAAACAGTTTTTACCTTGGCACCATTACTAAGTACCTTAATGCTCTCTCCCATGTTTAGAACAGTTGTTATACCACTTAATAGACACCCAAAACTCCACAGCTAGCTTGATTTGAATGATGCTGCGTGCATGCTGGTTTAATATAACCTTGAGCTACCCTTTGTGCAAAGGAGAGTTTGAAAATTAAAAAGCTTTAGAAATACTTTATCCATCAACAGAAAATATTTTATACAAACCCGAAAGATGGATTTTTAAAATCTCATTCAAGAAGCTACATATTTTACTTACTGCTCTTGCTCAATGAAAATAAAAAAGAATTTCTTATAGAAAAAAAATTGCTTTAAATGAGACAGTTGAACAGAAAGACTTGTGTGCCTATGAACTATGAAGCAGTTCCAGACTGCTTATACTCTGCCTTAAAGCTGTGTATTTTTCTCTGTACTTACGCAACGCATTTATATTGGAAGGCCCTCTTAAAACTGGGTGATCTATTGGTTTAGGGAGCTAAAGATTAATTCCAGATGTAGTCATGCTACTCTAGCCTTTCAGAAAGTAACTACTGCACCATCTGTTTTGTAATAGACAATTTCAAAGAGTGCCAAGGGGGATGTTAAAGACATTGGTCAAATGGCCACATATACCTCACACACAGGAATTCTGGAGGTCACAGTGCCTCAGAAAGATTCATATTTTCACTTCCCCACCCCTCCCTATTCCTCCAACATGTAAACTAAAGGAACAGCTTTCTTTCCTCCAAAAATAGGAAGGAAATGTTTTCCAGATTATTAGCAGTGTTGACACATTTGAATCCAAATTCAGACCTAAATTCAGTGAAATGACTGGAATTCTTGGTGACATATCTGTTATACCTGCCACACTTTGGGATCCTTGTAAGTTATGATGAACAGCTTTGTTTTGTTTTAAATGAACTCGGTAGCAGGAGGTTAATGATAAACTGACTAAATCTGGCTGGGGACCCAAGATAAATGAAGGGTACAACAAGTAATGAAGGGTTATTCCAGATCGTGATAATTCTCCCTGGTTATTTCAGGAAGCGTGAAGTAAAGCAATTGTGTGCATTTTTTTTGAACTACAGTGTTACGCATCAATACCTAAATGTCTGGTGTATACCACAGATGCACTCAGGTGTAGCTAAATTCATCACAACTGTAAAGTAGGAATAAGAGAAGTTCTCTCAACACTTCCTAAGTATAGATTTGAACTTAACAGCAGTAATTCATGATCCATAGAAATAATCCTACAAAAAGGTCTAAGATGAAAACAAAATGAAACAGAAGATACAACCATGAGTTAGACAGTCACAGTCTTGTGCAGTTCTAAAGAGTCACTTGTGTTGCAGTGACACTAAGTAAATCACTGGCAAAAATAAATTAATAAAATTAACAATATGTGAACAGTTCATTCCTATTCAGTTTTCCCAACATGTCCAGGTAGGTTCTGTAACAAATTCTGTAATCAATTATTACAAAAATAGCTTAGGACTAGCAGACTGGTGTTCCTACTTAAGTATCATTCGTTCTGCTTTGTTTCTCTCAATTCAAGAGCACTATGCAAAATTAGTACCTTAAACTGTAACCCTTGTGCCTGGGTAAAGTTCAAAGTAAGGCAGGTAAGATAGGAACATCAGTTCCTTAGCGTTTGCCCCTCCTGGATTTTGTTTGAATTTGTAAGTCAGTTTCTATTGCAGTGGTATAAGGGAATTCTATGCAGGAAGATCTGCACTTTTTCAGTATTAAATGATACTAAACAAAGAACAGTTGGAAAACAGAATGAGAAATGTCTGCTCTGGAGGTCTTTATCACAGTCTTTAAAATATCACCTTAAAGTATCACCTAAGATGCTAATATACATATGGATGTGGGAGGATGCACACACATCTGTTCACAAAAGCAAAGACCACACCTTAGGACGAGATTTAATTTAAAATATTAGACTCAATAAATGACACTTAGAACTATCCATTACATTCTGCAGCTACTCAGGAAGAAAATGGCACCTGAAAAAGGATCCAAAATAGACGGTATGTTAGGGGAAAACGATGTGGACAGAGATTAAAGGAATCATTAAGAAAAGACAGTTTTGAAATCTCAGCATTTACAGAGCTAATGTTTTTAATCCTGGTCTTTAGAAACATCTCTAATGTCATTTTACAGGAGTACCCCTACTCACTATTAAAAAAAAAAAAAAAAAAAAAGCCAAGCAAAAAAGTAGCAATTTCAATAAAAGTCACTTTTCCAATCCAATGAACTTCCTGAGTCTGGTCTTCTTGGAAGAAAATAACTCCAGATCTAAGAGGTATTTATGGACAGTTTTTGTTGGATGATGATAATACACCTCAGTTTTTCTTAAAAACTGGTAACTTCTTTTGTTGGTCCTAAAACACAGTAAACAATTTCAAGAGTCACATATGCTGTTACATTCCTTTGCAGCATAGGCCAAATTTTGCATATGAGTCACACAGCACAGAACTAAGGACTGAGCCATCCTTTCAAGCAAGCTCAAGAAGTGGCTTCGGCAAGTCATTAGCTGGAACCCAAGGAAAATCAAGAAACTTGAAATCTGTAACTAACTGCTCTGTCCTTATTCCATAGTGGACCTCACTCCAAATCCAACTCCAACTCTAAGAATAAATCTTTCAGAGCTTACTGTTTTGTGAACTGAGACGATAATTTGCTCCAGCTGAGCCCATCTACTCATCTGCTTGACTATGAGGACATGACATCCATGATACATCTTTTGCACCGGAAAAAATGTGCCAGCCACTTGCTAGCCATTGGGTAGGTCATCCACACTTTGTCAAAATTATCTATTTTGTTTAAGTTGTAAAGATCTGACACTATGCAGCCCAGATAAAAGAGCAAGCCTTTTATTTACTTGACTTGAGTTCAATTTGTGACAGTAGTTAATCATTCACAAGCAAAAGAATAGAGTTTTAAAAAATAACACATTTGTTCCTCACCGCAGAAAATTAAGACATGGTGTACTGTTTAAGAAGTACAAAATGCATAATCCATGGGCTCACTTGTGTTTCTACAGCACGTCTTTTGAAAAACTTTGTTATCACTGTAACTTTCATTGCACAGTAGGAGACTGTGCTACTGCCCTCTCTTTATAAGTTGGTGCCAAAAATTGTACACAGGAAGGCCTGTTTCCATTCTCAGTGATCTTTTGGAATGACAGGATACTAGTTCTCATTTTGAAGACCTTTTTTTTTTTTTTTTTTTCTTTTGCATCTAGTCAGGATGCCACCACCTGCCCATACCACAGTTTTGGCACGCTGCAAGCTTCACGTCTCCACGAGCAATTACAGATTTCCCTGTTCGGTGTGATGGGAGGAGCTGTTTGCTGGCCAGGGGGTTACAAGCGTGGTCTGATGAACAGTACAGAAATAATGCTGGCCACAGGGCTTGGGGGCACAGCTATGCTGGTAGCTTGCCAAGGTCTCCCTAGCATGTGTCCTGCTGTGCTGCCTTCACCACCAGCTCATGTTCCTCCCAGGAGAGCAGCAACTGAAGGCCTGCAGCTGTCCATGGGGAGACAGGTGATACCGTGCCACTGCAACCTTTGTACTCCAGAAAGGTTTTCAACAATGTTTTAACAGACTCTGGGCTTTGTAATATTAGATATATCTATGATAAATATAAATGTATGAGAAGTTCCGTGCACTGAACGCATAACATCTGCAACTACTTGCAAAGGCTGCACCCATCTCAAAATCTGCCTTTTAAGGTCCTGTTCCGAGAATTTACAGGCCATTCCAAACCGGACTCACCGAAACGCAGCCCTGCCCTGCCTAAAACCCGGGCCGAGGCCGGGGCCGGGGCCGCAGCTGCAGGCCGCAAGCGGTGGGCCGGGCCTAGGCGCGGGGGCCGCCGGGAGGCCGAGGGCGCCGGGCTGCGGGTGGCGGCTCCATGAGCTGCCAGGTGAGTGCCGCCGGGCGGGCGCGAGTGGGCACCGGGCACCCCCCTGGTCTCCAGCGGGGCCATTCTTGGTTCTCGCGGCGGAAGCGTCGGGCGGAGCTGCCTGCAGTAAGCGCGGATCCGCGGTCGCCTACAGAAACGTCCCCCTGTCGTCCCCAGGTGACGGTGCTGTACTTTGCCAGGAGCGCGGAGCTGGTGGGGCTGCGCTCCGAGAGCGTCTCTGTGCCGCAGCGGATCACCTCCCTCCAGCTCTGGGAAGAGATCGTTAAGATTCATCCCAGGTATCGGGGAAAGCGCCGCGTACAGGCGGTGCATAAAGCCTGACGTTCGTGGGGTGGAGGATTTGTTTTTGTTTTGTTTTAAGAAATACAAGTTCATCATACAGGCTCGAGCCAGAGGCTACAGCAGCGCTTTGGCTTCAGAACAGCAGTGAACTTCTCTTTGTGTTGTAATAACCTCAAGTGAGCGTTTTGGCTGTGAGCCAGTTGCAAATACTGCGGCTTTACATCTATATTAAAAAGGCTAAATCCGATAAACGCACCCCACGGCTGGGTATTGCAGAGGTCTGAGGTCCTGTTGTCCAGGACGGCCTCCACGAAGTCACTGCTTAAAGACAGAAAGCACTACCTGTGGAAAGGCCAGGTGTCCTAGGAGGGGATGCAGCCCAGCTTCAGCGATAAAGTAAGAAGGTCTGATCGTAGGCAAGTGTTTTTTGACCACTTACCTCTAGCTGTACTCTCAGTTTATGGCAGTCTCTGGAAGGCTAGTGAAGAAGGGAACTAAGGCCCTGGCCCAGGCTTCCTGCCAAACAACCCTTACACAAGAAATAGGCTCAGCTGTTTTCAGCCTCTTCTGACTGGGGGAAAAAAAGGCACTCTTGATTGCATTTCACAGGGAGTCTTGTTTTTTGGGGGCGACAGCAAGAGTGCCTTCATTGGTCAAGGCTGAAGAGTGTGTTGGAGCCTACTGATGATAAATCAGATGCAGAAAGGCGTAGCGTCATTTAGTCAAAAAGAATAAAAGTATAGCGCATAACAGAAGTTATGGGCTTACTGCTGAATGCACCAGGATTTCCACCATTTTAGCTCTAGTTTTCTAGTTTCTTCCAAAGTTTTCCTTTGTGCTCAACACTTCTGTGCTCAAGCTAAAATGTTATGAGAAAAAGAATAAAAATTTAGCAATGTTAAGTGTTTCTAAAGGAGTTTTAGAAGAGGAAGGGATGGGTAGAATAAGATGGGTAAGTAGAGTTTTAGAGTAAGGAATGGATGTATTTTACTTTGCAACATATTACTCTATTTGGTATCAGAAGCACTAGCACCTTTCACAGTTTATCGTAGTTTGTCAAATTCACCCTGTTTTGAAAGGTGACTTGCTGTCCTACATTTTGCATGTGCGCATGCCTTTCACAGTGGCCTTCTTGGAAAATGCTTCTGTTCCTAGATTTTCTGGAAAAACTCAACATAATTGTAGGGCACTGACCACAGACTTCTATTCACGTTGCTAATGGATATTCAAACTGCAGCTTGAGCATACTTGACAATGCTCTTCTGTTCCACCCATTTTCCCCAATGAATTAACTTGCAAGTGACATTAATTAGAAACCATCCTTTTAATGGGCACTTCAGTTCCGTAGTTGTAGTCTGTTCTTTAGTGGCTTGCTTTACTTTTGTACAGTCCTTCCCTTCAGTCTGTCCTCCAAGACAGCGCTACTGATTTTCGCTCAGACAGTGCCTTGCCTAGCTGGCTTTAGTCTAGCTGGCTGGTAGGAAATAAGTTGAATTTTACATGTACCATTTTGGCATGCCTGCTTGTTTCTAGGCAATGCAGCTCTTCGCTGTCTGTGCCAGATTCTGTACTCTCAAACAATACAGTTATTATGCTGCATCTGCTGAAGTAAAAAGTTGGCATGATTTTCTAGTGCCTCAATGGTGTTGTCCTCATACTCTCTATGTGACTGCACTTTGTTGTGAAAGCAAACCTTGTTTCATGGTATCCAGAGCTGTAGACTCTCACACCAACATCTCAGATGTGAAGGCCAACAGATATACGCAGAATCTGCAGAAATCACAGAGTCCTCACAGAATCACAGAATGGCCTGGGTTGGAAGGGGCCTCAAGGATCATGAATCTCCAACCCTCCTTCCACAGTCAGGGCCACCAGTCTCCACATTTAATATTAGACCAGGCTGCCCAGGGCCCCATCCAATCTAGCCTTGAACATCTCCAAGGAAAATGCACCCTATCTGCCCTCTTAGCAGTGCTGTCACCCTCATCAGTAGCAGACTTCTGATCTGTAAGTACAGAAGACCAAAAGCCTTTTTGAGGTTACAGAACAAGAATAACAGTCTGACCACTGAATCTTCATGAGATCTTGAAAAACAAAGTGTTGAGGGATGGTATTCTTGACAAAAATTGCTGTAAGTGCAGCCGCACTGAATCAGGAGAGCATTTCCTTTTAATCCCAAATCAGATAGTTTGTATGTTCTTGAGTTATCTAGTTATTAGAAGCTTCTAAAGCGAGTCTGGCTTACGTTGGTTAATTTTTAATAAAATCCAGTGACAAACCCTGACTTTTGAAAATTGTCCTTAATTGGTTTCTCCCTAGCTCCAAGAAAAAAAAAATATCAATGAAGTGGGTGCTTATAATGTATGGTATTTTTTTCTGGTGGCAGTGACAGGACCTGAGAGAATTGGCATGAAACTGTGACAGGGGAGGTTTGTAGCACTGAGGTTGCTGTAGTTTGAGGAGCATCTGGACAGTGAACTCAGTCATGTGGTTTTGTCATTTGTGTTTTTGGGTGATCTTACTTGGAGCCAGGAGTTGGACTTGGTGATTCTTATGGGTCTCCTCCAAATCAGGATATTCTATGATTCTGTGATTTTGAGAAGTATATTGGAAGAGAGTTGCTTAAATCTCAGCAGCATTTACCTCAGTTGCCCCAGACTGTCTATCAGTTTGTTGTTAATGAAATCTCGTGGTTGAATGTAAACACTCTAATTAGAAATCTAACTGTGTTCCTGCCAATCCCCTCAGGCTTGCTGTCATCCGGGAGCAAGTGGTTTTTGCTGTTCGGCAGGAGTACGTGCTTCTTGGAGATCAACTTCTGGTCCTGCAGACAGGAGACGAAGTTGCAATCATCCCACCAATTAGTGGAGGCTGAATCTGTGCAAGTTCTGAGAGGTAGGTATCACTTCTTGCTTCACGTCCTGTAGAGGATCATCCAATGTTAAAATATCTGATGCATTCTGTACAATCTTTTTATAATACTTTTCTGGTAAGATCCTGAGATTTGGTATGCAATTATCCCCATCTACATCTGGTACTCTTTGGAGAAAGCGTAACTTTTGTTTCCTGCAGGAGAGAATTGCAGTGCTGACCACAATCTATAAGCTGTTGCATGAATAAATGATTAGCACACACAAGTAAACGGAATAAAATTGGCAATGAGGTCAGGCACTGTTTTGTTTTGTTTTTGCTTTTAGGTCTTATTTTCTTTGGTAGTTTTTTTCTGATTATCAGTAGATATCCAGCTTGCATAAGTAAGATTTTTAACTGAGAGGATGCCACTTTTTAACATAAAGGATGATACAGAAGAAGAATTGTTTGCTAATTAAAAAAATACTTTGTTTTTTGCTGTGAAAGGGTCAAGTGTTTCTAGCTCAGATTCGTGCTTTCCAGTGTAGCTTATTCTACTGCTGCTGCTCAGTCCACTTATATTCTTCCTCATCCTTAGATGAATTGGTAACTGGTGTATATAGAAAGCATTTAGAAGTGGCACCAGTGTCATTGAAACAGCTGATAGGATGAAAACTTGCATGTCCTGGTGAGCATATTAAACTTTGAATTAAATGCAAGTTTAAACTGTGATTGATTATAGGATAAGACAGAAGGAATGGGCTGACAGGCTTACCAGAAATTTGCTAACATAGTGGTTTGTGCTAGTAGATTGTACTGTTGAACTGAACCTTGAACTAGTTCTTGTTTTGTCCTACTACACCAGACTTTCCTGCAAAGCAGGAGCCAATTTGCCTTAGAAAGAGATCTTCCCATGGTATTTGCACTTACTGTTCTCTCAGCAAGTCTGCTGAGAAGTGAATTTGCCATGAAGACTGGTCTCTTGGGGTGAGTAAGAAGATGGTACATGTTTTCTGAATAAATTGGGGCATCAGTATGGGATAAAAGGCAGTTGGCAAATGTTAGTACTGCCAAAAACAACTGCAGAATCTGTTTGGTTTTAGCCCTTCTAGGGAGCCATGGTTGAAAGAGAGGATGTGCCGAAAGATTTTATCAAGCTCAAGGCTGAAAAGCTGTCTGTAGATGAAGTGTCAGAACTGGTCATTTCACCATGCTGTGGGGCAGTGTCTCTTTTCATTGGTGAGTTTAAAGTTTTAGAGCCGGATCTCTGGATGTGTTAATAGTCTAATAAATGGAACCCAGCTTGTCTCACACCCCAAACTTGTGCTTCTCAAATAAATGCATTTCTGGACTGAACCCAGCACGTTTAGAAAACTCATTCTGAATTATTTAGAACAAGACCATGGCAACTCTTAAGCAGTTGCATTGAGACTGAGTGGTGAGAAGCTTCCCTGCTGGTGTGGCTGTTCTAGGACTGAATGGAGCAGCAGTGCTGGAGGGCAGTCCTGCTTATAAGTTACTGTGCTATTTCCCTGCACACAGTTTATTCAAGATGGAAAGTAGTGACTGCAATAAAACACAGGTACTCACCTATGTGAAAACTGATGCAGTTCAGGTCTTGTTGAAGACAAAGTTTTGTTCTACCAGTGGGCCGGTGCAGTTTGAGTTTGCTGGCTCCACCCTGTTGTTTAAAATACGTGGTATAGATCTTCAAACTCTTTTTTTGCTTAAGCATGAGTACCTGTGGGCTTTTAAGTACTAAGCACTTAAATAAATTAGCACAAAAGATGTTCCAGCTTTGAGCATTACAGACTATGTATTTTCGTAATCTGTAGGCTTATTCCTCGTATATTGAAATTTCTTTTGTTTGAAGAATCTCTTTACATAGCCATAACTGGAGGAAGTCATTTATGTTTAGAGTGCTGTCCTTGGCCTCAGCAGGAGGTCCTGAGTTTTGCTCTGTTTTTTTTTTCTGTTGCTTTCCTTTTATAACTGCGTTTTTGTTCAGGTACTACGAGAAATAATTTTGAAGGGAAAAAAGTGATTCGCTTAGAGTATGAAGCGTATACTTCAATGGCAGAGATGGAAATAAAGAAAATCTGCAGAGATGTTAGACAGAAGTGGCCATCAGTCAAACATATTGCAATGCATCATAGACTTGGGTATGTACGGATAGACCATATTCTTCTTCAAATGGTATACTAATCTTTGAATGACGCTTGCATACTTGAAGGTTGTGCAGGAGTCTATAAAGGCTGTAAAGCATCAAAGCTTGCTACTGGATTGTGCTGTCAGTAAGGAACTAGGTTTCAGAAATAAAGTCTTGTTTTTCAAAATATTTTTATTAGTAGTATTTGCCAGAATCCATATTAAGCTGTCAGAAACCTCAATCCTGCTGTTATGGTTTGAGAGTGGAGAAAGGAGATCAAGATTTCCTTGCAGGAGAGAGCAGGCCATTATGTTTGTGAGGTTCTCTTCCACTGCTGCAAAGTGTCACTATTTTTTTCCTGTCAGGTTTAAGTAATGGAACCTAAAATGTCAGAATATGAGGTTGAGAGAAAGGCATTGTAATTGCCAGTCATGCTTGTAAAAATATCTCTTGTTATTCCTTGCATTGGATACACATTTTTTAATTGGATATAAACCATGGAATGGTTTAACATAGTCCTAAGCTTTCAATGTTCATCAGATTTTTGGCTGAAACTAGCAGGATTGGCATTGTGTGTTGCAAATATTTGTTTCCTTTTTTTTTTTTTTTTTCCCCCCACAGGAAGAACTTAGAACGAGATCACAAACGTTAATATTAACTCTGAGGGGTAGTTTCTTTGGATTTCTTCTACAGTCAACAGAGACAGGAATTAATTCTCTCTGAAGAGCAACTCAGAGTACTTGAACTTAGGTTTTTCTCTGAGCTGTTTGCCAATGCAGACTTGCTAAGTAGAGGGGGTTGGAAGGCAGCTTTTGGGAGTACTACCCTTGTGAGGAGTAGTACAAAACCTTGTGCAACTTCTGTTAGCTTAGTAAAAATGACCCACCAAATAGAAAAAGAAACATACTTTGAAGTCAACATTTGGCAAAACTAAAGTTATGCTGCAAAATCTGTGTACTTTGAGATACATAGTATCTTTTTTCACATATCATCTCAGTTTGCATAAGAATTTCTGATATTTTTAGTTAGCTTCCTGTTCCAGACCTGTTACTGTTCATTATTAAGCCCAACTTCTGGAGTGTTTCCTTTGTTGCAGGATAGTAATTTTCATCTCTTAATTCCATGGACTTATTTTTAAAAAAGAAGAAAGAATAGAAAAAAAAAAAACCTGTGACTGGTGGTTCTATTTATTTTAAAGCATGGAATTCCTGCATCTGATGTTGATTTTAGTTGTGGTTTTCTTTCTGTTTAAATGTGCATAATCTTTTGGACATGGCTTGACAGTTGCTCAGTGTGAATGAGTCAGGAGTGCATGTGACCAGAATACTGATGTGACATGGGTACAGTCTTTGGGTGTTGTAGATGTTAAGCATTAGCTAAAACTTCTGTTGTTGTTCTCTCTCTAGCGTGGTTCCAGTAACAGAGGCAAGTGTAATTATTGCAATCTCGTCTCCACACAGAGCAGAATCCCTTGAAGCTGTAACACATTGCATCAACACTTTAAAAGCATTTGTCCCAATATGGAAAAAGGTATGTTTGGGACAAATTTGGTTCTAGCCACTGCAAGGATCTTAGACAGCTGGACTGCTGCTGGCTCTTAGGGAAGGAGCTATAGTGTTATGGGCAGCAGTTGCTCCTGAAGAGATGCTTTTTTCTTTTCTTTTTTTTTTTTTTTTTTTTTTACTTTAATGCAACCAGGCCTGAATGTGGCATTCAGGGACCAGGAAAACCCTCTCTTGCTTGTGCCTCCCAGCTACTCTTCTTCTTAATGCCTTTCTGGGGTAAGAGTGATTCTTGAGCTCATCTCTTCTGAGTAAAGTTCAGTTCTGCATATACTAATGGAAGAACTTAGAATGTATTGTCTTGGATGGCATTGCAGTTTGCAAATAGAAGTGGCATTTCTTTCTATTTTTCTCTCATCTCTATGGCTATGGATAGGCACAAAGCATTAAGAAGCAGGACACACACATATAGCAACAGCACAGAGTGAAGGAGTATTCAGTGGTCTGAAAGCTCATTTAGAGACACAATAATGTGTGTAGAGTGCAGCCTAAGTCTAGAAAGAGCCACATTGCATAACCACAGGATTACATGCAATTGGTGGACATTACCTCTGCCTTCTCTTACTTTCCAAACTTGGTATGTAGTAACAGTAGTTTCTTGAGTTGCTCAGAGTACAACAGTATCTTCTGTATCACTTTTCTGACACCTACTTCAGGAGACTGAAGTTTTATGATTCCAGAAAGAATAATTGGGTTCACAACCCTGCTAAATTTGATACTTGGGACTGGACTGCTGTTGGGTAGTCCAGTCTATCCTGAAGATGTAATGCTGTATTTTGAGTCTTGGTGTCATTTTTTTTTTTTTAACACGTTTTCTAAACATTTAAACACTCTAATTCCTAAAAAAGATGGTAGTATTTAGGACACAAGTGCTGTGTACTGTACAGCTTCTGCATCCTTTCTTCTAGATCTCTTTCTTTAAGTGACTTCAATATAGATGAGGCCTTCTAAATGTAATGGGTTCAGCTCCAGGTTCAGCATGTGCCCACATGTAAGTCAGTGTTTTCTAAAGATGATCCCCCTTTTCTGTTTGCCAGCTAAGTATAGTGTAGTCCTGATGTGGTCAGCAAATAATAGCAAGATGGCTGTTGAATTGTTTGGCCTGGCTTGTGCAGGCCAAACAACTGTGACTGTATGTAGTGGACTCCCACAATATTTCTCATTCTTTGTTTGTATTCACAGGAGATTTATGAGGACGAGTATTCTTGGAAGGAAAACAAGGAATGCTTTTGGACAAATTCAGAAAAATAACTGTACTCTTTTATAAATAAAGTGTTACTGCTCCTAATGAGTATTCTGTTCTAGCTTTGAATTGTTCTTATATAGAATCTATGTGATCTTAAGTAATTGTAATAGGCATTTCAATCTGAATAATTTAATCAGGACTGTATGAAATTAATGAGCAGTAGTTAGGATTTTCTGTGTTAAGTGTTAAGTGTTAAGTGTTCTTAAATCCTTTGAAAACACGGAGTCAGTTTTTAAAACTATCTTTCCTAAAATTCATGGCTGCAAGACATTTAGTCCTCTGTGATATATACTGCTTTAGTTCTTCTGTGTTTGTAGTCTTTGTTTGCTGTTTTCATGGGAGGTCACAAGAAGACAATTGGATATTAATACTCTGCCAGCAACAAACTTGCACTAGCAATAGCACATAAACTTGTATTCACCTAATGACGTCTAGACATGATTGATTTTGAAGGAGTTTTTTTGGATGTGTAATTTTGTGATTCTACAGGAAAAACATCCTCAAGAATAAGTTTAATTAGATTTAGTAGTTTGACCTTAGGCAGGTTAGGATGCAGTGTCATCAGAATGGATTAGTTGTTCAAAGAAAAGTTGAATGTATTGCATATGTACATTGCAAGGAATTCACAGCTTATATATGCCTTTAAATTCACATTTACATTTTTAATAGTTTTTCACTTATGTTTTAGTCTAAGAGAAAAGGACGGACATAGTATGCCTGTTCTTCCACTGTGGACAATAGGCTGCTTATCTGATTAGAATTGTTTTCTTTATATTATTCTGTACCGCAAAGTATGGTAGATGTTAAAAGTTCAAGGTGGCAGTGTGTGTGATATTTTTACTAGTGACAAATGGCAGATTTATCTAATTGTTATCGATGTAGAGAAGAAAAGTATTCTAAGAAAAGGGGAATGCAGTTAAGTAAAATCATTTTTACTGAAGCTGATATATCATTTCATAACACAATACTTAAGCCTCAGCTGTATGAATCTGTTTCATTGTGTCTGCAATAAAAACCTTCACAGCTGCTAGCAGCACAAAATGAAACTGGAAAAATAGGCAGTGATCGTTTTCCCCAGTGATGTCAGTCATTTTTAATGCTTAGTGATGGTGACTGTACTGGGTTACATAAACCCCGGAAAAGCATGCAACTTCAGGTAAACAGGTGGTTAAACTGTTTAAAGCTTTATAGCTTGCTGCTGCACTTTCCCTCAGTGGGAGTTCTTCCTCTGCAGGACAGCAGCTGCTCCTTGTATGCATGTGTATACACAGTCTTCAAACCATGTTGGCTCTATTATCTAGGCAGAGCTGAACAAGTTAAAGGTTGCATGGATGTTGGAGAGAAGCCCTCTGTTAATTTGAGTGTCATTTTTGGTGGGAATTGTATGGAATCCTGACTACAGATCACTTCTTCAGACAAGTAATTATTTTTGTTCTTAAAAAAAAAAAAAAAACAAAAAAAAAAACAAAACAATAAAAAAAAATAAAAAAACAATCAAAGACACAAACAGTTTCCAGTGTTTTTGTGTTTTTGCACATTAATTTGTTTGTTGTTACTATGCAACTGATTAATTTCAAGCAAATGGCTAGCTTGCCTTGTGATGTAAGGTTTATGATAGAAGTAAAACCTGTACAATTTTTACATGCTCAAGCTGTGCTTTGATGCAGGAAGACTGATACTTAGAAGAGTTAAATTGTACTTGGAGCTCTACAGATTCAGAGAACCTTAGGATGATCTAGGTTGGAAAAAACATTCAAGATCATCAAGTCCAATGATTGAGGGCAGCTCCTGTGTAAGGCAAACTCTGTTGCCTTCGTACTTCTCTGGTGCTGCAGTCTCTTTGAGGATTTGTCCAGGGTGACCCTAAGTGCACCTTCTCCTTCAGTAATGCAGCTGGGAAGGAGGGTGCAGAAAAGAAGAGAAAGAATAATGGTGTACTTCCCTGCAGTGACCAGGAACAATGAATGGAAGAGATGTTGTACTGAGTCACAGCTGAGTGCTACAATGTGTGTATGCTGCCATGGTCAAAACAATGAAATGTCATTTTATGTCCCTAGCTGTGCATGAGGCAAGTAGTGCTTTGTTCTGGAACAATGATGTATCAGTATTGTGTAACTTTGGGTTCTTCTGCTGGCATCTGAAAGCAAAATGGAAAAGTCCCTAGGAGGGATGATGTGCATAGAGGTAAAATGTATGTAACTGAAATGTAAATACATAACCTGAGCTATTTGTTCAGGCTCCTTCTGTTGTGCTACACTCTGCTAGAGAAATTATTTTAAGATGGCAAATTACTCTTCTCTAACATAGCTGCCTGAGGCTATGTCTAGAGCAACCCAGAACTGCTTCCAAATTTCCAGGCCTGGGGATGAACTTCAGCTGCTTAACTGCATGTCAGAGAAAGATGCGGCTGCACATGTCCTGGTTTCACAGAACTAGGCTGCTGGATGAAAACTACTGAGTGTTCTGATGAATATGAGCTGGACAACAGAACAGTATAAATGCAGATCTTGTTGTCTGGGATGAGTGCAGCTTTTTCTCTGATTTGACTATAAGTGAAGGTAATCCTACGTCATTGCTGCTCTTCCAGCTGTGTCACAGTAAGCTATAGAGATGAGGCTGTGAGGAGAGAGGGATGTTCCTGGAAGCAGACCCTGTAAACCAGAAGGTAAATCTGTGACTAGTGTAGTGACCTGCATGACAAAGGGTACGCTGGGGGTGAAGAACGTGTCTTCAGAATGAGAAGTTGTCTTTCTGAAATGTCTTGGATTTGACTGGTGATATTTAAATAGACTGTTCCCTTTGTCTGTACATCAGCATTGCATAAGTTTAAGTTTCCTGCATCAAAACTTTTCATTTTGTTCTGTTCACAAGAGAACCTCAGAATGACACATTGCGAAAACACAATGTGAAAATGCAACTGATGGAAGAGACACCTACCCAGGAGATGGCAGCAGAGGGACAGATGTGTGTATGGGCAGCCGCCTGGGAGCACAGCCGCGCTGTGCTGGGCTCCATCTGCAAAATACAGGTGCTCGCTTCTGTAATCCATGAAACTACCACTGTTGTACTCAGTAATGAGGCATTTAAGTTACTCAAGTTTAAAGTAAACTGGCTTTTCTTTCAGCTCACTTTGCCTTTAGCTGTTCAGGGAATTTCTGCTTCACAGACTATATAATCATAAAATCATAGGAAGGCTTAGGTTGCAAGGGTCCTTAAAGACCCGCTAATTCGACCCTCCTGCCATGGGTGGGGTTCTCACCCACCCAATCAGGTTGCCCAAGGCCTGTCCAACTTGGGGCCCTGAACACCTCCTGAGATTAACTTCTTTGTGTAGCCTGTGCTAGTGCCTCACCATGCTCTGAGGACAGAATTTCTGCCTAATGTCTGATCTAAACCTCACCTCTTTTAATTTAGAGCTATTTCCCTTTGTCCTATTCACGTAAAAAGTCAGTCTTCCTCCTTCAAGTATTCCCTTCAAATACTACTAAAACTGTTGATGGAGTATAATGAAAGTAACTTCGCCCTAAGCTCTGAAAACTCAGTTTTGGGCTTTTCCATTAAGTGCTGTCTTGCAGAGGTACGTGAAGAAAGAGTTAAAAATAGGTGGGTGACTATAAGTGAGAAGTGTTTCTTTTAATATCTAAGGACAGTGATTTTCTTGGTCCAGATAATATGAGTCATGTTACAAAAATTAGCTTCCTTATATATTTTGATAGTGATTCTGTTTTAAAAGTTTGATTTCTGCTACTTTGAGGGAAAGAGGTAAATCATTGTTAAAACTACTAACACGTCAAAGCCAGTGACTGCCTATGAAAAATGAATCATAAGTGAAGGCACAAAGGTTGATTGAAAAGATAGGACTTGGCTTTTCTGAGGTTGTGTAAATTAATGTACGCTTTATTACCTTTAAAGGCAACAATAAATTGAGGTAGTTAACTATCGATTTCATATTTGTATCATTTCTTTAATGTGCAAGGTTTTGTTGCTCTCTAGTTTTGTATATAACAGATAATACATGCTAGTTAGTAGATAAGGAAGCTGGATTTCAATTTTCCTAAACAGCAAAATGGGGTGAATGACAGAATCTCATGCCTTAAGATTAGAAACATTTGATTCTATTTTGTGGAAATTCTAAGGTTTGTAGCCGTAAAGTATACAGACACAAAGCATGGGGCTGGCAGAATACGGTGTAATTTCAGATGCCATAGAAAATAATCATATGCATATAGGAAGGCCTGGCGCTGGTGCAGCTTTGTATACCTCACAGAGTCATCACCTTAGGTTTTTTTGCTGTGTGCTATTGGAATAATTACACATTTGACCCATTTTATGCAGTGCTTTTTCAGTAGCGTTTCTTTTCTTTAGGGTGCTGTATAAAAATAACCGAGTCTCTGTTCAGCAGTATTCTTGTTTTTATTATAATAATGCTATTAGGCCTTCAGGTAGGCACCACAGAAATACAGTCCCTGCTCTCAGAGAGCTTACACACTAGTTTTCAGAAGTCTGTTTGCTTATGAACTCTCTTTTCCATCTACATCTAGTCTCATGTGAAACTCCGAGTTTAGACTTGATTCTAGTACTTCCAGAAGTCAGCAGCTAGACTCAATTCTAAGATCAGATATACCTTGAGATTGTTGAAAGAGTTCCTGACTTCTCTGCTGCAAGCACAAACAGAAGCACATGCTGAAGTCCAACATTTTGAGTATTATTTCATTTGCAACATGCTATTTTTTAAAAAAAAGTAAAACTAAAAAATCCATAATACAAAATATACATAATATTTCCAGCATTATTTGTGGCTGTGCCAACTTAACTTAAAAGTGCAGTAGAGTAACCCATAACAAAAACTGAACTAACCAAGTATTAATCATAAAAGAAAAATAAAACTAGTAACTTGAAGTGGTTAGGATAGAAAACCTTACACATTGCTATGCCTTCCCTTTATTTCAGGGAAAGTATTATTCCCAGGATTGAGAGGACTCCTGTTGTCTGGGACAAAATAAAACCTAGTGTAGACTGGTGAACAGAATTGTCGCTGTCTATGAACTGTTAAATAACCAAGACGTTGGGTGTCAGATATTGACCTGTATTTCACACCTGTGGTTGAAGAAGTAAGTCTGGCTCACTGCCTACTCCTTTCCTGTATGGCAGCATGAGAAATGACAGATGCTACAGTCTGCTTTGTTGTGAAATTCCTCCTATGGCCTTGATTATATGACCCTCGCACATGTAGGTGTAGGATTTTGTTTTCTTCCTTACAACTTTATACAGTGATTGAGACAGACAAATTTTTATCTTCACTTTTAGAGCATTTGCTTGCAGGGTTCATAACTATAAGTCAGGACCACATTCCTTAGGTTTGAACAATTGCTTTAAAAAAAAAAAATTAGAATAATTGTTTTGGTCACAAACTCAGCTAATGGCAACAATCTTGTCTGACAGTCAAGATCAGAATCCAGATTGTTTTTCAGAATGTTAAAAAAAACCTGAACAAATATATAACCTTCAACTGATACAAAATAAATCCAAAACACATACAATTATAGTGAGAACAATCCAGCTGTCACTGCAAATGAAGCTGTTATTTGCCAAAGAGATAATTGTCTCATGACTGATTAATCTTTAGTGATTTAAAAAAAAGACTGAATAAAATTTCCAAACACACTCAAACGTAATTTTTTAAACATCCCACAGAAAATAATTCTAGAAGTCCCTAACTGTATTCACAAACTAGTTTTTGGGGAAAGAAAACGTAACTTCAGGTCCTGTATCAGTTAGGCACATTTGAATGTTATACTCTTCAAGTAAATCACATCAAATCAGAAACAATCTTAGTTATGTGGCAGCATCCATAAAGACAACCTATGTGTCTTCTGTCACAACTGCATTTAAGTAACCACCAGCTATGAAAGTGAAGGCAGACAGAAGGCCAAATCCCCTGACTGTTACCAGTCTTACAGGGCCTTCTGACTTATCTATCATTAAAACTGGGCAGCACATGATAAATTTGAGGTGTGTAGCTTACACAAAGACCCAACTGTGCTCAGAGTTCCTGCAGAGCTTTACAGTACTTTATTATGTAAAATACAAGCTAATTTCCTCAAGACATGAAGACAAAGAACCAAATAAAAAAAAGACAGGTATGTAGGTCACACTGAACTTTGGTCTCCTGGAGGGCACAGAGATACTTAAAAAAGCAAGTGCAGTGTGTAATTTATCACAGAATCACCAAGGTTGGAAAAGACCTACAAGATCTTCTCCGTCTTCTGTCCTAACATGTGCATACGACCTCAGTCATATCCCCTTTAGCTCAACTCTTGTACTTACTATTGCAAAATCTTCCAGTACAGAATTAAGGGCAAGATTTTGACTCTGTTCTCTATTTATGCCAAAGCTAAACTGATGTCAGGTGGCCTGCGCACATAAAGCCCAGCGTAACAGTATTGGTAGTTCTTCTCCAGATGAAATTTGAAAGCCAGTCATAACATGACAGAGAACATGGTGTAAGTGGTTATGAAATTCTTATTTTCTTCTCAGAGACAGCATTCAGAAGGCAGTTACATGTATCATTTGGCAGTATTTTCCAAAAACAGTATACTTCAATAATTTGTGACCTTAGTGCGAGGAAATGCTGACCTTTTGGAACAGTATGCCCATCCAGTTGCCCTGTAGCACACAGATACATGTCTTCTTACATAGTTCTCACTTCATAGATTAGTTAAGACAAAGGTTTCCTTGTACAAATTTGTGTAAAACAATAAGGATGGAGCTAGTCAATGAAAAAATGAATTTTTTTCTCCCAGTCTGGAAGCAGTATTCACCACACATTCATCATCAACGTAATAGAAAGTGTCCTTTACACATATGGTACTTGTCAACTGAATTACGAACTGATGCTGTTCAACAATAATCTGAAATAAATTGTTCTGTTTCACTCTGCAGTGGATCAGGAGAAGTGTTGCTGGCACAATACGTTACTGTAAACTCCGGACCTGCCAGTTCTAAGGGCTAAGTTTGTTTGAAAGGCAAAAATATACAAGAAAAGGCACTATAAATCACTTTTGAAAAAACAAAACCAACAAACTGTCCTGCAGTTACTCTTATAATAGAGCAGAATCTGTAAAATATTTTCATCTATAAAAAAAACACCAACACTTTAATTAAAAATGTTTAAATGTTATTAAGCTTTAAGGCACTGCAGCTGAAGAACAGATTGGATCACAATTTCTATTGGTGGCTCAGATCTTCTCTCTTTATCCACATAATACATCTTCAGTCTTTGTCTTTTGTGAGTTCTGTAATTTCATCAATATCTTCTATATCCTGTGTCATTTTTTCATACTGTCTCTTGAAGAAGCCAAACTGTGAGGAGTATGGATATAACACCACATTACAGTCAGTCATCAGTACTTATATTTCTAGGTTAAGCTAAATACTATGATGGAAGAAATGCATGATATGTGCATGCACACACATCATGGAGTGTTTGATTTGTAGATGATTCCTAACTGTAGAGAAGCTGGACCTTAATTTCCTGCCTGGGGCAACAAATGCCAAAATAGTAATGCTGAACAGCTAGTCTCCCTGCCAAGATGAAGGGATATCTAGGCTGTCTTGGTGTGCCAGGGTCCCCCAAGAACTAATGCTCTGGCATGAACAAAAGATTTTCCTTTCCTCTTATCAAGGTATCCTTTGTAAACCACTTTTTGCTGTCACCCTTCTCTTTTCTTTTTGCCTGTTCAGCATATATTCTGTCCTTGCTTCTTTTCCCCAGACTTGCTCACTGAAAATATGGTTGGTGAACTGTGGAGGGAGACAGGGAGAGGGACAAAAATGCTGCTGCTCTCATTTTAAGGAACTGGCAGCACATTTATCATTTTCACATTGCCCGTGTCTATGGTGATTCACTTCAGCATTTTGATTTTAAAAGCTCCCATCAAGAGTGGAAAGCCAATGCAGTATTATTCTTGTTACTAAACTGCGTATGCAGTTTTGTTCAGCGCTAATAAAGAGAGGTTCCAAAGAAAACAGCCCACATGTACTTATCCTTTTCTGCTTTTCTTTTTAAGAATATAAACACCTACTTACTTTCCATAAAACAGCAACCAGTACTAACAGCAAGAGGAGTCCAGCCAATATACTGCCAATCACAACACCAATTGGTATCTCAGCTTTCTCATCCGGCTTTATTATTGTAACTGGGATCTGAAAGCAGAGAGATGTGGTAGAGGTTAACATTTCCACAGCATGTAAAGCAGGATTTGTAAACCAGGTACTTATTAAGGATAGCTGTAGTGCACGCATGCCAAGATCAGTGACTGGAGCACACCAGACAACGGCAACCTTTTCACTGGGGTCCACAGGCCACAGCCTGCACCACAATAGCACTGGACAGTCGAAGATTAGGAACTCTCATCATTCTTAGCCATATACAACAGGCATAGAAACAATCTCTTCATGTCAGCTTTCTGTCTTTTTGGTAACAAGGGTACTTTCAAAGTTATTCCCAGAGCGTGGACACCCTGCTACTACGCAAACCACAGATACTGACATGCAGGCTGGGAATAGCTGTGCTTACAACCCCGTCTACTCAAAACAGACTTCATCTGCATCAGCTAGAGAAGGACTACTTCCAACCGAGTTTTCAGACTCCATTCTCTGTAGTGGGCAGCCATTAGAAACAATATTAATTGTTAGATCATCTGGTATTAATCTGTGTTCTCCTGAGTTAGCTTCAAGAACTTGCAGTAAGACATAGGGGTCAAACAGAAGCCTCTAGGACATCTGTGCGTCCCAAGAAATACCAGAGAGCTCGCAGGATAGCATACAATGTCTGGAAGTTCATTTTCAGGTGATACCCTATCTAGTTGGATTGCATATGACCAGCTATCTAGTTTCACATAATGTAGTGGCACAAGGAGATACTGCTGTAATATTTATGAACTGTCAAATCTTTGGAATGACGTGCGTTTAGCATGAAGATTTTTTTTTCTTTCCTTCCTGAAACATGATAAAAGAAGTCATGTCAGTTTACTTTCTCAGGGTTGCTTGCTCAGTGCATTTGTCTGGGGTAATTTAATCTTAAGCTTTCCGGGAAACTTGCACTGAGCTGACATCTCAGTGATTTAAGTCATTTCTGCTGGAAAGCTCTACTGTTGTGTTAGGTGTGGCTCTATGTATTCATTTCACTGAGGCAGGCTGGCTTTATGTATTCTCTAACAGAGTAGCTGTAATGATGATTATAGCAGGTTAACATTCTGTCCTCCAGCTGGCAGTACTTCCCAACAAGGAAAGAATCTGAAAGCTTTTACGCAAAAGTATCAAGCAGTTTCTCCACATAACATCACAAGGTGATATTAATTAATTTGACTACATAGCAATCTAACTCATCATAATTTTAAAAAGCCAATCTCATTTCTACATGCAGTCTGTCTGGTTAGAATTCACCTCATCTATTGCTTTACCTACAGAATAGCCATTGGTTTTCCATGGAAAAAGATTGGCCTTATTTTAGGACATCATTCACCTTACCTATTTCTAGCAATCACCTTTAAGATGTAATTAACTGCATCACAAATATACCTATTCTTTCTACTGATAAGAGTTAATAGAAGTGCTAACTGTTGTATGGATTTCTAATGTAGATACTAAGTTAGATGAATCCTACCACTCTAGCTGCTTTTCTACAATAACAGTATAAGTTGGAAACAAACTCAGATTGCCACTGCACGGTCCCATTCCAAAGAAAGAGTGAAGGGACAGAGAGTGGCCATCATTTCTGGCCTGCCATGCTAAGTGACCAGTTCTTGATGCTGGCTCCAACACCGAGGTGGCAAAGGGAATTGTTGTAGAAGAGTATATGGTCCACTGCCCTTTACCAGCTGGCACATTTGCCAAGTCTTCTCACAGGGCAAGAACCTATTAAGTAAAGATGGGACTAAACTTCACCAGAACATAATGTGGATAACTTTCATGGTCTGCTCATCCACTGTGTCAGAGCAGTAAAAGTCTCAGGGGCAGATATTTCAATGGTTGGCTGAAAAAACTACCTTTTGTGTGTCAACTGACTTAAGCAAGAATCACTGAAATAGGTACGTTCTGAAATCACTGACAATGATGCTGGAAATGCAAATTTGGTATTATTATGTTCCAACTGTACAAGAGTACACAGTCAAATGTAATCTATAAACTAGCTAAAAAGCCTGTACAATAAGTGGAATATTTGTACTGTATGTTAATGGGTTTCACCTTTGGGCAGAAATACTATGTCACAAAACAGAGATTCCCAGCAGACTTCAAATATAGGTAATGTAATTTTTCTGCAAAATCATGGCATTACTTACAGATCTATACATATTTTTCCCTTCTTCAGGGATTTGAGGCTTCCTTGGTTATAAAAAGATCTGTTTAGAGGTTCTCTGCAAAAACTGAATTATCCATGAGAAAATAATGACAAAAATAGTACTGAAATATGGTCTCATCATCACTTTGAGATAGGTCAATCAGTTACTGTTTTGGTACATACTTAACTGAATATTCCATTGCCTGTGAATGGACTATACCACGTTTTCTTGAAGATGTTTGACTCCCTTAACAGCTTACTTTGGTCTTCAAAGATCTGTCTACAAACTCCAAACCTACTACAAACCTACGTTATGGAAGTAAAACTAAAAACCAGATTTGGTAAAATGTTTCCCAGAGCTTATTTATCTACAACAATTAATTCTATTGAAGAAAGAAGTTCAGTTTGATCTCTTCATGCAGAGGAAGCTGAATGAAATTCCTAAGTCTTTAACTGCGTTTGCTGATACTTCTACAATCATTTTAAAATCTGAAGATTTTATCTCTGCTTTAGGTAGTAGTCAGATGAAATTAACATGTTTTCGTAACTTACAGAAGTTTGTGTGTAGCCAAAAGGATACATTAGTTCAACATATTTATATGTCACAAGAGGTTGAAATTTGCTATGTACTTCTAAATATCACTGTAATATCATCAGTTTAACACAGTAAGAAAAAAAAAAATCTAATTATCCATCACTTACAGTTAGGGTATTTTCTCCAATTATAAATAAGTCAGTATTATGCACATTGATTTCTGCCTCAGCAAAGAGTTGCAATGTCTGGAAAGTGGACTGAAAGAGAAGATTAACAAAAATTATAAAGCTCTGTTGCAGGACAACTCAATTAGAGTACAGACTTTTTAAAAACTCTTGTTTTTAAATCTTCATAAGTCTTCAGAACCGTAAGAAATTCACAGTATTAAGAAAATTAAAGTGATCTTTCTTTTTATTTCTCTCAAGATAGTGCATCTATGAAAGCAATTATGTAATGCTGACAATTTCTTAATTTTGTTGTTTTTATTTATTAGCAGTAAAACTGTAAAACTCTCCCCCTTTTATCTTCTTTAACAGATCAAATGAAATAGAATAAGTAAAATTGCTTTTATAGTTATTTCAAAGCTATTGCTGCTGATAGCTGGGAAGAGATGAGAAAAATATAACAGTGAAAAAGGGAGAAATCTCTCTGGCTTTTGAAAGAAATGGAAACTGGATGTTCTCTCCCTGTTTTTCCTCATGACCTCTACCCAATTCTTCTCTCTTCTTCCCCCTTTATTTTTTTCCTACCACTGTCTGTTCCTCTCCACTGCTTAAATTCTGACCTCATGTCCTCAGCTTAAACAAAGAAGACAAAAATCCAGGCCAGTTCCCATTTGAAAAGGGACCATGTGCCAGATACCACTTCCTTTGCAAAAGCATCCAGCTCAGTGCTGCTCTTATTCCCATGCCACCTCCCATGTCCTGCTAGCATGCTGGTCCCAAATTCTGCAGTGTCACTGGAGACAGCTTCTGGTTTGTAAGACTGCTTGCCAGTCATCTCAGATGCAATGAGCTCTTTGTCCTTTTGCCTCCTCAGCTTTTTCTCTGGTTCTGAAAACCCTACTGCTACTGAAAGTTCAGGTATGGTGAGTTTGACACTGGGAGTGTGAGCTACTGTGATCCCACAGCCATCAGTGTGCACCGAATGGACAGCAGCATACAGCATGCCTGCACCATGGCAGGCTGTCCTGCAAACCTGAAAACTGGAAATCTGCCCAAGCATGTTTCAAAACACCTTCCCAATTCTTAAACACATCTTTCTTTGCTTTGTTTAGCAGGTAATGTACCAGGAAATCTTACGTCCTCATCCTGGACAAGGGTGATGATTTGCATTTTTGGCTGTTTGTACAAGTATTTGCACTGAACATTCACAGTCAAATAGAAAACAACAAAATGGGAGATGAGACGAAAACTGTCATTTTCCATCTTCCTTTCTCATCTCTGAGTGGTAAACAAATTGTTTCTAGGCACTGTCTTGTACAAGTAACAACCTTTTATCTGGGTCTCCACCTTCTGCACATCTGTCAGCACTAACAAATGCTCTTGACCCAGCCAATTTGAAAAACACCATCTTTAAACATAGGCAGATGCTTTTCTTCACATACTTGCATAAGTACATTACATTATCAGCCTGACCTTTTCCTTTTAAGAGCTGAATGGTGAAGCTGACAGCAACCCTGCTGTTAAATGTCAGTACCTGCATCATACTTGCCAGACAGGGTAATGAGACTGCGTCATGTTCTTGATGCTCTGTGCAAACCTGGGTCTCTAAGACAGCCTGGTTGGATGCCTAGCTGAGAAGCCAACATGGTCTCTTTTCAAAAGTCTGGTAATTCAAGATGATTAATGTCCTGGAGGACACATGATGATTTAAAGTGGGAAGGTCAAGGTATTATTGATGGATATTTTTAAGCATCCTGTAGTTCTTTAAGCAAGGACAGTTTCCTTGACGCCAGCTCTAATAAAAACAAAAAGTCAATTAAAAGTTTTCCACGCCTTCTGTAACAAATTAACTGGCAGAGCTAATAGGCTTTTCCTATTTTGGTGTGACTTGAAATGATCACTATGTAGCCTACGATGTTCAAAAACTAAAAGCAATATTATTTTCTAGACTATAACTACACTCTAGTTTCTTATGCTGAATTTTGTGGAGCTATAGTTCCCCTTAAATTAATTTAACAGATGCAGAAAATGTTTTCTACAGCTGTGAAGATCTACATTATTGCTGCATTTTCCTAAATTATTTGCTGGAATAAAGGTTCCCAGCTCCATTATCTAGCCTTACTCCTTATTTTACTTCTTGGTTCAAGTTTTCAATTCAGACAAACACAATAACATAATATTTTTAGAATTGAAAGTTCTCTTTAACAAACTTTGTAAAGCATCAAGAACTAGAAAATACTTGGGTATTGATTCATCATGAATACACCAGTGATACTCACAACAGCAAAGGTACCGTTCCAGATTTGGGTGGACACGTTCACAAAATACTCTCCCTTCAGCACGAGGTCTTCCAGTTTGCATGTGATGGTACTGCACTTTGCATTCTTACAGTTCTTCGAGGGAAAACAGCAAGGAGAGACAACAGCATGCATTACAAATTACACTTTAAGTAATGATCCTTTAACATGTAGGTAAAGTTTTACTCTCCTATGCCCACACATTAAGTGTGTGCACACTGTGAAGAACACACAGTGCTTCGTCTCTCTAAGGCAGATGCAGCATGAGAACATCACTTCTGCACAGCAGGTGAAGAATGCCATGGCCATCACAGCGATCCCCACAGGTGCAGCAGAAAATGTCAGCCATGCACCCATGTCCTGGCTCTTACTCACCAGTTCTTTCACAGCTCTAAGGTTTTCTTTCTTGAAAGATGTAGAGTAAGGTCTTTTTCCTATCTGCAGTGGATTTATCTGAACTTGACAAGTAACGCCTCTGGCCTAGGAAATGGACAGCAGAATTAAAATTGGTGGCATGCTCTGAAGTTTACAGTCATCATAATATCATATATTCCTGATGGCATGGTTGATGTGAAATTATAGGTTGTGAATTATATAATACTGGATAATTTAGAAACCAATAGACAATCTATTTTTTAGTCTGCTCTTCTGGTAATTTTTTTCCTCCTAGATCATGCTGAAAATTTCATGCTGATCAAAAAATTCCACTTTTATTGTATTCTTTTGAGAAGCTTGGAGAAGAACCTAGTTGAAGAGTTCCAGGGTGATATGAAAACTCAGCTGTGCACTGCACAGATAGACGCCAAGGACTAGACTTAGAGTACTGCTGATGGTTGTGATCCTCCCCCACACCTTCCCATCTGTGACTAAGAGACAGGAAGCAATCACAGCCACACTATGAAGGCTGATGTACATAGTGCTGGCTAACTCTCAAAACATGGCAGCTTATATGGCTCAGTTCTTCACCTGATCTGTATCAACTGCAGTTATGTACATCAGTGGGTTGTCTTTGCTGGTTAATTCTGGAAGATGGATTTTCACAGATGCCATCTTCACTGGAATACTCCCTGTTGTTACCTGCAAAACAAATAACTCATAATTAATTCAGGAAGCGATACTTACATATACATAAATAATTTGGTATATCAAAAGAAAACCAAAACAGGGATAATTAAGATATAGAACAGGATTCCTTTTGCATCAGTACTTTTATGTTGGTAAATTTAATAGGGTAAATAATGACAATATGCCCTAATGGAAAGTGTACTATGCTGTACGCCTTCAGAGTACCGTATATACAGCATAGCTTTGGGTACCAGTCTGTTTCCTTAGCAAAGCTCTTATTAACTGGGTGAGATATTTTTTTGAAAAGCAAATATTCTACTACAGCCAATAAGCCTTAACAGCAGTTACAGGAATGTAAATGGAACATAATTTAATTTTCTTCCACGTTGCATATTTGGATCTAGGGTTTTTTTGAGGTATGTAATAAATGTTGTGATCTGGCAAGTCCTTGCATCTGGTTTGAACACTTAACCCTCACCAAATTTAAATTTCAGAGTCCAAGCCCGCAAAGACTTATTTTCCTTTGTCAAGTGAATAGAAGACAAATAAGCTCTGTGAACAAATAGTATAAATTGGACTAAAGTTAAGCATTAACCATCTTCCAAAAACATAAACAATGCAGGACCAATCCCTCCCCAGCCTACTCATGCATTAAGTGCAAATTTCATTCTTGACCTCATAAGACTGTAAGCATTTATCCTCCAGCTATTTGCCATTTTTTTTCCTATCTGACTGATTCAAAAGCATCAAAATCAGACAGTGAAACAGAACTGTTTTTTCAACTGTGTTTTCGGTCCCATATAAGAGGAGGTAAAGTGGCTTCACAAACCAGAAACAGAAATATTTACTAACCTTCACTGAAAAGTTGAATGTGGGGCCAATATCTTCAAAATTATTCACAGTGGAAGGAATGTTATGACCAGAGTATACTTCATAGAAGTTGATGTTGGCAAGCCTAGGTAGCAACCACAAAACAATACATTACAGCTGGCAGCTACTTTGAAAACATAAGCAACTGAATCTGCTTTGGTTTGTTTTAAGTTTGTGGGATGGGTCAAAAGTATAATGAGAAGAAAAATCAGTCACTTGTACTGGTCTTTGAATTTTACAAATCTGTTTATGAAAAGAAGGGCTATACTGAAGCCCAAAGCCAAGAAAGCATGTGGAGCCAGCAGTGCAGCATCAGATGTGGCCTCTGCTCAGCCTCCTGCACCCTACAGTGCTTTTGGCACTGTACTGCAGGCTCCTCTCCCAAGAACAAGTGCTACTTTTGGCCCTAATGTGCTCTGTTCCACGTGGGTTTATTTCCTCACGGTCTGGGTGTGCACACACAGCACCCTGCAAATGTGCATGACACATTCTTACACTATCTGGGACACTACTTTTTTTCATTCAGAATTCCCAAAAGAACATGAAGGTGATGCAGCCCAACATATCAAGCATGAAATGATGGGTGTCTGATGGAAGAACATGGTGGGAGGGCTTGTGGATGTTTCAGGGGTTCAACTAGGTGGGACCACGCTCAAAGACAAAAAAAGCATCCCTATGTAAGTAATTGCTTCCGCATGCTCCTGGGGAGCAGCTTTTCTGCTGAAACATCTCAGAATTTTATAGTCTTCATCCTAGAGAGGAGTTACTCAAGCAGTTAAAAAAGTAGAATCTGGGAAGTGAGTTGGCAAGAAGCAGAGGCCATCATGACTCCTTCCAGCAGCTCTGTGTAGCACAAACTGCAAATCCCCTCTGTTCAGTAAGGCAGCTCTATCCATTTAATCTGGGTAACATCTGTGCATACAATGCCAAATTAACATGTACAGTCTCAAAGAGGCACTTCCTGATGAGGTGCTCTTCCAGGGATCCTCTGTGATCCTCCATGCTTTTTCCCATGAGGCCTTTCCCTGCAGGGCAACAGGACAACAACTCGCAGGACAATCCATGTGGAGCTCTTTCTCTTTCTTATTGCTCGAATCTCCAATTCTTCTAGTTTGAAAGTATCAACTTCCTGTCCTTGCAGTTGTCACTGATAAGATTGATTCCCACCTCTGAAAACTCAGAAGATTTTTTGCCAGAAAGGACGCCCTTCAGCGAGATGACTTTTTTCCCTCAGTTCTTATTTTAAAAGTTACTTGCTAAAAATTACCTTTCAGAGGAGGAAACTATTTTCATATTGATATTTGCTAAGAGTTACTAAATCCAAGAGAAGCATTTAAAGTTGTACACTGCCTTAATGTGTACTTCCTTCAGTTCTTTTAAGCTGGTTCATCTCCAAGAATAACTGAAAAACTTTTCTGACTAGAGATTTCTTCATGCACTTGCATAGGCAATTACTTTTTCTGATACTTCAGGAGATGCAGGTGAATTTGAAATCCTATTTTTATTTGGGCAGCTCTTCTATAAGCTTTCTGCCTGTTTTTGTGTTTTTTTTTGTTTGTTTTTTGTTTTTCTGTAATTATTTCTCAGATAAAATAAATTTGCTGAATCAACTTTGCACCATCTGAAATTCCTACTGACTTAATCCTTAATTTGGTGTGATAGCTACCTACTCAAATCTTTCTGTAGTCTTTGTGCTCCTGCCAACTTGAGTAACAAACACTCTTCTCCTATGACTTTCCCAGGGAGCTGAAAGAACTTGCATTGCTGGTCTAAATACATGTTTTTCGCAACTACAAAAAAAGGAAAAATTCTGTCATACTCTAGACCTGGTGGACCCAACTGTGTTGAGCACAGGGCCTTAGAACAATGAAACTGCAACTGCAATGCAGTTCATTAAAATAAGCTTCTGTGCTATGATCCAGATTCAAGGTTAGGTCACTGCATGAATCTCTTGTGTTATGTGTCACGGTGGCTTTGGAATATTCATTTCCTAAATTCATCATTGCTGTGCATTTTTAAACAGCTTTCTTACTTTCATATTTCTGTCATTGTTTGAATAACTACCATTTGTTTTCTACCATTTTATGTTTATTGATTTTGGAATGCTTTGGGATGCAAAAGCATTTTTTTCCACCATTAGTTTGTGACCACGTATAGCTCCACAAATTTTATCTGAAAATTCAGCAGCTGGGAAAGATAACCTTTCTTTGATGAAAATAAAATAGCATATCTTAAACTGTGAGTCAAACGAGTGTATTTTAATTTCATTTTCAATTTCAGTTAAACTTTAACTGGAATTATTCTTGTTGCAACATTATCAGACTAACTACTGTTTCAGTGCATCCCAAATCACTAAATGTTCACAGGGCTGAAAAAAGAGGTTTCAAAGGCTTGAAGTCAAGATCAGTCTTACGGGGACTTTTGTCCCTCTCTCTCCTCCTGACTAACTAGCTCTACTCACAATCTGCATTTCTCAGGATACCGTGTCTGACACACACCAATCTCAGTTGCCTCCCACGTTGAGGGACAGGCTCATGATCCTAACCCTGGGCATGTGGAGAGAGGATGTGCTGCTCCTGCTGCCACAATAGTTAGGGTGGGAGCAGAAAGAAAAGCCAAGGGAATTTCTTGTGACTTCCATAAGAACAGAACAAAGTTTCAGTATACTTTCAGTGGTCTTTCAAGACTGTTTCTATATTTTAATGCCTTTGAAAAAATGACAGCGACTCCTTCCATTATTCAGCATACCTTGTGAAGTGAATTTCTGCATCATACCGCAAAGGAATTGACAAGCTGATCTGGTTGTCCAGTTCTTGCTCTTCTTTACTTTCACTGTTCATCAAAATAGATTTTGATCAGGTGTTTTCATATTATTTTGCACAAATGTCCTACTAATACATAATTTGCTTTATAAAACACTTTACCTCAATGCATGAAAACTTAGAACTGCCATATTCTGAAGATTCTTCAGGTTAAAATCAAAACTAATATCAAAAGACACCTATGGAAGAAACAAGGAGCACAGAGTAAATGAGTCGACGATACAACACCAAGAGAACTTAAAGGTTGCAACGTTATTATTCATATGTACAAACATCACCCTCTGTAACCGATTTCTCCTGTTTCTGTGTAATATTTCAAGAATCTCTTAATCCTTCTGCATTTTCCTTTCTTTCATGCACAAGTCAACTCTGTTATGTAAACATTAGCTATCTGTATTTTTAAAAGATGTGTAACTTGCTTCAGGCTGCAACTACAGGTCTTTAGATTGCTTTAGTTACTTATTTTTACATGTTTAAACACCAGCACTCACACAGCCTTTTCCGCTTCTCTTCCAGTCATTCCAACAGGTCTGCTTTGACCAATGCAATTAACAATTAAAAAAACCCCTTAATGTTATGTATCTGATGGGATTTCTTTGGCTTTGCAGAATATCATGTTTATATTACTTCTGGAAAGTCTCTTATTCCTCCAAGTGACTGTGCTAAAGGCTGGAAGCCTACTTCTGTTCTGCCTCAGGAATAAGAGATTAAGTTCCTTAAAACCAGGGATATCCTGAAATTTATGGCATAAATGAGAAAAAGGATACATGATCTATCCTCAGGCTCTCCTCTCCCTCTCCTCAGCACCACTTCCTTGCAGAGCTGAGCTGGAGCAGCTGCCCAGGTTTGCTCAGCAGTGAGGGTTTGATGCACTGCACAGAGCCCCCCAGCAGGCTGCACGTTGCACCTGGCTGCTCATCTCTTGTCTTCTTCCCAGCCTTACTCTACAAGGGTTACAAAGCTACAGAGGCATTTGGATTGTAGGGGCACAGAAAAGTGTGCTTTAGAGCATTTTTTTCCTTTAATCTAGTACTCTGGTCACCACAGTTTAGGCTCCGAGTTGCTTCTTTTAGTGCCTCTGAAATCCAAGGGGAAGTTACCTATTGCCAGCCCTAAAATCTTCAACAACAGTGTATGCCGTTTTAGGGGAAAACAAAAACAACAAAAATGCTTTGGTACGTCAGTCGAGGTTATTCAATTGTGCTAGCTGTACCTGTTGTCCTGTTCGGAAAACAGGATAGCTAATCTGGCAGATGACTGTAGTTTGAGATGTTCCTGTCTGACATGAGACTTCAGTCCCATCGCTCTGCAGGGGAAACAAAAAAATCATCTTAATAGCAGTTTCTAATAAAAGACAGGAAATTCCCAGCCTGCCTCTTCCACATGAGCTGTGTTACAGTAAGAAGCAGTACCAGAGGTGTTATAGCAATAATTCCTAGAGATGAGATGGATGGGAATTATAGGTAGGGCTGGGAGTGAGGCGGGAGAATGGTTGAATAAGGTTTGATCCTATGTAATTTCTCTGGACTCTAATGATCTTACAGAAACTTCATGCTGGGCTTGAAAGAAGGAATAATGACCATAGTGTATAGGCCACCTACTTCATTAACACTTACTGTGCTTTTTATAATATTGCTGCAGAACTTCTACAGTAATATTTGCATGGCCTGAGAGACAGTTAAGTACTCTCACCATAGAAATTAGTGCATGGAAGAGAAATCGTATCATACTTTTTGTAGGAGAGTCTACAGTACTTGAGAGTTTATTTATTACTCTTATTATTATTTATTTATTTATGTATTATATTATTACTATTATTATATTATTTAGCATGTCAGCATCTCACATCAAAGGAAAGACAAATTCATAGACTATGGCCAGTTATCATCATGCTGAAGATAATAAAATGTACTGTTTTCTTGTAAAACACATCCCTACCACATATTTACCATTCATGATTTATGTTCTGAAAAGAATATAAGCTTTGAACAAATAGCTTATAATATTTCAGCTTTGAAAAAGGCATGTTTTTGGGGGGAAAAAACTTCACTTGCAGGCTGGAATACTTCTAAACAAATGAGCTTTTAAAGTGGAAGAAAAGCCTAGCTCCAGTGTGGTCCTTTGGTATGAATGGAGTGAGTAATTTTGCTGTGCAACAGGATGGGGAGGTAGAGGGGCACACTCAGCACAGTATGGAGTCCCTCTGCCAATTCATTGTTCCAGAAAATGTGGCTCTTGGACAGTGATGAATGCTCCTATCCCTTCATTACTGCTCTGGATTTCACCCCTCGTATTATCACGCATTTCCCCAGTAGCAGTCTAACGCATAGGCCAAGCACTGAAGTCTGGATTTCATCCTACATGAATTGTTTTGGAGAAACAGTTCACTTTAAAGATCTACTGTATTCCCTAAAATAGTCTGTAAATTCCTTCATTTTCCCTTCTAAGACCAAATCTGTTAGAAGAACTTCTGGTATAGCAATCATTTCAGTCTGATTAACTGTCTATAGCTGGAATATGTGGTGTTGGCAGTGAAACCTCTTCTAGATCCAAAGTCTTGACTTTAAAGTTGCATCTGTGCCGCATGCTTTATCAAATATGAATTCCCAGCAACTGTATTCAGGCATATTTTTGGGAGTTAAGCATGAGATGTGACTGCCAAAGCCTAAAGTGAGGAAAAGATGACTTGAAATACTGACGTGAGGTCAAACTCAACAGGTTGCCAACTTTTATGCTGAGTTGGCAGTGTTTCTCCTTGACCTATATAAAACTGATATGCTGAAGGGAATAATTCTGGTAGCCAAGAAAATAAACTGAGAGAAAGATTTGCACACACATTCTCCTTTCTTGGGACAGACACTAATAGACAGAAAAATACACTTTTTGGAGTAGCTGGAAAATCGGCAGCAGTAACAGAAACAGTGAAGATGGGTACCACGTACCGGTAAGGAAGAAGAAGCAAAAAACAAGTTGTCTGAAAATGTGGCCTGGATTCTGGTGTTGTATGCATTTTCTTTTTTATTTTTCAATTTCATGTTGAATGTTAGTCTTCTGTTTTTGCTGCTGACAATGAACTGCTGTTTGCTGTTGGAAAATGAAGTTCAATGTTGTAAACAGAGGTAATAGAACAGCTGTGGATCATGAAACTGTATCGTACTGTGCTGCCTCTAGCCAAGAAAGAATAACAAGCACAGCAAGACATTTCCTATTTTCTATTCATATAAATCTTCTGCTTTCTAAGCCCTGTGACATGAGAAACTCTGTGATGATGTTTTTCAGAACCAACTGGAATTAATGTCATTGTTAAGTGCAGAACTGATCGTGTACAGTCAGTCACTTTGCTGAACTTTCACAGTTTCCACCATTCTGGGAAAGGTGAGCAGAGAATGGGCAGCTGAGTCAGACAGCAGCTTCAGGAGGAGGCAGTTTTGTCTGCATACTGTAAATGTACATGTGTCTGCATATGGATTTAGAGTACATGCTTATACGCTATCTCCTTGTCCCAGCAGCACAGCCTGATGCAGGAACCTCTCTGTTCCTCGCAGGAGGGTCTGAGACTGCTGCTGCAGCTGCTTTCCTAGAGCACTTCTTCTGACACAGTCTTCTGAGTTTTCAGTGTTTACTCATTCATATGGTACAAAAAATTAGTTTTGTCTACACTTATAAGAATCCTGCTTCTGTATCTCTGTTCATATCGCACCCCTTTTTCCTTGGCTAGTTATTTAGACAGAAATGCTATTATTTTCTTTTTTTTTCCTCTGCTATTTCTAAATAGATTTTGCACTGAAATGGTATTCTTATTTAGAAATTCATTCAGAGCCTAAAGGTAAGCCAATCCATGAAATCCACTAGGAAAATGTCTCCACCAATCCCATTTGTTGAGGTCTTACCTATCATCTCCCTTCTGCTGTACATTCAGAACAAGATCACAGATACAGAGCTCATCTTCACCACAATCTTTAATAAAAGGAATCTGTCAAAAACAAATAAACAAATAAATAAATCCTGAATGACAGTGTTTTACTTTAAAATTATCTAGGGACAGTAGAGTCTTAAACACTTTATAGGGAAAGAACATCACTTCAAAGCACATTAAGAATTCTGACAGATGGAAAAGCTATCCTGAGAAGCATGTTACTACACATCAGCTGATCCATAAGAACAATGCAGGCCTACACCAATCATATAATCTGAAGGAATTTACATTTCCCAGTTACTCCTTTATTGTAGGCTAAACTGACTAAGACTTCACAGTACAATGCAATAGAAATTCACATGTACAGTGACTTGGCTCTACCAAAATGCTTGTTATGCCATGATGTCTGTTGTGTGCTTGTAGATGAGCAAAGATTATGTTATCAAGGTATAAAGCAACAGGGAGAATATGTGCAGGTGCCTGCTTTCAGTCCAGTGACTTAACTAGAGTACGAGTTTTTACCTGTGTGCAGTTCCTTAGTGATTTTGTAGGTCATGTTAGGCACAAGTGTATTGCAATGCATTGTACAACAGTGAGATTGTGTACTTACACTGTAGGCCACAGATGCAGGAGAAGATGTATCAAGTACAGGGCTGGTGCCAGGATTTGCTAGGCCGATGTCAATGCGCACATTAAGGGAATTGACTGCATCAGAAGGTTCCTGTAAAACACAGATGGTAGCTCTCAGCACAGCAAATAACATAAAAATGGTAATTCTGTTGTAAATTTATAATGCATAGTAAAACAATACTTTCTCTAAACATGAAGTAACAATGTAAAACTCCATTTATTTACCAAAATACTTCCGTGAGATTGCCTGGTGTGGTATCCTCTTGCTAAACAGCTTTTATTTCCATTTCTGTGATAAAACTCCTTTTGCAAGTGTTCCAAAAGACTCTATTCATCACATACATGTATAGATTTTGCATCTGCAGAAGCTAACCATTAAAAGCCAACAGCAGGTGACTTTCCTTCTCAAACTGCTGCAGGAATCAAATTCCTATCCCAGTCTGCATAGGCAGCAATAAAACACTGTATGCCTTGAATCTCTTTAGTTTCTTTGTTCTGGGTGGATACTCTCCTAACTCATGGCTCCAAGATGACAATAAATGTGATCAACAAGTCAAAAATATTTTCCCTCACTGAATTTGGGTGTACAATAAATAAAAGAAGGAAGAATCAGAAGGAGGGATGTGAAAACATTCCTATTTACTATTCAGCTCTAAGCCTGCTGGTTTTAAGTACTGCAAAGCAACGCAAACTCAAAATTCTCAGACTTTCTAATACCTGACCTGTCACAACACAGGGGGCTTACTGCAGGTCTTAGGGCTGTGTTTGGCCTTGATTCTAAAGAATGATGGACACTTTATCCCAAATACAACTTGTGTGTACTTACGGTTAGCATGCATGAGGTAGAGAAGTCCACATCAAGTGTTCATTTGAAATAAGACATTTGTATGTATTGCTACTGGTCATGCATCTAAAATTGATTGAAACTAAAGGGAAACTAAAATACATAGTTAAGAATGGCCTCTTCTGCCTTAAAAAGCAGTGATAAATAAGACAGTTGTTATTGTTTTCTTTGGAACTGGCATCTTACTCTGTGTTTTTCGATATTGCAGAATTTAAGAAACTTAAATCCTATATGAGGCCATGTACACAAGCTGGAACGTAGAAAATTCAATGCAAACATGAGGAAAAAATTCTTCACTGTGAGGGTGACAGAACACTGGGACAAGCTGCCCAATGAGGTTGTGGAGTCTCTTTCTCTGGAGGTATCTGAAACCCACCTGAAAACTTTCCTACATGAATGCAACCTACTGTAGGGAAACTGCTTTGGTAGGGAGATTGGATAGATGATCTTGAGAGGCCTTTCCAGCCCCTACAGTTCAGTGATGGAAATCATCTTACAGACATAAAATTCATCAACATCTTCTTCTGATCATTTTTGTCACAAGGCCCCTTACAATTGCACTTACCTGTACACTGAAGATGTCCTGAACACAATTCATGGAATGAGTCACCACAACATCCCTCTGCATGTACCTTTCATTATTTTCTTTGAAAAGTCCTCTAGAAGTCACTCGGGAGGCCTGGAGATCTGCATCCAATGTTGCATTGCACTTTATAGCTACAAGAAAAATAACAGTACTTTTTTTTTTTTTTTGCTGAGCCATACTGCCTGTGATCTCATTGCTATGTTCAACACTGCAGAATGACCAGACTTTCTAAACCACAATAAATATTTTACTTTTTTCACAGTAATCACAGAACATTCTCAAAATGATAAAATTTTCTCTTGTGTTTTCCAAAGCAGTCAAACAGTTTTAAATCCTGAAGTAAGTTCTCATCCATAGAGAGCACATTAAATGGCAATCAATTCAGTCTCCACTTCAGATGGCTGAGCCTGCATCTCAGGCAGAAAGCCTGTTAGCAGGGCCAGGATTATAGCAGATAAAGAGGCACTGCAATCATATCCTGAATTCTGAGACGACTATAAAAAATCTGCATCTTTTCTTCGATCACATCATAATTTCTGTCTTCTTCTATTCCTAGGATGACTAATACACCTAGAAAGTTCACTTTAATTTTATAGCTAACAATCACAAGTTCCAAAAGGCACTGGGTGTAGGACTGAAGCAGTCCAACTGGTGTTGGACTAAATGGCTTCATGAGAGATGAGTGCTGGTCTCAGAAATATTCTGAGCTCTCCTGTTCTCTGAAAAGAAAAGGTTCTCTCCATGGACTTCTGTACTGATCTTATGGAAATTATTTTTGTGCTGAACAAAGAAGAGCCTGAAGTCTGCCATTGAAACAGCAGCTCACAAAGACTGTACCCAAACAAGCATCCTCCAGAGATACCCATTCACCCTTATTGAAGTGTGTTGCCATATGTGAGTGACATCAGCTGAAGGAAAAAAAACAGAACTGGTGAGCAAAGGCTAAAAACATAAAGTAAAATGAAAAGCTTCTCAGTATCAACATTTTCTGGGTTTTGTCATACCGATTTTCTTTATATTGTTATTTCCTCACTTTTACAAGATTATGGAGCCAGTGATGACCGTAGATTTTAAAAACACTTCCTTAAGCACTTAAATTTGATAGTGATTTCACCTTTCTTGACATCTAATGCATTATTTCTTTAAAATTTCCACTATACATTTGAATAATGGTTTCTGAAGAAATTAATATAAAACAAGCCATTGAAATACTCTTACCCACTTGATTATCTCTCTTAGCAGGTCTAAATGTAGCCTGAAAACATATTTTGACAGTTATTTCAGTGTTCTTGTTCAGGAGACTGATTTTCTCAGGTATAAACAAGGCAATTATGGACACATTTGCAATGCTCTGCGACCTGTAAAACATTTTTAAAGGGTTACATGTGATTTTCAACAGCACTGGGTAACTTAGACACCATTCTCTGCTACTGTTTGTAAACGTAACATAGATCTTTTGGGTTCTCAATGGAAACAGTATTTATGGCACTGGCAAAATTACTTTTATTTGCATATAACCGAGTCTACTAATACAGCAGCTTTGAGAAATTAAACAAAAAAAGCTTTAAGATAATTAAACAAATAATGTATCATATCAAATTAATGGCTAATCAATGTCTTTGTCCTAATGACCTAATCAGTCCCTTACGATAACAGAGAATGAAGCCCTTGCCCTGTTTTCCTAACATGAAACCTTCTTCTGCTCCTTTGGGGAAGTCATTGAGTTCCACTGGGAAGGTAAAAAAGGGTAATTCTTCTTTTTAATTATGCCTTTGTTTTTTTCAGAAAAACATCTTCCATGTAATTAGAACATTTTCAAAGTAACCCTTGTAAAAACAAACACTTCAATCACAAATGAAATGCATTAATCAGGCCAAATTCCAGAGTGAAAGAAAAATGAGCATCTTCATTAATCACATAGAAATAAATGCCGGTACTCCAAGGAGCATAATTTTCTTTAACACAATCTCCATCAGCACCAGCAGGAGTTCTCTTGTAGGTCAAGGATCCAAACTGACCATTCATTTTGTAAACTCTTGCTTTATTATGAAATAAATAGCAATTCAGTGATGTTTCTCTTGTTACAATGGGGGCCCTCAGGCAAGAGGAAGGGTGACAGATTGGACAGCAAGCTACAGTTTAACTTTCCTCCCCACAGAAGCAGTGGAAAATACACAGTATTTGTGGAGGCACAAGGTTTGGGTTCTTGAAGCCCTTCTTCTTTATTTTGTACAAGTACTCAGATTGTGTCAGTAAAGGCTACGTGCTAGAAAATATGGGTTTCCGGTCAGAAGTAGATGCCAACTCAATGGCACTGCTTTCAGTCTATACCCAGCAGAATAACTCTTCCTTCATATAAGCCTATCAGTTTACAATGGCTCTGCAGGTTCTGTAGGAAGAAGCTTTGTCTCTCTCAGTACTGGAATTACCTTGTAGCTGTTGAAGAGTGCTGTTACCGAAGTTTCTTGTCGGGTCCCACTCCCCTCTGCTACCATTTCCTTCCAGACCATATGCCCACATGGGAGTGTTTCTTCCCCCTACCCACTCTGAACCCCTCTCACAGTCCTCACTATCCAACTTCCCCCTCTGCATCTTCACTCCGCTCTCAGACTGGCTTGGCTTTTGGTAGTTTGATTGTAAGTACTCAGTAGAATCATAGAATCATAGAATAACCTGGGTTGAAAAGGACCACAAAGATCATCTAGTTTCAACCTCCCTGCTATGTGCAGCCAGTGACCAGACCAGGCTGCCCAGAGCCACATCCAGCCTGGCATCCACAACCTCCTTGGGCAACCTGTTCCAGTGCTTCACCACCCTCTTTGTGAAAAACTTTCTCCTACTAACCTAAGCCTCCCATGTCTCAGTTTAAACCATTCCCCCTTGTCCTATCACTATCCACCCTCGTAAACAGCCGTTCCCCCTGCTGTTATACACTCCCTTCAAGTACTTGAAGGCCACAATGAGATCTCCCTGGAACCTTCTCTTCTCCAAGCTAAACAAGCCCAGTTCCCTCAACCTTTCTTTCATAGGAGAGGTGCTCCAGCCCTCTGATCATCTTAGTAGCTCTCTTCCGGACCTGCTCCAAGAGCTCCACGTCTTTGTACTGGGGGCCCCAGAAGTGTACTCTGAAGCTGTGTATTAGTGATGAAGAAAGTGTGCTAGTTCTCTGAACACATGGAATAAAAAAGCTTTATGATTTGTTTTGATGCTTAATTAACTAAATGCTCAACTTTCATCTGATTTATTAAGTACTGCTTTTCTAAAAGAGTTTACTGACCAAAGCAGAACCACGTTTCCATCTGCACCAACTGATACATCAGTAATGTCATTGTCATCTAAGTCTCCACGGCCATCTACTGATCTTCCAAAGAATTTGAGCCGTTTTCCAAAAGCAGAATCCGATCCTAAAATTTTCTGGGAAAGAAAGTTTGGTTACTAAGTTGCCACAGCAGTGCTGTAAGCCTGTAGATATCAGCCCAAACAATGGATTTTTGCAGATTCTCTCTGTATACGTAACATATTGTTTAAACAAAAAAAACTTGTGTGAATGTTTTCTCAAATGCTGTTAAGCTCTTTTTCCTCCCCTGTTGGAGGAGACAATGGACTAGAATTTTCTGTCATGGTAGTAAATCAACTAGCTGACTGCTTTATGCCAGCCAGCACTTACTGGAAACTTTTTCCATCTTACATTGAGCAACTCAAAGAATAGGAAGCTAAACAGGACTTCTAACAAATAATTTCTGCAACTAGAAGATCTGCATGGAAAGTGACATTAAAATTATTACTATTATATATTTTGCATTATATATATTATAATATATATAAAATATATAATGTATATTAGATAATATATACATATACACATTATATATATATTTGAATATTGCATACCTAATATACAAATTTCTCTGAATTACTTTTCCTCAAATACATATTTTCAATTTCTTTATTTCAAATTTACAGTGTAAGGACTTATCTAATCTTCAATGCTGCACAACAGCTTTAGTTTTTTAGAAACTTGAATTGCAGGTGTCAAAAAAGATAAAGGAAATGAGTTGACTTCATATGCATGCACCAAAATTATGAGAGGTTCAAACAGAGCATCCTGCAAGCAGTTTTCCTCTGTACACTTCAGCTGTAAGTACCACAACAGTATCACTCAGGATATGCTGACAGTTGAAGTAAGAAGGGGGATAAAACTTGAAATAAACCATGAAAATAACAATACTAAGAGGATGAAACCATGGGCAATAAAAGGATAGAAAATCCTTCAGTTTTCCTCCAGCACACCTAAGTACAACACTGTACAACATAGTTATTTACCTGAGAATATTTGGTACGTATAGTCTTTTGAAACCCATTGTAAATATAAATTGCTCCAGAGTTTTGATTTTCCAGTGGTGCACCTATTACAACATCATTAAAGCCATCCAAGTCAATGTCTGTAAGTGCTGCAATTGCTGATCCAAAGCGAGCATTTTCTGAACCTTGTGGGCCTTCCAAAAGCTCTTGTTGATCCAAAATTCCCTTTATAAAAGGAAAAAGAAGAAAAAGCCAAAACATAATTATCATGACACCAGATTAGACATAGCAGCATTATCTATGTGCATTGTTTTTTGCTTCTTTTTTTTTCCCCCAGTACATTCCCCTTGGACTGCTCAACCCTGAATTCCTTCCCCATTGTATTGCCCATTCAGTTTGCATTATGTCTCAGAGTCTTGGCAAGCATTACACAGCAAAATTAAAGCATGCTATCCAGAGTACTAACAGCAAATATAACCATATGTATAAAGCTTAAGTGCTCTCACTGTCCTCATCTGACTGTTCTGAAAGTTTCACAATACATTGAAAAATACAGTTTCCAGTTTTGGATTACCAGTTTTTATGCAGAGGGAATGGAAATTATGTAACTGGACATAATTCTTTGAAATAGAAATGGAATTTCCTAACTATACTAATGCAAAAAACATGTGTCCAAATGGTAAACTCCTGACCTCTCCAGTGCCAATGAAGAAAGAAAGGCTGGAGATCTTTAGAGTTAAGTAATCACATTCATATTACCTTAAATCCAGCTCTTTGGCAAGTATCATTCTCATCTCTAACCTAAGTTATCACACTGTGCTCAAAATTTTATAAATACCAGCCAAGTTATTTGTTCAAAATGACTAGAAATGTGTAATTTACGCAACATAAACACAGTTTCGCAAATTCAGGTTTCGTTTTTTGTTTTTAAACCACTCTCTCACTATATTTAACTTTAAGTAATTTTAAGTCCAATATTTGAAAGATTAAAATTTGTAAGGACAGCCTTTCACTGTACTCATTTTCTGAAACATGAAAAAAACCACCATCCTTGTATATTTTTTTGTCTCATTTCACAGTCACATTGACCAATCCAGCTGCCAACAGTACTTCATCGACCTTAAAATTGCCCCAGAGTACAGCTTCATCTTGCTTCAGGATAATTGGACCCTGAGCACTTCTAAAGAGGATGGCACTTCATTTCTGTTTGTCTGATTGTAATTTACCTAGTAAAAGGCCATGTTTGCTAATAGCTGCCATTAATAGGAAAAATTTACTTTGTGTATTAAGACATCCATGACTGTGAGACTGTTCAGAACTACCAGATTTTTCAGGATGCTTAATACAAACATTCTGAAAACACCTACCACAGATCTGAACAAAAAACATCACATAAATAGCACAGCTATGCTGACAAAGGAGACAAGTATTAGCAACCACCCGCTGTAAGGTCCATGAAACAACGCATTGGCAGAACAGTGTTTATTAGAACTATTCTAGGAATACTGTTAGGTTCTGAACAGATTTCCTAAAATTACACAGAAAATTAAGTAGCGGAAGCCACAAGCTAAATCTTATAGAGAAACAGTCAACTTGCATTGCATTCATATACTATGTCCAGCACAGTCCCTAAAACCAGGGTCAGGGAGGAGCGAGCTGCAGCAGTCAGCCCTTAATCACTAATACTGCTTAGCTATTAGCTTGCCTCATGGCTCTCTTTCAGACTTCTCCAGCTGGCTTATTACCAGATTATGTCCATGAGTGGTTCTGGGGAGAGTTTGCACCTGCTTCTGAAAAGCAGGACAGGAAAGACTGTGCTGGGAAGGGTTCCATCTGCATCCTCTGACCAGACAGCCTTTGCATCACTTACCCCTGCCCTTACACTACACCTCAGGCAAAGCACATGTTCTGTGTGTCTTAACAAAAACACTGCTCTCAGCATTTCAAATGCTTGGAGAAAGATAAACAAAATAAAGGCCCAGAAAAAGTCTGGAGCCAACGGATTTTTTGCATAGCTGTGTCCAGCCTCTGCAAGAGGGTAGTGCTAAGCAATGCTACCCTCGGGCCACAGATCACTCCTTAGATCGTTCTCTGATTTAACAGAACAGATGTTGTCACCAAGTTCTGATTGGACTGCCCTGATAAAACTATAATCCAGGGAAAAACAGTGAATCCCAGCTGAAAGTGAAAATGCCAGAACTCATTATGGAAGGATATGCAAGAAGCCAATTCCAGGTTTGCTACATGTCCATTCTTACCTTTGTGATGGAAAACATATATACTCTCCCTTCCTCTTTCTTCAGGTCATTCATAAACATTGGTGCACCTACAAGCAACACGTCTGTCACAGAGTCCTTGTCAACATCCACTGAACATACCACGCTGCCAAAATAGGAGCCAATCTGAAAACCAGTAAAAAACTGAGTTTTTATGTGGATTTTGCAAAGCATAATGCTTTAACATCTGAACCAGAAAACTCTTAAACCTGAAAAAGGCATAGTAGTAATGAAACTGCCCATTGGCATGAAACTATTATATAGCATACTCCAGTATTTTATGAATCACAACCGTACTATGTGTTCACTGCTTCTGCCTAGTAGTTGCTACCATGGTACTACTAAACAAGAACGAAAACAGAGAACAAACAATGGAAGCTATGCTTCTTATATTAAACTGCACACATTATACTCCGCTTTGTCTTACAAAGTAGAACAAAACAAACTGAAGCCATCTAAGCTTTCCATTCTTTCCAAAATAGAGAAAAAGAAAAACTTCCAAATTTCTCCCTTGATGTCATCTACTTCGCAACTTCTCAGGCAGAGTGGAGCTCACCAAATCTCTCCCAGTTAGATGCGCTGACAAAATTGTACATTATGTGGCTTTGTGTATTATCTTGTACCACTAGTAGAATGACATCATAAAATATGCTTCAGTTAACCTCACGAAGTCTAGTGGTAGAGAAAAATGCAAGTAGGATGCTAAGTGCACTGGAGAAAGGAGTTTTTCAAGTACTGCAATCTACTCCTCTATCAATAAGAACAGACACCTTCAAAATCTGCAGTCATAAACAAAATATACTTGCCTGTTCACCTCTCTGGGACTGCACAATTGAGATATTACCTTGGCTGTCAACATCATAAACCACAACCCTGCCAGTGTAGTTGGACCTTGGTGCACCAGCAACAAAATAGATGGAACTCTGAGTTGAGAGAACAGCAACTGAATATCCTGGGGGAAGAAGACAGCATATAACATGTGAGAGTCTGTTTGAGAGTCAGGTTGTCAGCTGGTTATCCATAAAGGCACAGACGACTCAGTCTGGTGCATTAGTGGCAAAGGATGGTGCCTACAGATGGGAACTGAAGTTGTCCCATATGCATCAAACCTCTTCTGGAACGAACAGAGGCACAGAGATCAAATCGAAGAATGTTTGCAGACCAGCATGGACAATAGCCTAGCCTAAACATAGACCATTAAAACGTCAGTTTTATGAAGGAGATAGGAAAAATTGCACAAAGAGTATCCTGGGAATGAAGAAATAAAGAGAAACTTGAGATAAACATATGAGCCAGTGCTCCAATCAGGGAGAAATACCTATCTTTGGCAAAGCCCTCATTGCATTTTCTCACAACTCACAAAACCACAGCCCAGTACTTTGGCTGAACACAACAGACCATAGTAGCTTGTCAGCTGAAGGGCTTAGTTGGTTGAATGTCTTTCAACATTTTAATCCTCATTCACATTATTCTAACATTTATTTGCTTTCAGGAAACATCTTTTAGTGCCCACAGATATCTTACAATGTATTAGCACTGTAAGGATAGTTTTACTACACATTTTACATTTCTGTGATTTAACTACACCAGATTTATTTTAACACAAGTAAACAAAATCACTCTTTCTAAAGTCTGTAACTAAACTGAGTAACAAAATCCCAGTGATTGGGCAGAGCATGCAAGTCTTCAGCAAGCTGTTGTACAAAGCAAGGAGCACAGACCAAAGGGATTATGCCTTGGTCATTACATTTATCGGTCTTATACAGGTTTGTGTGCAGTTAATTTGTGACTGTTTTTCCAGGAAGAGAATGTCACTGGAAGCTTAAATTTCAAAAAAAGATTTTATTCCACAGCTTAAGGCCACAAGTTCCCAATTCAAACAGCACACAGCCACTTGAAATGAGAAGGTGTAGTGCAAAATGTATGCCAAGCTAGCAAGCTGTGATGAGCTAGCAAACCCTTTAGCATGGGCTCCTCACTGACACTGGGGAGATTCACTGGGGAACAGAAAGAGGGAAAGGAAGGAAATGAGAGTACAGCAACAGTACCAAAGGAGGAGTAAGAAAAGATAGTAACATTGTTTGCTCCAAAAAGAGTAAGCATGATGCTCTAGATAACGTCTAGTGGAGAAGTGCTGCACAGAAATGACCTGACCTTTCAAGAATTATTCTAACAGAGAGAAAAGTAAAAAATCTGAATCTATCAGACATACAAAAAAGCTACTGCTTTTTAAACTATGTTTAATAATTTCATTGTGTCAGATACAAGTACTGCTAACTCATAGGGAAAAGTGTAAATATCAGCGGGAAAAATAGCACCTCTTTAATAACTTCACACATTAGAAAGCCATAGTTGATAAACACAGTGCTATTATTCAGGAACAAATTGCTAGCATGCATATTGTAGCTTTGCAGAAAACATTTCAATGAACTGAGAAGACAAACTGCCTGGCTTCACTGGGCCACAAAAGCATGTGTCAGAACATGAATGGGAATTATTATGAATAAGATCTCTGCTAAACTGTTGTGTTATGCCTAAAACTATAAAATTGACGGGAAAAGGCCAAGAAATGAAAAAGCACAGATGAAACTACAACAAGTCAATCAACTGCCATGTGCAACTGAGAAAGTACATATAAATATTAAAAGAGAAGTTATCCACTACTACAAACTGGCCTTTTCTCAAATCTCATGATTTTTTTGGATTTGTGACAGAACGTTTTGGTTTTTTTTTCTTCCAGCTTAGCATTTTTGATAGGAATAGAATTTTAAAAACACAATAAAAGACTTCATTAAATGTTCCAGTAAATAAAATATTTTTGCATACAAAATTCTTTTCTTTGCAGATCACTTCTTAATGGGAATGAAAGATAAATTTTCCAACTTATTCACCAGAAGCTCGATGCATTTCCAGATTTGTATTTTTGTCCTTTACCTAGATATGAACTATGATTTCGGTCCTGCAGAATTTTCTCAAACACACTGCTTGGAAAAGTAGTAACTCTGTTTGAAGACTCCTGAACTACTGTTCCACTCCAGTCATAAGCCCCAACAGCACCCAGCAGCAGGACATCCTTTAAAAAAAAAAATCAACACTTTAGAGCTGCTTATTTCAGAAAAAATGTGAACAACAACAACAACAAAAAACAACACCAAAAAGCTGAAGTTACCATATGTAATTATATAAAACATCACTGTGTTTTGAGGTAATGATGTGCATTCTAATGACTACAAGCAGTCGATGTGAGTTGTTTAGTTTTCACTTGCATGCTGGACCTTACTACCCTATTAAAAAGGATTTCTACCCTTCTATTGCAAGAGGATAAGTGACAGCTTTAGTTCCTGAGCACTGCAACCCAACTTTCCTACACCTGGCTTCTCTAGAGCTGGTCTTGCTAAGCATACACTTTTACAAACTCATGATCCTTGGGAGAGTGTCAAAACTGATTTAATTAAGATAATCTTAAAATTGATTAGCATGAAGAATTGATCTGATTTATTATAGTAATTTCTAAATGAAATGTTATTTAAGCAACTATTATTGATTTTATAAATATTGGAGAAGTTATTTTCTGACTATTTATATAGAGGTCAGAGCCCAGAAATACACTATCATTACAGTATTGTTTCAATTCTTCTGAGTTATTCAGCTGCAGAATGTCAACTTCAGTGACTGAATTTCTCATGATAGGTGAACTCAAAATTGATGAAAACATTAGATTAACTTTCTCAAAGTCATTACAGTGAAGTGGTACGAATACATGTAGCTGTCACTTAGCTTCACTTATGAACAAATATTTTGTCTTTTTGAGAGAACGTACCACATGTTAGAAGTCAATTTTGTGTTTTTCTGGTAAAAAAAAAAAAAAACAAAACAGGATAATTTGACATTCTCCTGGTTATAACAATCTTTAAAAAATTATCAATTTAAAATCTTACACTGTTGTGTTTCAATGCAGTATGTCTATCAAATAAAATCTACTTATGCCATTGAATAATTAAATTCATATACCTTTTTTTGTGAGAAATATGCGCTGAAGCCCACCTGAGACATTTCCATTTGGAATGTATCACCTTGATCTGTACCTGGTAAAATAAATGTTCACATACAGTTAACCCAACAGAAGCACAGAGAGAGATCCAATCCTGCTGCTTACAAGTATAACTTTATAGAGTCCCTATGTAATTCCATCTTTTCTCCAATTCACCATTTCTCTTAAAACATTTGCAAACAAATGAAATCAGATAAAATGTTAAAATATTTTCACAGTGTTGCATGGAGCCATGTTACAAGACTTCTCCAAAAGAGGCAGATGATAAGGATGGCCTGGGTCAGCCTGCATGATACTGGCACCGTAGCTAATCAGCTTTTATGTTCTATAGGACAAGTAACAAGAATTCAAAAGAAATACTCAGCAAAACTCTAGAAAGTGAAGCTCAATTGATTCACTTGAATATAGTAACACTAAAGCTACAAAAAGCTCTGTAGCACGAGCTGAGGTCAAGTCACAGGTCTCCTGAGGAAGGCGCAAATTTGACTTTAAAAAGCTGGGTGTCAGGAGAATGAAGTGTCTCTGATCCACAGCTGGTATACCCTCATCCAAAACACACATGGATGATGCCAGGAACGGAGTCCACCAGAAACCACATGGATTGCATTACCGTAGCTTTTCAGCTTTGTAAAAGGTAACTCAATCTTCTGACTTGCTTTTTATCTTTACTTTTGCTTAACATTAACAAACACAAGCAGAAAGATCCCTTCACTGTCCAGTGATGGCAGCTCTAAAAAGATTTGGATGCACATGGACAAACCCTTGGCTGATGCCTGAAACTGAGGACTCAAGTGAAATTTTCAGAAACTGAGGAAAAATTCCCACTAATTTGCAGAAAAGTGAAGCTCAGGGTTATAAGGGCTTTAGTAGCTTGTACAAACCATAGCCCTCCTGGGGAGCCTCAAACATGAAGCAGTTCCAGCTGCTTCTTCTGACATCAAGGTGAAGACAAACAAAATTCTCACTCCCGAGCTGGGAGAATCTTGTCTAATATTTCAGAGACATTGAGTATTTTACCTTCTATGCTAAAAATACGCTCTCCAAGTGTTCCTGCTTCTTCCAGTAGTGCAGCCTCAGATGACACATTAAAGAAATACTTGTCTGTTGGATGACTAGCAATTCCTTTGATTTCTTTAATTAAGTTTTTAGTATCAAGTTCATTCCTGATTAAGTATCCCAAAACCTTGGGGGAAGAGGGGGAGAAACAACATAGAAAAGCAGGGGATATCATGTTGTTACTTCATTTCCTTGTGTATCACTTGAGTAAGCATTCCAAATATGACAACAAAAATAAAACTAATTTCATTTATATTAAGGAACTACTAATGGACCACTCAGACAGAAAAAATACATAAACCAAAGCAAAGAAGAAATCCATTGATCAAATTAAAACATTTCTGCTTTTTTGCCAATTAAAGAGGTCCTACATTTCACTAACTCATGAAGATACATTTAACCAAATTTAAGTTACTATGTTATTATATAATTATTACATATAGAACATAACACACAATAATATGATCTTTCCGAATCTGCCATACTATAAGTAATTATTACTTACAGCAATGCCAAATCTTGTTATATTGTCTTCATTGCATCTACCTATCACAGTTTTCAAGTTGGAGCCGTCATGCGATTCACCGTCTGTCACAACAACCATTACTTTGGTGGCTGTAGGCCGTCCCCCTGACTCAGCTGAGAAGGCATGCTGTCTGTTATAAAACAGTGGGTTTACCAGATCGAAATTCACAACAGATGGAATTATATGTATATATACCAATGAACACGTCTATCACTGACATAGAAAAAGGAGAATCTATATTTTGTAATACCAGAATAGCTAGGAACTGCCTAAACTAATTTCAAATAAAAAGGGATAAATATTAACAGTATGCAAATTTGGACTCCACTGAAGGTTGATTCTTTCCTTAAATAAGATTTTCAAGATCATTTAGACTTCCAGACGCTTATGCCTACAGCCCTGTCTAGATCCAATCACAAAATAGCATCTGCCTATTGAGAAATGCACCAGGATTCTATGTGTGTCCAGAATTCACAGTATATCATTTAAACATTTTTCAATTTTTTTCATGCTACTAGTGATGCAGTGACAAACTGACAGCAGAAAAGGGACTTCTTTTCCCTGTATTTAACAAACATGACCTGAAAACTCATATGTTACCACTTCCATTAAATCTCTGGAATTTTTTTACTACTTTCAATTATTTTATATCTCTCCCAAAACATTTTCAGTGGTGCTTGATGTGAGATGTATCTATTGGGTACCAGAAATACTTAGAATCATAGAATCATAGAATCGTTTGGGTTGGAGGGACCTTTAAGACCATCTAGTTCCAACCCTCTGCTATAGACACCTCCCTCTAGACCAGGTTGCTCAAAGCCCCATCCAGCCTGGCCTTGAATGCTTCCAGGGTGAAGGCATCCACAGCCTCTTGGTATCATCTGCCCTCAGCATGACGCCATTTGCAAATTACAGAATCACAGAATGGCCAGGGTTGGAAGGGACCTCAAGGATCATGAATCTCCAACCCCCTGTCACATGCAGGGCCACCAACCTCCCCATTTAATACCAGACCAGGCTGCTCAGGGCCCCATCCAATCTGGCCTTGAACACCTCCAGGGACGGGGCATCCATAACCTCTCTGGGCAGCCTGTTCCAGCACCTCACCATTCTCATAGTAAAGAATTTCCCCCTGACATCTAACCTAAATCTTCCCTCCCTCAACTTAAAACCATTTCCCCTTATCCTACAGTTATCAACCCTTTCAAAGAGTTGATTCCCCTCCTGTTTGTAGGCTCCCTTTAGGTACTGAAAGGCTGCAATGAGGTCACCCCACAGCCTTCTTTTCTCCAGGCTGAACAAACCCAGCTCCCTCGGCCTGTCTTCACAGGGGAGGTGCTCCAGTCCCCTGATCATCCTAGTGGCTCTCCTCTGGACCCTCTGCAATGGCTCCCTTTCTTTCTTGTACTGGGGGCTCCACACTTGGACACAGTACTGCAGATGGGGCCTCACAAGAGCAGAGTAGAGGGTGACAATCACCTCCCTGTCCCTGCTGGTCACCCCTCTTCTGATGGAGCCCAGGATACCATTTGCCTTCTGAGCTGCAAGGGCACAGTGCCGGCTCATGTTAAGTTTTTCATCTATCAAGATCCCCAGGTCCTTCTCTGCAGGGCTGCTCTCAAGTACTGCTCCTTCCAGTCTGTATGGATGCCTGGGATTCCTCCGGCCCAAGTGCAAAACTTTGCACTTTGCTGTGTTGAACCTCATCAGGTTCACCCAGGCCCACTTTTCCAGCCTGTTGAGGTCCCTCTGAATGGCATCCCTTCCTTCCACCGTGTCAACCGCACCACTCAGGTTGGTGTCATCACAAACTTGCTGAAGGTGCACTCGATTCCTACATAGATGTCATTGATGAAGATGGTAAAGAGCACCAGTCCCAAGACAGACCCCTGGTGGACACCGCTCGTTACCAGCCTCTACCTGGACATGGAGCCATTGATGACCACCTTTTGTCTGTGGCCTTTCAACCAGTTTCTTATCCATCAAGTGTTCCACCCATCAAATCCATATCCCTCCAATTTGGAGATAAGGATGTGGAGGAGGACCATGTCAAAGGCCTTGTTCAAGTTCAAGTAAATGACATCGGTCGCCTTTCCCTTGTCCACCGATGCCGTCACTCCATTATGGAAGGCCACCAGATTGGTCAAGCATGACCTTCCCCTGGGAAAGCAATGCTGGCTGTCTTGGATCACACGCTTGTTCCTCATGTGATCAAGCATGTCATCCAGGATGATCTGTTCCATGATCTTCTCAGGCACAGAGGTGAGACTCACCGGCCTGTAGTTCCCAGGGTCCTTGCTGCTCCCTTTCTTGTAAATGTGAGTGATGTGACCCTTCCTCCAGTCATCTGGGACATCACCTGACAGCCATGACTTTTCAAACATGATGGACAGCGGATAGCAACCACCTCAGCCAGCTCAAAACCCTGGGATGCACACCATCTGGCCCCGTAGACTTGTACACATTCAGTCTCATGAGGTGGTCTTGGACCTGCTCTGTCCTCAGAGTGGGGGGGAATTTACCACCCCAATCCCCACCTAGAGGTTTAGGGATGCAGGGCTCAGGAACGTGAGAAGTACTGGAATCCTGACTGCCAGTGAAGACCAAGGCAAAGAATTCAGTCAGTACCTGAGGTTAACGTTAAGGACTTGATTTCAGCAAGCTGAATTTACGTATCCTTGCCCTGCACTGCAGTTGATGCTGCATATGTACCCAATGTACAGTTATTTGCATGTACCTATTTACAAATATACCTCCTTGGAGACTCTAAGGATGTGTGCTCTCAGAAGGAACCAAACTCAGGATGTGCTCCTTGCCTTGTGAGGTAAGTTATGATAGAAATCACACCACAGTAATCATCACCACATTTTACCTTGCATAATCAATGGCTTTGAAAGTATTAGTCAGATCTCCTCCTTGTTGAAACGTTTTCTCTGTTGCATTAACAACATCATCCTTTGTTCGGTACTCACTCAACTTGAACACTACACGGGGATTATTTGCATACTGAATTAAACCCACCTATAAAATGAAAGATTTACGTTAAATTACCATGTATTACAATCACTTAAATGATGTCATGATGCATATCTATTTATCAAGCAGGAGCAGAAGATTTGCAGATGCGTACCATTTTATCTCAACATATAAAACCAATTTATACTAACTAATTTGGAAAGCAAAAAAATCTAAATACTCTTGAATCTTAAATCATTTATTATGGACTACAATATGTTAATGCAAAGAATTTGAAATAGTAGGCATTTAAATGTTTGGTTACTTCTGGAAGAGCTTAGGAACAGCAGTAACACAGTGAGCTATGCAAAAATCAGAAAATAGCAAGAATTCTACAAGCTGACAGCACCTCATTTTGATCTTTTCTAGGGAAGTCCTAAGGGTTAGTTTCTTGACAGCACTGCAAACCTTACTTACTTTCAATACAGGTGAATACTATGGAAATACGTTAAGATGTACATGTAACATGAAAGAAAAAAAGAAGGGAAGATGGTAAAGATAAGGTTTAGAAAGGACTCATGACGCTGAGCAGGAAGCCTGACTTTTAAGCACCTCACTTCCAAAGTAGCCCAATGAAGAAGGCAGCCTTTGGGAGAGAGATTTCCAGTGCCCAGACTTTGTTCCCAGAATTGTTTATGGAAAATGGACAGCTGCAAAGACAGAAAATGTTTAAAAACAGGAAACAAAATTTTCCTTACCATCATCAGAATAAAATGAGAAAAGAATCAAAGATCAGACAACAATCAAGTGGGGAAAAACTCCTATTTTAAAGATACAGCAGTTGGAAAGTAAAAGCCACATGAAAACCTCCCACAAAAAAAAACAAAAACAAAAAAACCCCAAAAACTCAACAAACACACACACACAAATTTACTTATACCACATTTCCACAGACTACATTTTAATTATTTTTATCTATCATATTATCTTATATATCTAGAAGAGATCTGTGTCCATTATACATAATTTAGACTACTATTTAAGTTGGTCCGCATTTGGTATCAAATTACTAGTCACTTTTGGAATAAATAAGGTGTGAGACTGAAAAACAACCAACAAACAAAATACCCAGTACTGAAAGATAAAGGACAACTGCATTATCTATGGCCTTGGGGGAGTTACTATTGTTAAGGTAAAATAAATGTGGTTTTCTTTAAAACTGCCAGAATTTGCTAGTAAAATCCACTGCTTCCTTCCCATGATCCTTATCCCAAGGTTGCATTTTACTTACCTGGGTTTTGTTAATGCCTATATCTAAACCTTGGACAAATTTCTTCAAAAATGCCCGCACAGCATCCCAGGGATAAATGCTGTTTGACTCATCACAAACCACTACAATATCTATGACGGAAGAACACTCTAAACAAAGAAAAAAAAAAGTGGACATCACTCTCAATTTACTCACAAGTCTTCAATGAAATCAAGAGGAGCATATCTAGGTCTCACATAGGCAGCACTTCAGATAAGGAAGCTTTCATCTGAATGAAGACTCAATGATATCATATGCAGATTTTGAGTCGGTTACAACTTGCACTGCTCCAGTGCAGTGCCTCTGAATTCAGAAGAGTGAATCCAGATTCTTACCAGCATTAGATCAGTATCCATGAATCTTCCTTTATGTCAGAAAGGCTTATTTTAAGTCTCCATATACATTTTTTCTAAAATCCCAAATTAAAGTGTCCCCAACACAATATATCTTAATTTTGCTTGATCCATTTTTTTTACTGAATCTGTTTTATAAATGTTGTCTTACTTTGAATAGCAGGAGAAAAGCTTCTTAGAATCTGGAAACTTGGGCTGATTTCAGAACAGACTCCTGTTGCATAGTACTGGCTTCCACACTGCTGTGCCCACAAGGGGCCACAAGTCTTTAAAAGTAATAACAAGAATAAATTACAAAATAACAAGTACTGGTCTCACTGCATCCATATACAAAAGCACAATAAGCTGGATGAAAGGAATATGGGATAAGATGAGCCCCCATGGGTTATTAGGCTGAGTCTCTTGCTGTCACCACAACAACATCAGACAATCCCCTTCGTGTACATTCTCATAAAAAGGACTCTCTATTTGTGGCCATTCTGAAGTCTTTGCAAGCTCCTTCCTACAGAGCATTTGCATCTATAATTTCTAGTGTGACACAGTCTGCCAGGAACTTGTGCTGCTTTATTAATCTGCCTGCTCTACAAACTATCGGCACAAAACTAGAGTTCATATTTCCAAGTTGCTTTCAACCATGTGGTGGAGTTCTTCTATTAAACCAGGAGGTGGCATTATATCCACGAGCATCTTCATAGCTCCAGACAGCACGCTCTATTAGCCCACACAGTGACAGGACTGACAAATCTTAAGATCACTGCATCTGCACATGGATTTATTAATTTGAGAAGACTTGTTCCCAAGGGAAACTAACTTTGCCAAAACATTTGTGAGTTGAGTTTCTTCACGGTCTCCCCAGTTTACACAATCTGACTTAGCTGCAGGCTGCTGCTGAAAAGATATTTGGCCCCTGCCTTCCTCAAAAGTAAGCTTGCTCTGCAGAAAATGATCTCTACAAAAAGAAAATTTTTCAGCTGATCGTATAAAAGTGAGAACTCTGATCTTAGAAGGATTTCTACAAAAGTAACTAGATGAAAAGACAAATACAGAGACAGTACTTTATCATCAGGATATTTGGGAGGTTCTTATTGAAAGAAAATTATATTAGGAGAAAACATATGACTTCTGTCAACAGTTCCGAAAGAAACTGTGTCCAGTTCTGGGCTTCCCGGTACAAAAAAGACAGCGATCTCCTGGAGAGTGTCCAGCAGCCACAAAGATGATAAAGGGCCTGGAGCATCTCTCCTGTCAGGAACGGCTGGGAGACCTGGATCTGTTCGGCCTTGAGAAGACTCAGAGGGGTTCTAATCAATGTCCATAAATACCTAAAGTGCAGGAGGCAAAGGGACATAGCCAGACTTTTCAGTGGCGTGTTGTGATAGGACAAGGGGAAATGGCCACAAACTGAAGCACAGGAAGTTCTGTACAAATGTGCATAAGAACTTCTTCACAGTGAGGACGACAGAGCACTGGAACAGGCTGTTCAGGGGGGGCTGTGGAGTTCTCCTTCTCTGGAGATATTCAAGACCTGCCTGGATGCCTACATGTGCGACCTGGTGTAGGGACCCTGCTTTGCAGGGGGTTGGACTCAATCTCTGGAGGTCCCTTCCAACCCCTACAGTTCTGTGATTCTGTGAAATGATAGCTCCCATGCAAATACTTTCTGATTCACCTATCAATTCTGTCAAAGTCAAAAGAGTCTGGATAACAGAAAATGCACCATCTCCATGTCAATAGTGAAAGGAGAGCAATAGAAACATTACCCTTTTGACAAGAATGCTGAAGAGAAAAAGAAGTAATTAAAGGCAGAAATTAATAAAAAATGACATAAATGTCAGACAGGAATATCAGTGGCAGATGGCATCAAAATATTCTAATATATTTTTAAAGATAGCAATATTTCTAGACAAAAGAAACTGATCATACCTATAGATAAGTTCAAGTGTTCTAGTGTGGTTACAGTCAGAGAAGCAAGATGCACCATTAGTGCAGTGGAAAACTGGTAGGTAAGATAAGTAGAACTGATGAACTTGAAAAGTGGAATATCAGAAAGGGGAATAGATTTGTCCTTAAGGACTGATTCTACGAATTTTGAATGCAAACTGGGAGCTCTCTGGAGGGGAGAGACCAAGGAGCAGATGGATCACGTGCTGACTGATTACAAGGTGGCACAAAGGCAAATGTGGCATGAATGGCCTGGAGGTATGTAACAAGAAGCACTTGCAATTGAGACAGGGAAGTACTAAATACACTGCGCTGTGTCCAGGAGAGATTCATGTGGAATACAGCATACATCTGGTTTGTAGTATTCAAGACAGATATATTTTAAAAATCTCATTTCATCCAAAAACCTGTTTGACCAGCAAAGAAAAGAATGAAAGAGAATGCCGTATTAAATACTGAAGTGAGATTTTATATCCTGGGGATTGGTGGGAGCTCCTTCAAATTACTGAACAACAGTGTCCCAAGAACAAACTGCTAGGAACGAAGCCTGGAAGTTAAAAAAATAAAAATTTGTTAGCCATCAGAGGAATGAAACTCTTAAACACTATTCAGCAGGACTAAGCCTTCCTACAAAAAATGTAACAAGCATGTGCAAATGACTGCCGGTTGTTAGATCACTGTGGGAAGCAATCACATGACATCAAAAAGCTGAACACACAGAGCCCTCAAGCTGCAACACAGACATGCCAGGATCTGAGCAGTCTGGAAAGAGCTCTGAAGAGGAGCGACATGGGCACAAAAGTTTGGAGCCTGGAAGAGAGGCAGCCACGGGAGGATGAAGCATGAGCTGGATAGGAAGTCCTGAGCATGGTACAGAGAGCCCATTGCAGAGCCCAGCTCCCAGAGATGTGTCCCAGAGTGAAGTCCTGGTTGGCAGCAACCTGCAATTAGGAGCAAAGATAGTCTCCACTTATTGATCAATGCTAGTGTATGTAAATGACAAGGCTTTTGAAATTCAAGGCAGCTGAGACACAGATAAGCACCCATCTCTAATACTCACTCTTTCAGAAAGAACTTCCTTTCCCAAAGATGTGGCAAATAGTTCACACCTTAGCATTCCACTTTTTTCCTGTGTGTTTTGCTTTGCATGCTACTTTATGCAGTTTGGATAATCATCAGTGCCACATGAATCGGGAAATTCTTTTTAACTGAAAAAGTTCACGTATTGCTAGAAAATGTATTTTTTCCTTTGTGAGATGTTTTATACTTCCTCAGTCACTGATACTGGTTAAAGTAGTTATGCAGGGGACAGTGTTAATTTTAATTAGAGATGTTACTCAAAAGACAGGATCACACAGTCCATCTGTGTGAGAACAGAGAACTGTTGCTGTACTCTGAGCTTATGATCCACCTAAGTAACACTAATAGAACTGCTGGAAAGCTTGTAATTAAATCTGTATCTATCGTAGTAGTTCAGTGAACTGGGTTATATGGTGGTGAATATAAACAATTGAATAATTTCATGATTACCAGGAAGATGCAACTGAAAAATAACAAGCTTAAAGGGATGTTCAAATCTCATTTTCCAATATTGTTTCACTTGATTACCATTTGTACATCATAAACTGGTACATATCCACTTTTCAAGAGTTATCAAGCCTATGGCTAAGACTGTATAACTGTGTACAAAACAGGCTGAATTTACTCTCAGTTACTACATCCCAATTATACAGAATTCTAGGAGAAGTTTTCACAGTATACACATAAAACTCACTCCCTCTACTTCACTATTCAAATAAACCACACTGCTAAAGCAAAAAGCAGACCCACAGGACTGGAAATCTTAACATTTCAGGAGAGTAGTCACTGTGCAAGTGCTTAATGCAGAGGAGAGATCTCATTTGTCTTCTGAAAGCATAACCAAAGCTATATGAGACTACCTTACAGGTCCATTGTGGAAATGCTCCTGTAAATGTTTTCTGACCTGAATTACAAAATCTTTAATTATATGTTTGGTGGCTTTCTTCCATATGGTATTTTGATAAGTGTGAAAGACAACCTGCATGGATCCTAGGAAATAAGAGCTTGACTTTAAATCATCCGAAGTATGTATTTATCAAGGCTGCATAATGAAACACATCTGGCTCAGGCTTAACTAGAAACGACAGAAATTCTAGTTTCTTCATTGTCTTCATGAATTTCTGTATCTATTGAATGTATCCTCAATACATACCAAAAATCCTCCTGTTTTTGAGTTCTGGATCAGTGTCAAGCCAAGGTTCATGTCTTCCTTTATCTCAGTTACATTTGGAATATTTATTAAAGCTGAAATAAAAAGAAAAAAAAAGTGGCAAAACAATAGCTGAGGAACAGAAGCAATTCAGTCAGTTACAATTCCTTCGTGTCTTAGAATCTAACATGCTTCTTCCAAACACCTGCATAATATTTTGAGACAAAAAAATGAAAACTAATCTTTGTCATAAATTTGCTAGCTAGTAATAGACATTAATTAAGTAGGGCCATTTAAAGTACCTTCTCCCAAGAGAGCAAAGGCACAGGAGAGGAAGAAATTGTCTTCCTTCCAACTAAGCATTTTTGGCTGGCTTCATAGATGCAGCTGAGCAGCTCCTGTTACATTCCTCAGGATACTAAGGCTGCCCTTATCCAGTAGCACGCTTCAGACAAAAATGTGAAAGAAACAGTGGAGAACAGATATGTCACCACAATTAAACATGAAGTACACATTTAAACTAAAATTATACTGTGCTGTACTTATTTTCACTGTATGCAAAAGGGAATCTCATACTTAGTCTATAAACACACAAAGCAGAAATGCCTTCATACATTGATCAAATGAAATTTGAAATGAGAATGTAATAAGAATCCCCAAGTATTAAGTAAAAGTCTTATAAATATTAATACTGCTAACCCTGTTAACAGGGCTGCTACAAATGACAAAGAATGTAAGTGTTTATAAAGGCAGAACAAAAAGTGTTCCAGAAAAGATATAGAAAACACTAATAGTAATAGTAACCATATTACTAATTTTTTTTTTTTTTTTAGTTTTATTTTATTAAAGAGCATATAAACATGAGGGAGAATGACTGTTTATGAGGGTGGATAGTGATAGAGCAAGGGGGAATATTTTAAACTGAAACTTAAACTGAGAGGAGGTTTAGGTTAGATATTAGGAGGAAGTTTTTCACACAGAGGGTAGTGAAGCACTGGAACAGGTTGCCCAAGGAGGCTGTGGATGCCCCATCCCTGAAGGCATTCAAGGCCAGGCTGGATGTGGCTCTGGGCAGCCTGGTCTGGTGGTTGGCAACCCTGCGCATAGCAGGTGGGTTGAAACCAGATGGTCTTTGTGGTCGTTTTCAACCCAGGTCATTCTACGATTCTATGATCATTAATTAAAAATACTTGAAATAAATGACAGAAAGATTAAAAAAAAAAGCTCACATCAGTATCATAAGGTCAATTGTAAAAAAATACGCGTAAACATTCACCAACAGTTAATTTTAGAACTCAGAAACAGTTAAGTGAAAAAGACAAGAGAAAAATATTTTTATTCTTCAAGGAATCTGAGACCACTGAATACTGGACTTGTCATTGAAAATGAAATTCCTCTGAATTCCTCTTAAGCAACATTCATGCTTACACTGCTGTTATGTGCTTTTGCTACTGGTCTTGCTAGCTTCCAGCTATTTCATTAGATAGATGGCCTGGTACAAAAATGAGAAAAGCCTGAATAATTGCAATGAGGCATTATTCACTATAACTTACCTTGCAAGTTTAATTTTTTACACGTGGTTTTGGGTGTACCAACAGGACATGCATAGATATCTCCGGTTCTATTTGCTGGATAGCCACTCCAGGGTGAGCCAACCAACAACCTGAAACAACAGGAATGTCTTTTACCATGCCAAAAGGGCCAGCAGCATTGACACAATTAAAGCTGAGGGGATCAGGTAGGAAGGCTTCCACCAGATATACCACCTAAGACTTTCAGGAGTTTTCTCCAGAGTTGTTTGGATGCTGGGTTTTACTTTACTTATACGTTAATACAGTTGAGTGATGACTGGAAACCCTGACAGGAATGCCTCTAGGAGCATACTGCCCCAAGCACTTATCCCATGGGTGTCCAAACTTTTGGCTAGTATACACTGCACTGAGTGAAGAGGAATTGTATATATATTTAGGTTGCTCCAAAAGTAGTGCCTCCTCTTTATTTCCATGTAAACTACAATGGATACAAAGTGCACAAAGATCATTTGATAGAGCAAGTTGTCAGCCAGGAAGTTCTATTTTTCAACAGTCACCACTGTTAGCTATGCAATTTGCATCAGTGAAGGTGATCCACTGTTGTTGCCTCTGCAGAAACATACCTCACGCTGCCTCACTGCTCACATTCACTGACTGGTAGTCAGACTGCCCTTCTGCTGCCATTTGTCACAAGGCAGTGAAATGTAATAGAATATTGGTGGGAAGGTTTAATCTCATAACACCAAAACCCACCTCTGACATTGTGGTCCAACATCCTAAAGTAAGAGATGTTACTTTCAGAGCAGCCCTCATAAAATATATAAATGTAGTCAATGTATATAAGTAACAACAAAAAAAATATTTTTAAAATATCTTTTTATTAAAACCTAAAAAAGGAAAGCAGCAAAATCGTAAAGTTGGTGGGCTATTTGACCCTGTTTTTGTGAAACTATTGCATCAGTGTTCTTCAATGGCAGCTTGAGCTGGCACTGTATTGCACCCCAATTCCTGCTTTCAGCATCGATAGGGTTAATAGTGCACCAGTGTTCCACTGGTGCTGAGAGAGAGTTTTGAGCCCAGGCTAGACAGCAGGCAGCTGCATTGCAAGCTGTGCTGGGCCACATGGAGCCTGTGGGACTCAGGTTGAACCTGACTGACTTGTGACACTGTGTCACCATGTCAGAAGAAATAAAGCACAGGTGTTAATGTACACCAGTGCATACAAATTTAGAAATATATGCCTTATGGAAGGAGAGAGAAAGAATTTGATTCTCCCGTCAGGTAACAGTTAACTGCTTCCTTTTAAGTTATTCTTTTAACCGATAAGAAGCACTTCCTTCAGGCTCTGCTCAGCAACAGTATGGTTCTTATGTCTGAACTTGAAAGCTGCCACACCTTGACAACACTGAGTAAGAAAGAAAATACTGCAGGTGATAACAGACTGCTGCGTGAAGTATTTAATCCTGAACAATAAAGTTAAAACTTCAGTAATTTATGGTAGTAGTATGAAATGATTCACTCTCCCCAGCACTTTTCTTCATTTGCAGTTAACATTCCCTCTCCAGAGCCTATTCCTCAAAACATCTCTCACATTTTGTCTGAAAGCGTTCACAAAACCAACAAATTCAACCTGTGGAAATGCTGCTGAAGAACACCTGTCTTCCAGCACTATTCTCTGAGAGAGTGCAACTAACAGGCAGCATAGGGTAGTGGAGCTCTGGGGGAAGACAATTATTTACACAGTTTAATGTGCAACAAAATGAGGGCAAGACAAAATACGACTATAGGAACATGATCTGTACAAACACACACACACAAACCAACAAAAATAGGTGATTAGAGAGCAGCAATATGACTTTCCTTTCATGAAGCATAATCTATGGTAATAATTAATGCCTTTGTGGGACAGTAAAAAGGACAAACAGTACATCTTTTTTCAGTTCACCATGTCAACTGCCATTCCCTAAAATTTCACAGGTAGGTGATGTAAATATTTTGCACTGTAAAATAAATTATTTTATGAAATAACTACGCTTTGAAGCAGCTTTCTTGAATGATGATATGCTACTAATTTTTGGAAGACTACCTGATTTTATTGCTCCAATTTTGTAACTAGTTCAAGTAAAATTGTTTTGATGAAAACACATAGTTTTAGATGCAAGAACAAAAGTTTGAGTCCTTCAAGTCTACACAAGGCTCTCAGATATACAGTCAGATTTTTGAGTGGTTCAGTATGGAGCCAGGGGTTGAAATGGATGATCCTTATAGGTCCCTTCCAATTCAGGAAATTCTATGATTCCATAATTGAGATTTCTTAAAGGAAATACTGCTATCTGTATTTTTTAGTTTATTTCACATCAGCCAAATGCAAACCTGATGACACAAATAATGTTCTTCTCCTTTATTAACTCAATTGCCATTGTGTAGGAATATTTTAAAAATATCTGTCCACTTCTCAATTATCTTGCAGAAAGACAGCAATTGTTTTGTTGTGCAGACCAAACAAAGAAAAACTAAGCTAAAATAGTAAGCTCCTCTAATACTGTCCTCAAAACAATATCTATGCAAACGGTGCCTAAAGCAAATGTAATTATAGCTTTCATTTAGTTTACATTCCTCCTAGTGTTCTGGATGTTATTTTCATACCTTCCCTTTGCTGGAATTAGCCTTCAATACACATTCGTAAGACCCACAAATCTCAACACACAATTACACCACAAGCAAAAAAATGCATCTATACACAGAATTTAATACTTAAAACTCATTATTACTGACACTCTGATTTTCAGAAATTAACTGTTTAACATCTTTTCTTATTTGACTTAACTAAAATTTCATCAATATTTTCTTGAGAAAAAATGATTAAACAATTTCTGCCAGGCCTAGCCTACAGCGATTTTTTTTTTTTGTCTATATAAAGATCCTACCTAGGAGATAACGTAATGATGATTTCTTTTATATCCCGAGACTTACGTGAGTTTAATACCAGTCTTCATCTTCTAAATCAGTAATCCTCATTGTATTTAAAAAGTAGAAGTAAAAGAAACTGTTACAGTACACAGTTACACAACCGGGTTCTGGGAAAATGCGTATCTTTCAAAAACATCAGAAATGAAGAAAGAGAGTATCTGACTAGCATCCTGCTAGCGACAAAAACATTTATTTACTTTGATTAAACAGGATGTAGGCAAAACAGAGTGAAACAGAATGTATCAGGAAAGAATGCAAAAAATGATTACTAAAATACTTCAAAATACTTGTTTTAAAATAAATTGTATCATGCACAGTGTATTAATTATGGACCCTTCTTAGGCATGGGTTAAATATTTATTTTAACAAAACTTCATTATGTATCTTTGTAGAGTAGCTTTACACAATACCATTGTGATCACTGTGTAGTATTGGCACGGATTTCATTAGTCAGCTCTTTAATCAGTCTCCAACGCTATATACAAAGCAAGAAGTCAAGTAAAGTTCAGCAGCAGCCATACCACACAGGCTGAAGGAGAGGCAGATCAAAGTGTAATGGGAATTATTTCCATGAAATTACACCATGACAAAGCGAGTAACTGGCAAAGTGTGATGTTGCAAAAAACATCAGAATTCAGGGTGAAGGGCTACATTCCCAGCTGTTGTCAAAGCAGTTTTTAAATTTAATGTTGCCTTGTTGACTTTTTAAAATGCATTTGTTCTTTAGTGCAATTTCTAAACAGAGAAGACTAGCTGCAAATTGCAGTAATAAAAGTAGAAAGGACCTCTTAAATCATCTGGTTCTTTTCACTTCAACTACAGGAAGTGATGAATAGATACAAAGATCAGGAATCTTTTCACTGTCATAGCTGCTTCTCTACACATCCTAAAGCCCTGATCACCATCTAAAATTTCCAACTCTTTGAAGAAGATACTCAAAATCTCATAAACTATGAATTATGGCAAGAATTCAGACCGATAGACATAGAAAGCCATGAAGACAGAAGCTGGGAAAAAGGAAACTAGGTCACACAGTTGATAAGGCAAAAGGCTGCGAATGTTAGCAGTTGCTGCTGACACTTAAAAGCAAGAGTTGTAATAATGGCAGCATTTTGTTAAAAAATAAAATAAAATTGGCCAAAATGCATTCTCTTAATTATAGTATGTAAATGTATCAATTTCAATGAAATTGCTCAAGAAATGTGTGTTTTTGTCAAAATGTCTTTTTGGTTGAAGAAGTCAGCAGATCAACAGATGTGATGCTCTAGAAATGATAGGGCATGTCAAGGCATTTCATAACTAACATGATATTAAGTGTAACAAAAATATAAAAAATGCAAAATCCATACTGTATGTTGCAAAACAAAATTAAAAAATCCCAAATCCTAAGCACGCATGTACAACAGAGTAGAGTGGCTGCACTTTTATATCACACACTGAAATTTCAGTCTATTAGTTCTATTGTGGAATGTATCTCACAATACTTAATGCAATAACAGAGAATTTATTCTCAATTTAAGACTCAAATGCAAATAATCTCATGACAAGAAGAGCCATATTATAAACTCAGTGATGCTTCTGCTGTGGCTTATTACTTCCATGGCTATCTGCCTCTTTTTTTTTTCTATTTGACAAGTTTCTTCAGTGTTCACAATTTTATTTGACCTCATTAAAGAGTTCCTGTCTGAAAATTCCCACCAGACACTATGAAAAGCTTGAGCTTTGCATGGCTTGCAAATCTGTCCTTATTTACAAGCATCACATGCCATCAATGCACAGCAGATCAGTGTCCAATTATCCTGGATCTTCTGACTCTACACAAAAAGGGCTCCCTTGCTGGTTTGTGTCACAGCTTCCCTACATACAGTAGCCCCTACTATATTCAAAAGCAAAGTCTAGGAAGTGATGAAATCCTTGTGGATCTCAGATTCTGGACAATCTCTCCCTTGGAGAGAGCTGCCACCTGTGGTGTTTGATGTGGAGAGAAACTCTACTGTGCCCAAATAGATTTTACAAGTGCATCACACACTTGCTGCACAGTTATGGTCTTGCCAAAAAGCACATAGTGATAAATGTTCCTTTCTGATACAAGGCAGCATCTCACCGTTGTGCAAGGCATCAATTTGCCTACCTCCCTCCTAGCTTAGATATGTCAGCCAGTGCTCAGTACATAGACTGCAGTCAGTGCATCACCTATAGGAAAAATCAACTCTAAAGCAGCTTGAGTGCTTTTAAATAACATGCACAAGCAAAAGTGCTATTGCCCCAGTAAAAAGAAAATAGCTTAGATAAGAAGAGAACGAGAGAGTAAAATGGGAGTGATGTTTTTTCCTGCATGTTTAATGGTTACTTGAGAGGAAGACTGAAAAGAGCTCTTCTTCATTAAGAGTCTATAACAAGCCATGGTTACTGAAACAGCTGCTAATAGAATTCTTCTGAGTTTTGGAATCATGGTCAGACATTACGCAGTGAATGAATAAATGATGAAGAAGTGCTTATTTGCAGAATACAGCCCCAAATTCATAATACTCACATAGATGGGAGAACAGATAGGGAAAGTAAATCCAAATTTACTTTCTTTCCCAACTTCAGCATACCAGCCAGTAAATTTGTAGTGAAGGAGTTATTATATTGGAACTAATTATAAAATGGAGACAATAAAAGAACAAAAAATGCCTTAGTTCAGTCCTGAACCTGCTGTTCCTGTTGTAAGCTTAAAGAGAAATTTATAAGGATGAAATGCATGACAATTTTTTCAGAAAATACCAAAGCATTTAATTGACTTTGGGCAAACATTCTTTCTCTCCTTCAATAGTTTCACACAGAAGAAAGAGTGCTCAGAACTATGGGTGGCTAAACACATAATTAAGGCAGGCAGAAACACAGCAAGAAACTGTTACTGCAACCAGAGAGAAGCAGGGGAATTTCATGCTCAAAGGGGTGAGAGGAAACACTGAGCTTCTACTCGGGATACAGCTGTGCTCTCTTGCTTTGTCTCGTGGTCATCAGCGGTAAACAAGGTATGCAAGAGAAGCAGTGGGACCAAGGAAGTCTTACATTGTTCCATATGCAACAAACTGTGCTTACAGCAGTGACTCTGCATAGTAAAGCATCTCTGCTAGCTTTTACAGTTTTGTCTGGGCTTTTGCAAACACTGAGATCTTCATATGCATTTCCATCTTTCTTTTTACTGAAAAATAGTTCAGCTACTTACTATCTGTCCATCATCAATTAAACATACCAGTTTGTTGTTTCTTTGGTTATGATACTGTTTCAATCTGTAGAGAATGACGCATCTAAAATATTATCTCAGCTTATGATAATATGTATAGCTTGTATGACTTTCCATTGGTCCCTGCCATAAAAGATGTCTTAAGCTTTGTGGTTGCTGAGACTGCAGAAGGAAAAAGTACAATGTGTTTAAATGTACATGGTTTAATATTTTAAAGTTCTTTTTGGAACCATCAATACCAGAAAAAATATTTTACTAATTACTCATTAAGCTGAATGTTGTGGCAATAGAGGACTTCACATGAAATTTTATGCTTGAGGAAATGCAGCAGACATCCTTTGCTAAGATTACATTATGACACGTTGCCCTTAAGAAGCAAACAATATCATATCAGAAAAAGATGTACAAAGTTTAAGTTCGGTTAATTTTAATAACTGGGAATCCTTATTCCTATCGATTTGTGTTAACTTTGCTAACATTAAAGCAGAAAATATCCTTAACATATACAGTGTATAATAGATATGTTACGGCTACAAGAGCGACTGAGATCAGAATTAAAATGCTACAAGTAATTGTGAGTCTGAGGAGAGTCATATATTGGAGGGGAAAGTAAAAGGTTAAAAGAGATAAAGACTTCAGATTACATTGTGTAAAGGAAAAAGAACCGGAGCATTCACATGAATGCATCTTCAGAACATTTTCACTTTTGTTTTAATAAGGTCAGTATTTACTAGTAAAAAGATTAATATAAGAATGAACTAATTGAAAGTCACTTAATTGAAATCTGGAATCATACAATAAAAATATGTTGCAGGTTTTTTTGCTACCCATTTAGTTTGACATTTTCAAGATATTCAAACTGCTTACCATTTGCCTTGCTCATTTATGAACTGTTGAACTGTGTATCCAAATTGCTCTCTTGATGGACCAGAAAATATTTTTGCTTTAAGGAGCCCAACATTGTAGGCTTCACAGCAGTTATGAAGAAAACCTGTTAGAAAAAAGATTATTATTACCACAGAAGCAATTAAAGAAGAATTTAGATGCTGGTGAAAACATTTTTTCATCTGTGCCAACTGCCACAACAGAAGAAAAAAAAACACAGCCTTTGACATATGCAATAAAAGACAGCCTATGGCATCCATCTGCCCTGCCATGTGTACAGCCTGTCTAGTATGCTGCACAGGTGTTATAATATCATAGGTTAATGACTCATTCACTGTTTTGCTCGGCAAATCTTGAGGCATTACTAATGAGAGCATTTTAGTTGAAGTGAAGCAGGAAATGTGATTCAGAGGTTCTTTACATTAAGACATAAGCCTATGGCCCACCCAAATGCATCAGCTGCCTGCTGAGGAATACTGAAATGAAAGTTCACAGAAAGTAATTATTGATACTGTTTGTATTCTAGTGTCTCTCTGAAATTTAATGTTTGAAACACTGGAACAAAATCAGATTACCTACTGCATCAGAGAACCTATGGTTTTGAGTCATTTCATTATCACAGCATGTTTGTTTTCTGTCCAAACAGCCAGAACGGTTGTCCAAACAGGAAAACTTAGAAATACAAACATGGAAGTTATCACAGTATTAATAAACTACAGGACTTAATATTGAAACCTCACTTTGCTGTGACTGTGATATTAATTACTTTGTGTTGGGAAGTGCAGGGATTCACTCCTCATTCATAAAGGATCTGAAATATTTCTGATGAAGGCCTGTAAGAGGATGTTAAGAAGAATGTCTACTGCAGAAGTTGCAGGAATTTTATTATTACACACTGTACGTAATTAGAAATCACTAATTGCCACGAGTAGATTATTCCCCCTTCCACACAGAAAGATTGAAACAATGGTGGGATCCCAAGAATAAGCTCATGGACACCTTAGTGCCCCAGGGAAGCCTCTGAAAATGACAGCAAAGGAAGAAATGGTGACCTCTGTTTGCACTGCTGAGGTTCTCAGGTAGGTTAGTTCACAGAGTTGCACAGTGGTTAAACAACATCCCTGATGCTTTCCCTCCCTTCCTGTCTATCCAGACAGGAAGTGTTTTATCTACTCTACATACAAAATATGTCTCATCATAGTTTTTCAGTACGAGTCATTCTGTAGTAAAGTAGAGGTCTTTATAACAATCCCTTATAACATTGATCCTTTAAGGAGGTATGTACCAATCTTTTGCACTTGAAAATCTGATCTTAAATTGTATTTCTCTATCTTTGATGTGTGGAGTGCTAATTGTTGGTTTTTCACTCTTCCAGGTCCCTAAAACAGCTTCAGTAGAGTTCAACCACAATTAAATTGGCATACAGTAGCCCATCACAGCAGCTTAGCTGTAATAGTAACAACAGTAACAACATCATAGTGATAACATCAAAATCACAACTGCAGGTTTGCAAGTAAAGTTCACTACATGTAAAAAATTTCAATGACTTACATATCACAGCCATGGAATAGAAAGCACAGAGGTTATGCAAAAGAGTAAATGCAACTCACACACTTACTACTTTTTGACCACAAACTCAAAACAGGAAATCATACATTAGTTATTTCAAACAACCACTATCTACAGATGGCCTTTGGAAACCAAACAATTGCTCTTTGCTAGAAATACAGTTTCTTGAGAAACATCATTAGAGACAAAAAGTATTTTCTCAGCCATGTTACTTGAGACTGGAGAAGTGTGTGTACAGACACACTACTCTGTGTATTGCAATACTTTTGACAGTAATTACAACCACTTAAAGTTACACCTCAAATCTAGGTTTAGGGAATTAGAGAAAAGGAGAGACAGATATTGACCATATGTAAATTAAGATTACTGTGGAAACTTTGCCACTAATTCTTTGGTGATCTAACATGTTTGTATTTTATCAAAATATTTTGCTTGTGTCCCATCCTATGTATTTTTACTTTGGCGTCTATTGTTTTTAAGTTACATTACACTTGGTGAGAAATCACAGAATCATAGAATCACAGAACGGTTGAGGTTGGAAGGGACCTCTGGAAATCTTCTGGTCCAAATCAAGTATCATTTGGTAGTGACTCATTCTCAAAGACCATGGAAGGCTCTACCACAATGCCATCATATATTTTGACTTCCTCATGCAAATTCAGGGAAAGAATAACTCTACAAATTAGGTGATATACATACAAATAAAGCTTGTATTTGGAATGAAGGGCCAAAATATGTGACTTAGAAGCATACTGTATGGTTTTCCAAGTCTGTATGCTCATCTCTGCATCCTTGCACTGAGTTACTGCTATCATCAGTTGCTGTATATGTGCTATTAGGAAGCAGTGCAACATGTGGCTATGCCTTACCTGGATGGAGTTGGGCACAGAGGATAGGGAGAGCCCTACTCGACTAACAGAAAATAAAAAAAAATTATCTTAAAGTAAAGATTTTATCTTCTTGATGTCATCTACCAACACTGTAGCTATCCCAGATGACACTTGCAGCTCTGCAATAAGGTGCCAAAAGATAGACTTCTGTTTGTATGACTTGAGTGAATACATCTTAATATTGCTGCTGTTACTGCCCAGTTGTCACTGGGTAAAAGGGAGTACAATCATACTTTAGTGCTCCTGTGTTTCAAAGACATATGTTATTTCTAGCCTGCTAGATGAATTGTTACTTAGCTAAATATATTCTAAGTGCAACTTAGCCAGCTTAGGTGCAAATGCATTGAAGATTCCTCCTCATGTGTCCGAGATTATGGTATTATTAAATGCAAGAGTGAGGGCAAAAATTGACAGAAGTTTATAAAACTGCAAACACCAGACGCCACAAATAAGAGCCTGAAGAGAAATTCCCATGTTGACTGAATTTCATATAGGGCATGGTGTCGAATTAGATAGGGTTTGAGAAAACACTGTCTGGGTTGCACATTGCCTGTCCATCTCTCCCCTTGCCTTCATGTGGGCACTGCAGTCCTCCTCAGACCAACCACATTTAAAAAAAAATAAGGTGAAGTTAAAAAAGAAACCAGAAAATGGAGTGTCTAGGGAGGCAGTGCCATCTGCAATATTCTTGTATATCAGCTTTGCTTCTTACTACTACTTACTGCATGACTACTTGCAAAATCAAAGTAGAAAAGCAGGCAAATACATCTGACTCACTTCTGACATTATTAAGGGAACCATAGTATAAATGAATTTCAGTGACAGTCATTTTATACTCCATATTTTGATAATTATTAGCAGATTTTTTATTTTAAATTTATGTCCCACACATCAGGTAGTGTACATGCAAATAAACCTTGGCTTTGGAGTGAAGAGCCAAAAGAATCCTATGGCTGTAGTAAGGTCTAGAGAAGAATAACATAGCAGGCATTTTCCTGCTTTTTTCTCAATTTCATATTGTGCTTACAGTATAAAGACATATTTTATGCATTTTGTACATCTATCTACGTACACTACTCAGAACAAGAAATTCAAGCATTTGTAGCAAGAAAAAAAAGAAAAAAAGAAAGAAAAAAAGAAAATGCTGTTTGCTGCAAACCTATTTTAAGACTGTTCCAGAATAAGAAGGTCTCTTATGCATTCAAGGAATGTCAACTACTGAAGAATCTGAGTTCAAAGTACTGTATATTCTAGGCTGAAAGATTCAGTATCTGTTTCTGCCTTCAGGAAATGAGCTTTGATAATCTGAATATCTCAGAATAAAGAAAACTAATCCACTATCTGGATTTCAATAACTTTTGGTGACAGAATATTACTTTGTGACCTAACAATTACAATGAGAAATTAGTCGGGCAAGGAAAAATCCACTTTGCAACTTCAGTTTGTAAATGACAACCTAATTACAGTCAAATAAACAGACTTCATGGAACAAATGAAGCCAGATGCAAGACCAAAGTTTCTGAAGGGGCCTCTGAAAACTTCAGTGTGTTTTTTGTTTTTTTTTCTCTTTACAGGCTGGATAGGGAACATAGGCACTTTGGTTCAAAAAGGACAGCTTCATCAGGCAGTGTGGCTCTGAGCAACATTTCAGAAAAAAACAGTAGTTAGAAAAAAATCCTTAATGGAATAAAAGAGACTGCAGGATATCTAATGAAACTCCAGTACCAGTCTGCCATGCATTTTTTCTGGGAATTACTATGTTTCAATGATTATTTTCTACTGCATATGAGAGATGCAGTATAGTAGTGCTGCTGCTTTTATACATCTGCACCTCTGTTTTCTTGCTTCTAGCAGGATGAAAAATAATACAAGTCCTGACTGAGCACCTTTAAGCCTGAACATGTGGGAATTCTTCTGTAACTATAAAAGGCATGTCTAATAATGGCTATTACGTCTTCGCTACTATTGTACTAGTAAGTACAAGTTGAAGCAAGTTTCTTGAAGAAGCAATGGCTTATATAAGGTACCCTGAGTTTGTAATTGGTTTGGTTCTGTAAGCAAAATACAGAGATTTCAGTGAGCAAGTATAAAATACTGAGTAATCAATCATTCAATGTCGTGGTTATAACAATAGTGGCTGTAACCCTTTCTTTTTATTAAGGAGCAAAACAAAAAATAAAGGTTAAATAGTAAGATGAGAAGAAAAAAAAAAGAAACATGACTCTCTGTGTCTAATAGAGTCATAGAATCATAGAATCATTCAGGTTGGAAAAGACCTTACAGATCATCGAGTCCAACCATGGCCCTAACCATACTGCCTTAACTCTAACAACCCTCTGCTAAATCATGTCCCTGAGCACCACATCTAAATGGTTTTTAAACACATTCAGGAATGTGTGACTCCACCACCTCCCTGGGGAGCCTATCCCAGTGCTTTACAACCCTTTCTGTAAAGAAGTGTTTCCTGATATCCAACCCAAACTTACCCTGGCACAACTTGAGGCCATTTCCCCTCCTCCTTTAACTTGTCACCAGTGAGAAGACACCAACCCCGCTTTTGCTGTAAGCTCCTTTTAGCTACTGGAAGAGAGCAATAAGGTCTCCCCTCAGCCTCCTTTTCCCCTGTTCCTTCAGTCTCTCCTTGTAGGGCATATTCTCCAAGCCCTTCGCAAGCCCTGTGGCCCTGCTTTGGACCTTACTTGGTTTGCCAGGTAAGTTTGTAATAGTTTTTAAAAATATAGTAAGAATCTTATTGGTCTGCATTTTGTTTCATACTGTAATAACAACCACATCATTTCGTTTTAAGTCTGAATACTGAAACTGAATTTTCAGTCATCAGAACTACACTTAAAAGGTTTGAAATGGTGATAATACACAATAGAATCCTATAATCATACAGTATCATTTTTACTAAGTCTCAGCTCAGATATATAGTACAATAAAGGCATTTACTATTGTTTAGTTTATATTAAACAAGTCTTGCACTCACAGTATAGAGAAAAGAGAAGACATGCAGGAACTTGATCACTGAATCTATAAAGACCCACTTCATACTAATCATTAGTATTAAATTTATCCAGTATTAGCCTTGTCAGCAGAAAATTCTCAAGTGATAGGAAATTCATCATCTTCTTCCTCAATTACACGGTAATATGTTCAAAAAACTAAACCAACAAAAAGCCAAAACACAAAAAGCCGCTACTGCGAAAGTTCATTGAATAATCCAGCTAAAGCTACGGGTAGTCTTTATTCATGAGCCTTCATTCCATGAATGGTGTCAGGAGAGGAAACACTGTTGGCCCCTATGTGAAGTCCTACTCTGCCCTATGCATAGCCACAGCTACAGCTGCACTGTGCAGCATCACAGCTTCAGAAACCCTCGCAGCACAGGGCAGCAGAACCTGGCAAACACATATGCAGTGTAAACTATCTCTGCCAGATTTGTCACCAAACTGCAATGATGGTGAATTGAAAAAACAAAACAAACAAACAAAAAAACCCCACAGAACTGGCACAAGAGTTAATTTGGTTAACTCTATCTTATGTAGGGGATATAAAATAGTATTACTGCCTACACCTACATACAAGCAAAAAAAAAAAAAAAAAAAAAGACATTAAGAATTCAGGAGTGGAAGGATTATGCCTGTAGGCATTGAAGAAGATAAAGGTCACAGTACAGCATTATAGTAAAACCATGATAGTATTTCACACATTCCTGTGTGGTCTTTTAAGTCCACGATCTGCTTTGGAAAATAATATTAAAAAAAGGTCACTGGGTGACAATCACACTGGGTGATTGTCTGCTTCCTGAAGCAGTTTCATAGATTGGCAGCCAGTAAGATGTGTATAACCTACACTGCCTCAATTGCTTAGCTTAGCAATTTTTAGAGTATCTAGTTTTTTTCCAGAAGACAAGTTTGATAGCCCTTTCACATTGGTCTTCTCCAGGAGAATCTCCACACCAAAGAAAATTCTACCAAGAGATTTTTCCCTTTGTTCTCAAAGATTTTTTCCTCCTAAGAATAGAAAGTGTAGAAGTGGTGCGAGGCAGGAGAGAACATGGTAACTCCTGTTTCTTCTGGCCATACCTTTCCTGGACTGCACATTTTGGTGGATTTGGTGGAGACTGCAATCTTTCTTTATCTTTCTGTAATCGTTCTGAAGCAATTCTAGGTGCTCTTTCAGGGGTTGATATTCTGGTATTTTGTAATACGCAAGCTTATGTTGAATCTCTTTACTTGTTATAAAACTGGTAAAGGCACTTTTGCCTCATCCCAATGCCAGCTGTTATTGTTACTGTTTTCATTCCTCTGCAAAGATAGCTGAATTTGGCTTCCAAAATTAGCAAGGGAGTATAGGCACTCACAGCTTTTCCTCACACTATAATCACCTCCTGTCCTTGAAATACTGAGCAGAAAGGTGGAATAAAGGCAGGAAGAGAAAGTAATAAAGTTATGAAAGAGTGCAGTCAGGAAGTATTTGCTTCATTAAATATATTCAGTGTTATTTTATTACTTTTTCTAAAAGGCATTTTGGTATAAAAATAAAGTTATTCCCTTACTATTCAGAACTTGTGCTATCACAGCAATAATCCAACTGAAATTAGTCAACTGTTGTTGCAGAAAGAACCCATAATTGAGCAGCTCTTAAAGTGCATTATGTTTTTTAAGGTTTTACTGACAAGACTGTGAACACTTAGAGAATAAAGCAACCATCATGCAATTACTTGATTCTGTTGAATTGCAGCACAGATATTCTTCACTGTGCCTTCTACAAGCCACCAAGTAATTGTCTCTGCAATAAGCTTCTACAGGGAGCAAATTTGACCAAAAATGAATTTCTTTTTTTTTTTTCCTCCTAATAACAAATTAGCTGCCAGCATTACTGTATTGCTGTGTGCATTTTATGCATGCATATCAAACGAAGTTATTTTCACGTGAAGCAAATAATTCTGTAGTGGATGCACTCATTTGGGCTTTTCTGAATGTAAATATGAAACACACTTTTTATATATCTTTACTGTACTCAGACATTTGAACCCAGTCTGTATATTGGAAAGTTTTACTAATGCTCACCTGCAAAGGCCAACATAACTGAAAAATAATTTCTCGTTAGAGTTTTGCTGCTATTGTTTGTACTCTTTTCTCCAATGTGCACAACCTCATAAGTATATATTTAAAGCAACATTTAGAAATCTTCAACTCATGCACTGAAACACCACTTTTATCATTACATTCATCAGTTTTATTTTAAATCGGGCATATCTCTCATTGAGAAAAACCATCTTAAAAAAAAAAAAAGCAAAACTTAGAGAGGAAATCAAAAGGAGAAAAGAATGCAATTGGCAAGACATTGTATTTTTTGTATTAAAGGCCAATCCCCACTTCAATTACTTTGTTGATATTTCATTACATTTGAGTCTTAAAAGGTAAAACTTGATTATTTGAGCATTTTTTCTTCTATTCGTTTATTTATTTTTATCTTGAGCCTTAATTATTCTTCCCATTAGGTACAATATCTCAAACTATTTAATAATTAACTGAGACAGGTTAGAGTATAAACAAATTTGAAACCACAACCAAAAGAAAAAAGGTTAAACAATGATTCATTTAGTTACAAATCCTCCCTCCCATCCCTATTCTTTCCCCTCCTTTTCCTCCCTCTGAAAAGTTTCCTTGGCTTCATCGTCCAACTGTGTTGTCCCGGAAGTAGGTCAGCTCTGAGCCTGAAAGCTTCTGTGTGTGTGAAAGTATGATTCACTGCCTTTGAATCACAACTGTTTATGAGAAACTGCACCAAAGGGTTACCAGTAACCTGCTATGAACGCAGACAGGATATAATTCAAGTTGTGAATGAAAGGCAGAAAAGCCTGGGAGAATGCTGCTGTCTCTTTAACTGCTTTGGCAGTACTACAAAGTTGTTGTATGAGATCTACCTAAATCTACCCACAACTGCATTAATTACTCTTGGAAAGTCTGTCTTGATAGTTTCCTGTTTCTTGCCTACACACTGCTCTCCTCCATTCCCAGAATAGACCAGTGTGCTGCTCTTCAGCTGGAGCTAGCAAACCTCAATAACCTCCTGTACACAGAAGGACTGATTCCAAAGTCACATTCAGTAGAAGCTCCTGATGGACTGACAACTTCCTATGTGCTTCTAATCAGGACAGCAAGTACTTGGACACAGAATTATTATCCTGCCATACTTCCATCCTTAAATCCAGTGGGAATAACTTTCTTCCACAGAGAACTCACAGGAATTGCATCTTCTCAAAATGACTTGCACTTTGTTTTCTTCTCTTCCTTGATCTGGGTACAACAGACAGGATTACACTGTCACAATTTGTTCTTAGTAGTACCACAAAGAGATTAAAACGATACATGGCTAACAAGTTGTACACACATACATGCTATATACGCATTTGTGCCATTTGCTTCCAAAGCACTGATCATCAAAAAATACTTCATGTGCTTCTCTATGATAAAAAAATGAGTTTTCACTCCAGCATATACTCCTTCCTCACACTCACATTATCAGCTTTGCTCAAGCCACCAATATTTCCTATTTCCAAATACAGACAGAGCAGCACAAGCTGCTTAAGGACTGCAAGACAGGAAATGCAAGTCATTACACAGAAACCAAGACTGTTATCTCTGTGCCCTACTCACTCAGCTGCTGTAGAGGTGTACTAACAGACTGATGAACATGCATATTTGTATAGAGACACCAAGAAGACCAAAAGATCTGTGTTCTCCTGTGCACAACAGACCCTAGGTTACACAGAAATTTCAGTGTATGATATAATGTAAGAATACCATATCATTTTACACAGTATCACTGTTAAATGGCACCTGAAAATGCTGAATTACAAAAAGCCTGAGGAACTTGCTGCACAACAATTCCAGACTCACAGCTTGCAGTGTGAGGACTGCAGTAGCTTGAGAGCAATTCTGTTGGCACAGTCTTCAGGGCACCACATTTAGGACCCTGTTCCTCCATCTCAGCTTCTCAAGAGCAGGTCAGGAGCTCAGCTTTCTTGGCTACACACAAGAACTGAATCAGCTATTTGGTACCCTAGCTTCCTGCAACAAGAAAAACCCCAAAGCACCACAGGATATATAATACAATAGTTGGAAGAGCTGTAATTACAAGATCTTTTGTTTTCCTATAGTAGACATAATGACTATTTGTCTTCACTGGCTAGAAGGAGAGCTCACAGCCCAGCAGACTGAATGCTAGGTGGTCCCAGACATGGACCTGAAATTCACCATAATGAACATTGAAACCATCCGTTTTGGCACCAGGCAGAATGTGGTCTTATTAATGTCAAGAAAACAGCCCAAGAATCCCAGACTTCAGCAGCTGCCTAACCCAGACTGAACTAAAAATTATCTGTCACCTAGGTTTTGTAGTACAAACTCACATACAATTTCAAAATACAATACAGATGCAAAAACACCCCTAACAGCAAGGTTCTCAAACTGAGATCCACTCTGCAGGCATGGCCAGGTGGCAGGTTCCCAGATTAATAATGTCTGCCCTAAATAAATGAATTATTAAGCTAAGCTAATGCATTTATTTTAATGCACTACCTATTTACCAAAGGTAAATTGCATGAGCAGTCCAAAAGGGCCAGCCCAAAACTCCTCACAGCTCAATGCTCCAGCCATTAGGCCACAGGCAAAATGTGTCTTTGCATGTCTGCCTGCAAACACAAATATGCATCCTGGAATGAACACAAAGCAGGTTTCAAAAGCAGAGGTTGAGGGTGCCTCTCTAGCTGCTTTGCTGCCTGGTAGAAAAGATGCTTCTAGAAAAGTGAGAGAGGAGAGTTCACATTCTACTAAGTCTCAAAGGAGAGCTAAGTGAGAGTTAAGTAAGACCCAAGTATTATCATCATTTATCAGGTACCTGCACTTTCTTGAGAAAGAGCTCATCACCTAAATCCCTGCTTCAAAGAAGTTTTCCCATGCGCATAACTCAAGGGAAGGAGACCTCTAATGCAGGTTTCCAAGATGAATGGAGTCCAACCACTTCTCAGCCCACTGCTTGATTTGGAGGACCCTTCCTATTTCACATGCAAATATTTTCTTTGCAGTTAAAAGTGCCTAAAAGACTCCATTAGCTCTGCCACTTTGACCCGCAGCATCTAGGGTAGGGTAGGTGGATTTCAGGTGCTGTGAGGCAGTAGCGTGCACTCTCCCAGCCTTCAACTCATACACCGGAGTCCGGCATATCTAGATGGTTGTGGTCAGGTGGGTAATGCTATCTTTGATCAGAGTTCAGGAAGTTCTTTATTTGTAGAGTGCAGACATGCTACATTATGGGAACTGAGAGTGGGATCCATGTACATTTAAGAAAATAATCTCCATTTTCTGGAGGTAATACTCCCACTAAAGCAGAACGGTTGTTTTTTGTTGCCAGAGAAAGAAAGTCTATTGTAGTTGTAATCAACTTTGTCAGAAGAGAAATCCAGAGACTCACAGAGTATTATCCATAGTGTATTTGTTAATATGATGAACTGGCTCTGGGCAGTTTGGAAAAGAAACCAAAACAAACCAAAATAACAAGAAAGGGAGTGAATAGACATGGTGAAATGAAAGGGGATTTGGCTAGAGTCAAGCAAATCACTATAATTAGCAGAATTACTAACGGACTACTATTCAAGCAGTGCTGATTTTTTTTTTTTTTTCTGTTTATTGTTTTCTCCATCTTAATAAGGGAGTTATTTTATTGTCAAGTCATCTCTACAGTTCTAAGTTTAACTTCTATGTATTTCACATCTAAAAGTGAATGCTATTTGTTGGCATAGTTAAATGTAGCATTGGGCCAGTTAATTTTTTTCCATCTACAAAAGGTCAACTAAATTCTAGCTAAATTTATTTATTAAAATTTATTTATTTAATTTATTGCTATAGATAAATCAGTTCCATGTGCAATGGAAGTAGTGTACTTAGTGATAACTCAATTTTATACCAGAGATGAAAAGGAGGCATGGTGCTATAGTTTACTGCCTGTAATGCAAACTTTTTAAAAATAGGGTGTTTTATAAAAGGGGAACTGTAATTAAAGAATTTGCACATTCTCTAATTACTACCATTTCAGAATGATCTACAGTAACATGGTGTTCTGTGTCTTGCTTTTCATACAGGTGTAATAATAGGCATTATTATGTATGAAAAGCTGATCTGTTTTTTAAGTATTTTTGTTCTGCATAGTGAAGTAATTCTTCCCATTAGTTCAGTTGCTGAAAGGAGATATTACGAGCTTTGTACACAATGAAGGAAAGGTAGAGTGTCCAAAGGAGGGCTATGAAGATAGGAAAGGGTCCAAAGGAAAGATGCATGGGAAACAGCTGAGGTCTCTGGGTTTGCTGGGCCAGGAGCAGAGGAGCTGAGGGGAGACCAGATGGCAGCTGCAGCTCCTCACAGGAAGCAGAGAGCAGCACTGAGCTCTGCTCTGTGTGACAGCAACAGGGCCCCAGGGAACGGCGTGGAGCTGTGATGAGGGGTGAGTGGGTCAGGTTGGGTGTTAGGGAGAGGTTCTTCACCAGAGACTGGTTGGACCCTGGAACAGGCCAGACTTCAAGGAGCATTTTGACAACACTCTCAGACACAGGGTTTGGATTGTGGGTGCGTGCAGTTGGATTTGATGATCCTTGTGGGTCCCCTCCAACTCAGATTATTCAATGATTCTATGCTTCTATATACACTGGATTAAATTGCTGTCTTCATTATTAGAGCAGTACATGTATCGCCTTATTAACATATACAGTTAAACAGTAGTATGGGTCAGATGGGTAAGTAATTTTACAAAAGTCTATGTTAAAATGCTGTGCCTGTCTTCAACTGTATGGGGGTTGGACTCGATGATCTCTGGAGGTCCCTTCCAACGCATACAATTCTGTGATTCTGTGATATCTACTGTTCTTGAAATAGAAAGTTCAAATAAAGATACACGCACGGCAAAATTTTACAATGCTCTTGAGTCTCACATATTGCAGCATTACTTCTTAACTGTCTAGGACACATGAGTTGACCAGGGACAAGACAGGCTACTTCTTTCTGTTTCAGACAGGCCTGTATGAAGGGGATTCCTTCTTTCCACAGAATAATGTAGCATATTGCTAGTTTCTCATATTATTGAGAAACTAGACCACTACTTCTTGACATCGGCTTTCCTCATTCATACACCTACACAGACATTTACCTTACTAAGAGGCAGTAACTTAAAGGAAATTTAGATTTGAAGTTCTGTAGTTTACTGATTTGTTGTTTTAGCAATTATGCAATTCAATTGAATTTCTTAGCGCACTTTCACAGTTGAAAGGAGAACTGCAGTATGCATTGGCTACCACAACAGTCACAACACTGAGAAGTTACAGGTGACTGCTGCATATTTGGAAAAGGTAGACACCTCATTAGCAACTCCACCTGGCTTAACTGTGGACAACATGGAGCACAGCACAACACTCCGAAAAGTGGAACCCATTCCTGTGGTAAGTTCACATAAACCAAGCACAGGTTGGTTATTCCTCAATCAAATAAGAAATCATCTTGCAGTTGGCTGAGAACATTCTTAACTAGCTAATCCAGACAGTCAGACACTCAGGCATCTGTGGTCTTACCTCTACTGATTCCACGCAGTTTTGTGTTACAGTCTTAACTTACTCATAGCATCAACTGTTGCCAGATGTCTTTTAGAATGTTAGCATACATGAGATAGATAAAAAGTAAAAACTTAATTCAACATTTCTCCACCACCAGACTCATCAATAAAATCCACTATTTCTGTAAGTACATCTATTCATTTTAAGAATGGTCCCTTCACTGTGCAAATATGCTCCCTCCCAGATGTTTGCTGTGAACAGTAATTTTCCTCTGTTCCTCAGAAACAACCATATTAAACAAGGAGATTTATGTTATTTATAAAAATATCCTGAACAAAGTAAAGAAAGAATGATAAACTTGGGTGCAGGATTAAAAGGGCAAAATAAATCAGGGATAAGGCAGGAGATTTCCACCAGGGCTATACATAACTTGCAAGTCCTTCATCCTTGTCTGTCAGCGATTTGAAAGGGACAGAAGAATCAGTGACATTTATCATGTGTGACATTCAGCCATGCAGATGCCATTCAGTTATACACAAGATGTCTTTGCTCATACAGTATTCAAAGAGACGGTGTTTACCTTACTTCTTTGCCTGTACTGTTCCTCTTTTAGGTCCTGAATAGCGTGCAAGTCTTACTGATTTTTGAATAAAATGCATCTCCACAAGAAAATAAAACTAACTTAGTCACTAAATGGCATTTCAGTATCCTCAAAGGATTAATTCAAACTAAGTTGCTGGCACTCAGAATATTGAATTTATTTGCTAAATGGGAAATACCATCCTGATGTAGAATTGATGCAAGTGCTCAAACAGCTTATATTAACTCCTCTAGATTCTTTTAGCATCCACCACCTCCAAAAAAATGAGTGCAGAATGAGCAGAAAGCACATTATCTCATATTGCTTTATAGGCTTGCAGACTCACACTCAGTTAATATAGACAGAAGGTATCATACATCCAGTGTATTCACATCCATTTATTTTTATTGCCCTTTTATCAGTGCCATGAAAAAGTGTGTTCATACAACTATTTAGCACAAACACATGTCAGTCCTTCACTTAAATGTTTTTTAAAAAAACTTAAACTTGCTCTGTTACCCTTTTTAACAGAAATGAAAACTTAGGCCGAGACTGTTCTCTGATGCCTTGACTAATCTGAACAGGACCAGTACAAGTTTATTTAAACATGAAAAAAGAAAAGCTTGTTGATTCTCTTCCTTTCACTTTATAGGGTCTGAAATCCTAAGCTCTGCATCACTGGGCCAGGGTTCACTTTGTGAAGAAGTCCTAAACATGAACATTGCTAATGGAAATGTCCTAAAACAAGCAGATAACGTGTTGGTATGCAAGTGCATGGCTACGCCGAGCAGAAGCCAGCCTATGTCCTGTCTGCATTTCAGCATGGTAACCATGGAAATGGGAACCAGCCTGCACAGAGTCTAACAAAGAAAACCTTGAAATGAAAATAGCAACAGTGGTGAGAGACCAGCCAAGATTTCTGAGGGGGAAAATGACTGCTCTGAAGATGGATAAACTCCCTTTTACCTGCACTAACCCTAAGGGAAAGAATTTTATTCCCATTTAGCTGTTTAGACATTAATCTATTATACTGGTAGCTCCATTAGCATTCGTGAAAATACATTACACATTCGTGAAAATACATTACACAAAGCATATGAAAAAACTACTTTCATTCATTCAAAATTAACAACAGTGAAGAAAGACCACAATGAATAACATCTGTGTAGTAACTATGAAGCACAATGAAACCAAGACTTGTCAGTCCTTTTACTAACTCCTTTGATCTCTTAAATGAAAATTCTGTGCAACTGAATTAAAATAAATAAATTTAAAAAAATAAAGTACAATTAAAAATTGTTCCAGAGTCAGAGAGCACATAGCTCATAACTTGTTGGTAAGATCTCATGTTTGCTCTGCACAAATTATGCACAAATAAACATTAGCTGTTAATGTGTTTAGAAGTGTGATGGTAATACCCTGTATGCTGTCTAAGATAAACATCATTTGTACAAAATACAGTCCTGTAACACAGCATGAATGAAAGGCAAAGTTCCAAGAATAATATATAGTAACAGTCCTGCTACCTGACAAGTTCTCTGAAAGTAGTTCCAGAAATGAGAGATCCTAAGTCTCATTTAAAAAAAAGAAAAAGAAAAAAGAAGAAAAAAGTAAAAAAAAAAAAAAAAAAAAGAGATCGAGGTCAAAAGTACTACCACTTTTGGATATCTAATGATTCAGCTAAAAACTTTATTTTTTCAGAAGGCATTGCACATTCAAAATACAATTTCCATTGACTTCATTCACAGCTGTGAATACACAGCAGCCTTGCATGTCAAGATGCACTTTCACAACCAGCTCAAGCCAGTGGAAGTGTTGGCTACCAGTGAAAGAAACTTTTCCAGCTTCCCTCCCTCCTCTGACCACAAGTTCTGACTGTCCCTTTTGCCAGTGCTGACACCTAAATACTGACTGCTCAAGTGAACAGGATCAGATTAGCTTATCTCCAAAACTAACCTGCCCCCCCAAAAAAAGGGAAAATATTGCTGTCCCCAAACCAAGCTCCAGTGGCACCACAGGATACTGGTGGAAACACGCAGTCAGAAGTGGATGAAATGTCCTTGCAGCAGCAGCCCACATTCAGGTCAGCTTAACCAGATTGTGAAAATGCAGCTACAGTTTTGAGAACCCCTGGCTGAGCAAAGAGAAAGAGAGGAAGACAAAGGCTCCAACCACGTGTCAAACATTTAATTTAATTGACTTGCCTGAAATTGCACTGGGCTTTTGTGACCAAAAAAAACCCAAAAACAAAACAAAATCCAAACAAAAAACACAGTGAAAGAGCCCTATTCTGCAAAGAACATAATCATTTCTCTCCATCGTACCCTTCGTCACCATTTCTAGAGCATCTTCCAATTTCATGAGTAACAGAGGTAGAACTTCCAGCCCCTTTTCTGATCACACTACAGCCACCTGTCCACAGTCAGCCACAAAGCAAAGATGCAGACCTGAGTCCAAAAGATTGCATGATACACAGGTTTCAAAGAGGAAATAACCAGCGTCACAGAATGGCTCTGTTTGGGCGGGACCTTAGGGATCATCTGGTTTCATCCTGTGCCATGGACTTGGATCAGGCTGCTGAGGGCCTTCATCTGACCTGGCCTTGAAGGCTGCTAACTTAGGCACTTCCTAACTTTTTCACATTTGACTCAGTTGTTGTTTTATCACAGTTTATATTCCCTGGGACATAAACATAACTAATCAGAAGAAAAAGATTTATGTTAGTGGAGTCTTCCCCTGTATTACTGCACAGCTCTTCAGCCCATTGCCATCAAGGCTGAAGGACACTGCTGCTTTCTAGGATAATGTGATGCTTTGCATCAGCAAGGGTGAGATACGTACTGAAAAACAGAAGAAGGATTACATTTGGAAATTATGGAGTCCATATGAAGTTTAACAGAAAATCCCCCCTTCTTCATTTTGCATAAGATTGATTCCTTCTCCAGTCTGACTGGGTCTAACAGGTTGAAGCAGTATACCTGTGTCCTCAAAAACACACACCTTATTTAGCTGGGATTTTTCAGTTCAGAGCAGAATGGTGTGAGGGATACATGTTTGAAAGAGTGGGGATTTTAAGAAATAGCACAAGAACACAAGGGAGACATTTGCAGATGTAAACATAGATCTCATAAAGAAACCTGCAGACCACTGCCACTGCAATAGCAAATAAAGTCTGTCTGAGCTCCATACCAAGGACAGACAAGGTTTATGTTAAAATCAAGCCGATAAAAATAAATTTCTTTCCAGAGGAATGAAATTTTCCAAAGGTTTTTTCACTTGGACTAATTTAGGTAGATTTTCAAGACGATGCAAATAACATCTTCCTGCCAAACTTCAAATATCTGCTCTGAAGCATGAGGGCACAGGAGCTTTCCAAAGAAAATGTTACCAGAATTGAGCCCAGGAAAGGCACTGTGTTTTCCACTGGCTTCGCTCTCAGGAAGAGCTGGGGTATTTTGGCTCAGGCCTTTTTTTTTTTTTTTTTTTTTTTTTTTTTTTAAGAACAGGCTAAGAAAGAATCAGCATGCAGATTTAAAGAACTACATTAACCTCTAATTTAAAGAATTCAAAGATTTAAAGATTTGAAAAATTACAAGTACTTGAGATCTGCTCAAAACAGTCAATATGTTGCAATGGAAAGCATCATGCTTTGTCGTACAGGTTGTACTATTAACTCCTCCACTTACTGTTATCCCCCTACCATAGTCTACTTCTATCATACTATACTTTTTTGCCCAATGAGTAACAATATATCTATATTAGCAAGATTGTAATATCAAAATTTTAGTTCTACTGTTTTTTTATTTATTTATCAATTGTGAAGTCTGAATGACTTTCCAAACATAAAAATACACAACAAAAGTAAAAAATGCATACTTTTACTAACGGTTGCATTACTTTTGGTTGAGTCTGGGTATACAACAAAGCCCTTATGGGGTCTACTTAATATAGCTGATAATTTGGAAATGCATACTTATATAAAATCAAATTTATTTTGTGCAAATTTATTTTCTTGCTGGACTGCCTAATTCAACTATCATAGCCCAGTTACACTCAATAAGCCTTTGAAGGTTAAAGAGCTCATCACCATTCCATCAACACAGTGGGACTGTAAATTGCTTAGAGAAAACTCTCCCTTCCTTCTAGTTCTACAAATCAAAAAAAAGTTTTAAAAGCTTTAAAGTATTAACTCAGCAATTACACCTACTAACATCAAATGTCACGAAAGTCACATTTGAAATCAAAAGCATGTCTGCTTTTCACGCAGCTGTATCACGTAATCACAGAATCACAGAATGGCCAGTGTTGGAAGGGACCTCAAGGATCATGAATCTCCAACCCCTCTGCCTCATGCAGGGCCACCAACCTCCCCCATTTAATACCAGACCAGGCTGCCCAGGACCCCATCCAATCTGTCCTTGAACACCTCTAGGGACGGGGCATCCACAACCTCTCTGGGCAGCCTGTTCCAGCACCTCACCACTCTCTCTGTAAAGAACTTATATAATGTACAAATCTGGACAAACCATGGATAGTGTCTGAACAAAGCAGGCCTATCCCACTTCTGTCAGACTCATTGCTGGGGGAATTCTGCTACCATAACCAGTCCTTATCTTCTGGTTTCTGCACTGCTTGACAAATCCCCTCCAGTCTTAGGACTTTTACCTTGGGAATTGTAACGCCCCTGGTGTGCAGTGACTATAAACAAGAGCATAAGAGATGGATTAAACAAAAGGGCAGATGGGTGTTTTGCCCAATGATGCTTTTAAGAATTTTCATTTCTTAGAAAAGAAAAAACAAAAAACACAAGGCTGTTTGTATACCATGTATCTCATCACAGGACAATATTTTTGCATTCTACTTTATACCCTGCAGCCGCGCATTCCACTGCAGTATTTGCTACAGCTACTGAAAGAACAAGTCAGAACAGCTCACATGTAAAAACTCATTCTTATGCCTCTTCTTCAGTGACTTACTAATTAAGGGTTTGAGTGAGCATACAGTAATATTATCACTCTGAAAGTTCTTGGGAATTTGCTTATGGCAAGTGAATATGACGGCGTACATTTCCCAGGAAAATATATGTAATGGTAATTAAGCAAGCCAAGAGAAGGAGGAGATGGTTTAAGTTTCCCTGTCCTTTTCCAAGCAGAGGCATCTGCTGAGCAGAGTGGGATAGGACGTAAAGGATTCTTGAAATCAGGAGTGGCATTCCCAGCAAAGAGCATCACCTTCCCTTTTCGGACAGCACAATCCCCACAGAACCGCAAACGCGCAACAAACCGCACGCACACCCCCGGCCTCCAGAACTACCATCACCACCATCTTACTGAATTCCCAAACCGGTGCCAGCCCAGGGCTCGAACCTGCCGCTGGAACGCACGCTCTCCGCTCGCGTCGGCCCAGACTCCCGCCCCGCGCCTCCCTCTGCCCCGTCCCCGGCGCCGCGGCGGGAGGCTCAGCGGCATCGCCCCGCTCCGCCCGGAGCCTTACCCAGCGCCAGCAGCAGCGCCGCACTCGCAGAGGCCATGGCGCAGGGCAGTGCGGAGAGGTACTGAGCAAAGAGCGCGGTGCGGTGCCGGCTGCGCGGCACTGAGCGCCACCTGCTCCTCGCTGCCACGAAATACCCCTCCTCCTCCTCTTCCTCCTCCTCCTGCCCGCCCACAGCGTCCCGCGGGGTCCCTGCAGCGAGCCGGGAACTCCGGCCCTCCCCCGTTTCTCTCTCGGGAGGGGCGGATGGGTGAAAGCCCGCCGGTGCATGCCCGCCGCCGACAGGACCTGCCGACGTCCGGCTTCAGAACCACGAGTTCTGAAGGGGTTCCACTGAAACTAATTAAAATCATGGTTTATTTCTGTTGTTTTTTGTTTGTTTGTTTGTTTTTGCTTTTGTTTTTTTTCCCCTTCTAGGAGCACAAAGTCTTCCTCGAGTACAACCATATTTTCTTCTCTATTGCCTTAAACCAGCATCTTCTCCTTTAAGTGAAATTCCTGCAGACCATGCCCTCAGCTGTGAGAAGTGCAACAGGATGTGGGAGCACTGCCACTCCACCGACTCCAGTGCTGGCCATGACAGTAACAATATATTGCTCATGCAAAATATTGCCCTAGGTGTCCGGCCAATATCCAGGGGCACAGTGTGAGTGAATACCACAAATGATGTGATTGTAAGAGGTCCTACTTGGGAAGAAATTAGAAAGCAGTGCGATGTGTGGGATTATTCCTGTTTTGTGTAGTTTCCAGCCTATGTAGGCCTATTAGCAGTGTTTGTACCCTACATATTCATGGTATTTGATATCCCTTCTTTTTCTCTCTCCCACAGCTCTGGTGTATGAGACCTATTGAATACTGGATGATATTCTATTTTGCAGCAATGATTTTGGTGAACATATTGTATCTTCCTGGCATGAACACAGTGGAGTGAAAAAGGCAGTTTGTCTGGAAACTTGAAATAGAAATACTTCCTTCCTCCCCCTGTTCATCATCCGTGTCATGTCCTTGTGGTGTGTCACAGACCTCAGTTTTTATTTCAGGAGCAATGTAAGAATACATGCGTTCTCTCACTCATCATATTCCTTTCAAACACTTTGAATGTGAATTTTAAGTTAAAACAGAGGCTGTTGACAAGTGGGATTGTCCAGCAGGTACTGATTGGTTCAGACAGTGGGTCTTTGGAAACTGTCAGGATGTTCAGATCCTTCATGGAAGTACAGCAGAGACCCAGCACTAGACAGTTGATGATGATCCCTTCCACGTATTTACTCTTTCATGAAGTCATGCTACTCAGCCTAGCTCATGAACTTGCACAGGGACAGACTTCACAGGACATCCTTACTTCTGACCATTCCCTCTGAGTCAATCATTTACTGAGAATGACTCACGTGCAGTCCCTTCTTGGTGTCTTAACAGCCCTGCAGAATGTGCTTCAAGAGCCAGCTACCTACAGCAGGAACATCTGCTCCAGCAACAGGTGTTGGCGCAGCTCTGGGCTTTCTCTGCCTGTGCTGTGCATGTAAGAATGCTTGCAGCTCTGGGGCAGGGAGGGAAATCTATACTTCCATGAAGCAGAAAAAAGAACCACCAATTAATAGATGCTGTTGGAAGGACAATAATAAATGAAATCTACAGCACAGGGAAAAAGAAATATTTCTTAGTTAATACATACACCTGGAATTGCCCATTAACCCACCTAAAAATAACCTTTGAAGACCAACATGTCAGTTTCCTGAGAAACAGTGCCTTTGATTCAGTTACATCATCCTTATTATGAACACACCCTCAGGATACGAAACTTTCTTCCTCATCCAGACACAATGTTGAAAAATAGTTTCATACACACAAAGGCCGTTCCCAGACTGACATTTGTCTGTATCTGCAAATAATAGGTCAGAGGAGAATACGTGCCGTGTGAATTATTGCATCCTTTAACCTTTAGTTGAATATTTATATTTCAAATAGTTTACAAAGCATTTGTACCCTGTTATATAATCCTGAACTACCCATTGTGTGTTACATGAAAGCCAGGCTTTCTGCATTGTGCAGTACTTCACCTTTCCGACTTTTTCCTATCTATTTTATATGTATTGTACGTGCATCTTATGAAATTAGGGAAAGAATGAAGGAAAAAGTAAGGCAATATTTCCTTAATTTATTTTGTCTAGAATAACAAAAAACTAATCCACTGAACAGCTTGGTTTGTGCTTGTTTTTTTTTTGTTTGTTTGTTTTGGTTTTTTTTTTGTTTTTTGTTTTTTTTTTTTTTGTATGTAAGGGGGGATTGATAAGCACCCTGTGCTCTCCATGACTTGGCTGTTTACTGGTGTGCTTTGTAACACCCTGTTTTGTCTGCTCATCACAGGGACACTTGCCAAAAATGCTTTATCTGCCTGAGCGTGTTTGTGAAGTTTCAGGCTTGGTTGTGCATAAATATGGATTTGTTGCACGTGGGACGAATCTATTTCATTTGGAAATGCCAAGTAAGCCTTAGCCTCTTTTTTTTTTTTCTTTCCCTGTGGTAAGGGAAGCAAGTAGCTTGGTAAATTCCACTGCAGAAAAGATCAGTATAATTTTTGTATTTTCAAGAGGAATGAAGAATTAAAGAGGAAAGAAACTGCAAATATTTGATTTTAAAAGATATCTGTTGACTGCATAATAGTAAGTTTTATTGTGGGATTTTACAACTAATATATAGTAATTTTAATGTGATGACATGAAAGAAACTTAATGCCAACCTTCTCAGACAAACATTTGGGAATTTCCATTCTTTGTTATCTGTGAGGGGTCCCCATAGACTCAGAGTTTCTGTGCAGTACACAATGTTGGACTTTTTTGATAACATAATTCTGGGAAGGGTTCTCACCAAGGTGATGCAATTTGCACCAGTAAGGCCAAGATGTATGGCTCCAGGTCACTCCTTTGATATTTCTGAAGGTGTCATAGAAAATGGCCACCAAGTAGTTATTATTTTTGGCAGACACATGCTTGTAGCAAAAGCTAAAAAAAAAATAAAACCAAAACAAAAAAGGAAATACTAAAAATGGCTGTCAGGATATAGTTTAGACCTTAGTAATAATTAAGTTTTTGAGATAAGTTGAAAAAGGCCGATTACTGCTCTCCCAGCTGGAAATTGCTTAAGCAAGCAGTAGAGTTGAAATTTTGCTTCATTGATCTCAAAGTGCCACAGTAGAGCTAGAAGACAAAGGCTAATTAAGTAAGTTAAGTGTCCTAGTTTCAGTGGATACGGAGTAGTTTTTTCTCTCCTAGAGTTTGGTATGGTGCTATATTTTGGCTTTAGGAGAAAATGTAGATACCACACTGATGTTTTTTGCTGTTTCTGAGTAGTGCTGCACAGAACCAAGGAAATTTCAACTTCTTTCACTGTCCTGCAAGCAAGAGGCTAGAGAGCACAAAAATCTTGGGAGGGGTCAGAACGAGGACAGATGATCTAAGACTGGCCAAAGGAATATTCCAAACCATAAAACATCACGTGAAATAACTTGAAAACAGTAAGGAGTTGGGCAGGGATGCATTCACTGGACTGGCTGGGCATCAGTTGATGAAGTGTGAGTCATTGCTTGCGCATCACTTGTTTCATAAATATATATTATACTCGTATCATTACTACTATTATTTTTCTTTTCCTCTTTTCTCTTAGTAATAGATTTTATCTCAACTCACAAATTCTGCCTTGTTGCCTGTTTTTTTTTTGTTTGTTTGTTTATTTGTTTGTTTGTTTTGTTTTGTTTTGTTTTCCGATTCTCTCCCCCCATCCCAGTGGGGGGAGTGAGCAAATGAGTGTGTGGTGCTGTTGAGTCACAACAAAGACATTTATCTCCAGAAAAGGGATGTCTTAAAAGGAAATAGTGAATGTATAGCATTGGAAAGGGCATGAATGAGAGTGATGGGGTCAGTTGAATGCTGTCTTCTACATTTGGTAAATTAGGGCAGTCTGGTCTAGCTACTGCATATCAAAATGAGTGAGCACAGGCAAAAGAGGATGGATTTTGCATCTCTGGGCACTCTGGAACAGACTTCAGTGCCACAGATTATGAGACTACTTAAAGTTAACCTGAGTTCCCAGTCATGACTGGGAAAGAAAAGTATGCCAAGGATTACTAAACGTATTGAAATCTTCCCAGCTTGTGAAGACCTTGCACTGCAAAAAGCATGGAGCCAAGAGTTTTTGTGGAAAGACAGTTTTGCTTTGGTCTTAGTTTTTTTTTTTTTTCATAGGTGTCTACTTTTAACATCAAAGGACATGACTTGACACTATGTAGATGTTTATTGTGAGCTGATATTAGTCCTTTCATGTGCTTTTGCTATTGGACTAACCTATAGCTTTCTGTTAAATTGATCTGCCAAACAGAATTGATTATTTTTAGTGTTTAGCTCATTTTTATGATTTCATTTTATGCCATTGTTGAGACTATCATAGCTGTTTTGAATTTAATATTTCTGTATTTTATATTTTCATGCTCTTAATATTTCTTTATTAATGATGTGAGCACTTTCAGAAGGGTATATTGTCTATCCCTTCTGGAAATCTGTACAGAGGGGTAAGATTACTCACAGATGGAAGTAGCCTATGGTCTCGGTCACCTTTGAAAGTTTCATCATGTAAAGAGTAGATAGCTGATTTCAGTGATGTTGAGTTAGAGGAAAATTCAGTAGGACAGGTGTGTCAGACACCTAAAGCAGTGAAACAGTATGTGAAGAATCTTAGAATTATAGATTCACGGAATCATGGAGGTTGGCACAGACCTCTCAGGTAATCCAGTCCAATGGTCCATATACCACCAACATTGCCCACTAAACCATGTCTTTCAGTACAACAGCCAAACATTTATTGAACACCTGCCAGGTCAGTGATTCCACCACCTCCCTGGACAGCCTGTTCCAGATCCTGACCTCTCTTTCAGAGAACAATTATTCCTAATGTCCAGCCTGAATCCATTCCCTCCAGTCCTATTGCTAGTTACATGGGAGAACCACAACCACCCTTCAGGTAGTTGTAGAGAGCAATAAGGTCTCCCCTGAGCCTCCTCCCGACTGAACGATCCCAGTTGCCTCAGCCATTCCTCACAAGACTTGTGCTCCAGAGCCCTCACCAGCTTCATTACCCTTCTCTGAACATGCTCCAGGGCTTCAATGTCTTTCTTTTAGTGATGGGCTCAAAACTGAACCAGTACACCAGTTGCAGCCTCACCAGTGCAGAGTACAGAGGGATGATCCGTTCCTGGCTTCTGCTGCAACATTGTTTCTGATCCAAGCCACCACCATTGGGCTTCTTGGTCACCTGTGTACGCTGCTGGCTCCTGTCTAGGCAAGCATTGACCCATGCCTCCAGGTCTGTTTCCCATACACAGTCTTCCAGCCATTCTGCCCCCAGCCTGTAGGGTTGCCTGGGGTTTTTGGGTCAGAGTACAGGACACAGGTCTTGTTGAATTTCATCCAATTGACCTCAGCCCAGCTATCCAGCCTGCCCAATCTCTCTTTAGGGTCTTTCTACCCCCAGACAGATCAATACTTCCCCCCAACTTGATGTCATCTACCAATTTACTGAGGGTGTACTCAATGCCCTCATCCAGGTCTCTAGTAAAGATATTGAACTGGACAGGCCCCCATGCCAACCCCTGGCGAACACCACTCGTGGCCAGTCACCAGCTGGGTGTGAATCCATTCACCACCACTCTCTGGGCCTGGCTATCCAGCCAGCTCTTTACCCAGTGAAAGCAGTAGAAGTGAGCTCTTCTCCCCTGGCACACACACACACACACACACACAAGAAAATGAGCTGAATATCACATTTAGAGCCTGTTCCTAAACTTCAGCATTTTCTATTAGAAAGTCATGATCTAACATCTACGTGATTGCCATGATTAATCTTGACAGATGAGTTAATCCTGACAAATCACACATCAGTTTAAAACGTGAAGCTGCCTCCTTCATCTCCCCTTCCACCTGAGAATCATCCAAATACACTTTGGAAAGGAGGTTTTCTTACATGGTGATTTAAGAGCAACAGATCTTGTTATACAATTTAACAAAGGGTAGACATTTTAAACCCAACGATCGGTTTTCCACTAAAGCTGTCAGTGACAAACAGAAAAGAACTAATAGGGATAACAAAGTCTCACAATAGATGTTGGCAAGATGTTTGAAAGTCCAACTGGGTCAGTATATACTTGCTTTCTTAGACGTGTAATATGAACCTCAGAGGAAGTAAAAGGGATTGAAAAGTGAAGTAAGGATTTCAAAGGAAAAATACAGGAGCTGGCAGAGAGAAGTAAAGATTTTTGATGTGAAGAGCAGACCTTTAGGAACACTATTCACATCCTTTAAAGCCAGACTGTCTTCTGAAAAAAAATATGAAATTGATATTCAAGTCAGAGTACAAAGCAAAACTCTCAAAAGGCAGAGAGTGTGTGCATTGTGTTCTCAGCAGAAGCTTTAGCACTCTCCTGTCCTGTTCCTGTCTGTATAACTTAGCATACAATTACTGATTACATATTGTTTAGACTGAGCTATATCCTAATTAACATAGAGTACTTTTAGTGATTCTCTGTCCAGATTAGCAAAATTTGTGCCTGATATCTGGAAATTATCACAGATGCTCATGGGATATAAGGCAGATGGGGAAGACATTCTCACTCATTTGTGATCCTCTAAATTGAGGTCCAATATGAAAGCTTGTTAGTTTATGTAGTTTTATGCCTTCTAAAACAGACAGTGAGCTTCAGCCCATTTCTCAGAGCATTAACATTGATACCACTCCAATAACCACTCCTAACAAGAGTGTAATAACACTCCTAACTCCCAGATATTTATCAGATAGGAGTTATAGGTATGCAACAAAAAGATGAGAAACTGCTAAAAATATGCCTTTAACTCAAATTCTTGACAATTTTGCCTTGAAGGCGTAGTGACTGTTTGGTTTGTGGAGTTAAAATTCATTGCTTCTTTCTTTTTATTTGTCTGTCACAAAGGGTTAGTCAATCATTTGCTAGACATTTCTTTTCAAAGTTGGCACCCTTAAGAAACCCTGCTTAACTACATATGAATTGTAAATGGATGAGGTGAGGTGGATTTCAGTCTTAATACGTAATTTTTGTTTGCTATTTTTCTTATATTATTTGCATATAGTAAACAAACAAACAAACAAACAAATGAAAACAACAAAAAAACTTAGTCTCCAAGAGAATACTTCTCATTACATTCATAACTGCTAAATTGGAGTTACTTTCACTCAATTATTTTCCATTTGCTGTTGAACCTTGAGTTAAGGATGAAATATCAGACTAGACAGTGAGGGATGAACTTGGTAACAGAGTTAAATGTCATCTAGTTGACCAGATGCACAAAGCATTCCTGATCAGATTGCAAAAATCTTACCATCAAGAAGAAATTTTAGATGACAACCTGGCAAGCCAATGTTGATTGAAACCTGAAGGTACTGCGTATGAAGAGACAACCTGTGTTGCAGCAGTGTCTCAAAATTATTGCTTTGCTTTCTAAATGCATTTGTTGGTGCTTGTGTGTTGGTATCTATTGGCATGTTTCCAAATATTGGAAAACTGTGTTGCAAAGAAGGCCAGAGACTTTGAATGAATTTTCTAATCTAAGATTCTTAAAAGACAGATCCCTCAGATAAACTGCAAAAACCCAACTAACAGGTTTCTGAAGTTCCTGAGAGTCCCCAAAACCATAACATTAGTGTCATCAGACCTTTTTGGTTTGTTTTTTTTCTAACTAATGAGGCTGTGAGAAATTTTAAACTGAAACCAAGAAGTTTGATGTGTTACGGCACCTGTTGTGACATATTGTAAAATGACTAAAACAAGAATAATAATCTCTTGACACCAGTGTTTTGTGAGCAGGGAAACAACAGACTGCACATCAGTGGCCATGAATATGGGCCCAGAGATGAGAACACTCAAGAAAAAATGTTCATGTATATAATTCCCCCATATGAATTGTACGTCATGGACAATGTTGGTTCTCAGAATTGCAAAATTTTACGTGTGCTTTTAGGGCAAATTAAGATCCTTCAACAAGATGCAAAGGCTGTATGATAGAAGATAACATGAAGGCAATATTTATTGTGGAGAATATCTCATTACTGCAGGAGGAATAACATTTAATGTGAAGCAACCTTAAGAATCTTAGAATCATTGAATGACTTGGGTTGGAAGGGACCTCAAAGGTCATCTAGTTCAACCCCTCGTGATGGGCAGGGTTGCTAACTATAGATCAAGCACCAGATCAGGATGCCCAAAGCCCCATCCAGCCTGGACTTGAACACCTCCAGGGACAGGTCATCCACAGCCTCCCTGGGAAACCCAGGGTTTCCAAGGTAGTGCAAGTGAGGCCTCAAGTGCAGCGTAGTGGGGCAGGATCACTTCCCTTGCTGTGCTGGCCCTGCTTCTTTTGATGTAGCCCAGTATATGGTTGGTTTTCTTGACTGTGAGGGCATATTACTTGCTCATGACCAGCTCAACATCCACCAGTATCCCAAAGTCTTTTTTGGCAGGGCTGCACTCGATCCTTTAATCTCCCAGCTTGTATTGGTAGTGGGGGCTTTTGCCTTGTCCATTCATGCAGTTATACCATCATAGAAGGCCACTAGGTTGCTCAAGCAGGATTTTCCCTTGATGAAGTTATGCTGGTTCTCTTGTGCCATTTCCTTGCTTTCTGCGTGCCTTAGCATAGCTTCCAGAAGGATCTGCTCCATGAACCTTCCCAACACAGGGGTGATACTGACAGGCTGGTAGTTCCCAGGGTCATCCGTTTTACCCTTCTTAAAAATGAGGAAGATGTTACCTGGGACTTCACCTGACTGCCATGACTTTTCAAATATCATGGAGAGTGTCTTGGTGATTTATTGGCCACTTCTCTCAGGAGTCTGGGTTGCATCTCATCAGAACCCATAGACTTGGGGATGTTCAAGTTCCTCAGGGGGTCACAAACCTGATCTGTGCTCACAATGGGAGAGACATTGTTCCCCCAATCCTCTCCTGATCCAGTCATTTGAGAGCTGTGTGATTAGCAGTTATCAGAGAAGATGGAGGTAAAAATTGCTGAGTACCTCAGTTTTCTCCTTGTCTATTGTTACTAGCTTGTCTATGTCACTCATTTGTCGGGGTACACCCTCTAGGAGTTTCCTTTTCTTGTTGAGGTACCTTTAGAAGCCTTTCTCGTCCATCTTGGCACCCCTTGACCAGTTTAGTTCAATATGGGCCTTGGCTTTCCTGACCCCATTCCTACACAGCCTAGCAGCATCCTTATACTCTTCCCATGGTACCTGCCCCTGTTTCCGCTGTCTGTGTACTTTCTTCTTGTTCTTCAGTTTGACTAGCAGGTCACAGCTCAGCCATGCCAGTCTCTTGACTTCATTTCCTGACTTCTCTCACCTGAGGATCATCTCCATGCTCTTGCTGGCAGCACTATTTCTGATACAAGCCAGGGTGTCATTGGCCCTCTTAGACCTGGGCACACTCCTGGCTCATGTTTAGCTGAGCACTGACTAACACCCCCAGGTCCTTTTCTTCCACACAGTCTTCCAGATACTCTTCCTCAAGTCTGTAGCATTACCGTAAGTTGTTTAGGCCAAAGTGTATGACCTGGCATTCAGAGTTCAGTATCTTTATCAAAATCTCTTTATCAGTGACTGTCTGTCTGAAGCCCTGTTTCTTGTGGTGTACATCACACAGTGTTCACCCATTCAAAACAGTGTCAAGTTGTGTCATAAGCATCACAATTCATATGTCAGAGTAAAATTCATAAACCAGTACAGCACACTTGTGCTGCAAAAATGAACTTGCTGTTTCTGACAAGCATGACTTTTAAGTGCTCAACGCACAGCAGAAAAAAGGTTATCTTGCCATCACCTTTTCAACGAAAGACTCCTACTGCGCTCTACCAAAAACCTTGAGCTTTATGTGCTGAAACTGCTGGATCAGTATTGTTAATTAAATAAAGAGACACATTCCCATATGCAGTCTCATACACAAATACACTGAAGGACACTCTATCTTTTAAAGTAAATTGGTTAGCTACCTAATTCATTCATATACAGCAAATTCTTCCAGAAATTTACCATCAAAAACAATTTAACATGGAGCGTTGCATGAAGTATTTTGGGATGACAAAAAAATCTTATAATAATACTAAACTAGATATGTGAAATAGGATTGAGAACACACTTTATTAATTTGCAAATACTATCAAGCTGGGAGGTGTCAATCAGCCTGAGGGCAGGAAGGCCCTACAGATAAGCCTGGATGGGCTGGTTTGAAGGGCTGATGGCAGTTGTATGAGGTTCAACAAGACCAAGTGCTGGGTCTTGCGCTTTGGTCACAGCAATCACAGGTAATCTTATAGGCTTAGGACAGAGTGGCTGTAAGAGTGTATAGAGAGAAAAAGATCCTAGGGAGTGGGTTGGCAGTTGGTTGAACGTGAGCTTTATGTTCCAGCAGGGGAGATCATGTTGAGTACTAGGAAAAACTTACTCTCAGAACATGGTGAGGTATTGGAACAGATTGCACAGGGAGGTGGTGGAGTCACTGTCCTTAAAGATGTTCAAGAAAAGGGTAGATATGGTACTGAATGAAGTGGTATAGTGGGGATGGTTGTGATAAGTTGATGGTGGACCATATCAGGCAAGTCCAACCCATGTTGTGGCACAGCCTGTCCTGCAGCTGCCCCCCGTCCTCTCTTCATCATGGCAGCAGCCCTTCCCTGCCAAGTGGCCCAATCTGGCCTCAGGTACACACCTTTTGCTCAGCAACAACCAAAAATTGGTGTGCGATTGACACTGTCTGAACTGAAACAAGGGCATGGGCAGGGCACAGTGCAGTGCCAATGCATGTTATGCCAAATAGTGTTATGCAATTTTGTACATTCGCTAAATACAGTCCAGTGAACAGTAAAAGACATGCAGACTCGCTTTCTGTTTTGATAAAGAAATTCGAGAATTTCCAAGATTCCTGAAAAAAAAACCATCAATTCTGTATATGTTTGTGACTTAATTTTCGGTTGATACAAACACATGGCCTGCAAATTTCAAATGGAATATATAGAGTTGCAATCATATTTCAACTCAAAAATCTGATCATGTCTCTTATCAGACTTTTATAAGGCCTGACTTACCAGAGAAAAAATATCCCTTTCTTCACAATCACACCTTATTTATGTCATCATTTTTTGGCAGTAAATACATTTTCAAACAACTATTGTCAAGGTCAAAGGAAAGGAAGAATAAAATTTAATGAAAAGTCTCTGATGAACACCTTGAGAACTCACAAAGAATCACAGCCACTTCTGGCAAACAAACCTGATGTATTAGTTTCACAAGAACAGGGTTGAATATCCTTCCAGTTTTATGTGTTTGTTTGTTTTTTTTAATGCTTTAATAATAATAATTAAAAAAAATGAAGCAAGTTTTATTACTTGTATACTTCAACTATATCATGTTTCATGTGTGGCCCAAGACAATTCCTCTTCACTCAGTGTAGCATAGGTAAGCCAAAAAGGTCTTAACGGTCTTAACGGTCTTTTCCAAACTTAATGATTCTTTGTTTCAACAAACTTGATGACTTTCAGTGCCAAATCAAGGTGATCTGGAACTGAGAAGCCAGATTTTGCTGTGGTCACCTCTGAAAGTGAACCGATACAGTGCAGAAATTGGTGACACAAATTACGCCAAGGTAACCAACATGATAGATGTAAATGTGCAATATGCTTCAAATAATTCTGTTCCTTCTGTCATTTCTTGAAATACCTAGGAGGTGCAACATTCAGTAAGCTCTTCAATAATGTCTGTCATTTATGAGAAGATATGAAGCAGGGCAAAAGAGGGCAGAGTGGCTAGTGAAAAAGAGGAACAGCAGTCAAGGAGTACCATATCCTATCTATGATAGATGAAAAGCTTGAGGGTTACCCTTTTCCTTTTCCTTTTTTTTTTTTTTTTTTTCTTTCTTTCTTTCTTTCTTTTTTTTTTTTTTCAGAATGAGAAAAGTCAAACATCTCTAGTGTTGATATTTGTAATTGAAGTCAAGATTATATTGAAGACAGCTAACACTGTCACCCACTTCAAAAAGAATGTAGCTGTGTGTTGTGAACAGACAGGAGTTACTAAAATTTCAGCAGCTCTGTAACATTTTTGAAGAGATATTTTGTCCTCACAGGGCTCAAACCACACATGTTCCATGAACTACTATTGCTTTCAAAATCTGAAGCATCAGGGCTGCTTCTGCTAAATGCTATTAATTACAGTCTAGTTTTGTGCAAACTGAATGTAGTATTGCACTCCTTGCCACACAAAATGGATTTTAGCCTTTTTTTTTTTTTTTTTTTAATTGCATAGAAAATTAATATTAAAAAAAAAAGGGTCTGATTTTCATAAAAATACTTCTATTTCCAGCAAACTCTAGATCATACATAGATCATACATAGAAGGATGTTTGGTAAGCATTCCTCTGTGACTGGACAGGACGTTGGTATTACAGGATTGTGACTCACTATGAAAGTAGTCTCTGATAATAGTTAAGTCATTACAAGTTTTGTAATGCATCTTATATCACTGAAAAGCAAACAAACTACAAAAGACGTATATTAGATTTAAAAATTTTTAATCAATAAAACATATGGAATAATTTTACAGGAAAAACAGAATGCTGTGTAGAATGCTGTGATTTCTTTCTTAAAAAAAAAATCCATCTTAGTCATGCTCAGTGGTATAATTAATGAGCGTACATTCTGAATCTCTTACTTTGCTTTCTTTTTCTTCCTGGAATTTTATTGTTATCTATACAATAGTTAATCCAATGTATTAAAACAAAGAAACAATATGAAAGTCATTAGAAGAGCATGACCCTAACTCCAGCCTCTCTTTACTATGAGAAAAGTGCAAACCTTATTGGCTGCTATTGAAGGTGTGCTCCCCTGACTCAAGCTCTGCAGAAGGAGGATATTGTGCTCAAAACAGCTCAGCAGCACAGGAGATGTACTGAAAGGCTCAGGTAAGGGCTCAGGATAGTTGGGTTGTGCCTGAGAGTGACAAGAACATAAGCAGAAGCGAAGGGGACTGCTCTAAAATAGATGTGTTTGACCTGTCTCCATACAATAGACTGACAACCTATGCAACAGCCTCATTTTGAGGCAGGTGTGATTGCTTAAAGCTCTGTCTCCTTCTTCCAGCAAAGTGCAGTGCTATAGAAACATAGCTTGTCCATTCTTTCTAACATTAGCTAGTTCAGTGCTGACATTAGGAGTGGACATGGGCCAGATTCCTTTGATAGCTTAAACTCTGGTTATACACCTAATTTATTATATTTTTTCATAGGCTGTTATTTGAATTAAAAAATGTTAGTAGTTGGAACCATAATACAAGCCTAATGTGTCTTTTTAAAGAAATAGAACAGATTACATGTATTACTGATTTTCCTTGACCAGACAAATCTCAGTGAGATGATTCTGATACTTGCAATATTGATTTCAGTAGGCTTTTTTGCTGCATAATGTGAAAAGCAGTAAAAATACTGCTTTTGCAGTGCTGCATGGAAAGATTCTGTGAATTAAAATAGTGATTTAACTATAATGTAGCCCGTGCAAGAGAAATGTGATACAGTGCTATTCTCTTTACATACTTAAATTTTAAATAGATACTATAATTGAACATTTGATAGTAGGACAAAGGTGAAAACAGAGAAAGTATCAGAATAAACAGAATAGCAGTGTGGTTACATGAAGCTTCCTACTGCTCTTAAAGAGCAAAGTGAGGCTAAAAAAAATGGAACACTGATCTCAAACAAACTTGCGTTGATAAAATATGTATTTTTGTGCAAACTTCAGGGAAATAGACTGTCCTATTGGCTATTTTAAATCAGGCTGATGCTTTAAAATATGACGTGAAAAGTGGTCAGGAAAAGTTTAAAGTTTTTGTTATAAAGAGTGAAACAAAAAGTGTGTTGCATAAAAGTGACGTGTGAATTGCATAACTTGGAGTGATTAATTTTATGAAGCTAGGAAAAATGAGCTAATGGTTAACAAACTGGGTGAATAACAATAAACACAAGTATTTGCTTTATTACCATAGACTTCATGTGTGTGCATAGACGAGTCACAGCTTCTTCATAATTTTTCCTTCACAAGACCATATTGGGATATAGCACTGTTATGCCTTTACAGGGATATTACAAGGAATAAAAAGTGGTGATTCTGAGGCATTCGTATGCTGTGATGACAAGTGCTATATAATTCTATCAAACAAACTGGAAAAATCTTAATTTGTTAAAAACTGAACTTTCAATTCAGACTGTACTGAAAACATCTTTGCAAATGTTAGTTTGGATTTTTTCCTTCCTTTGAGGACTGTTTAGCTTGCATGATGACTGAAATAGGGATCCTGCCCACAACTCTTCTGCCTTGCTTACAGCTTCCACTTGGCACTCAGGACCAGGGCAGCACATCTTGTACTCATCCCCAGGGTCAGGCACACTATCAGGCATGCAGACGAGCCCGGTGAGCAAGCCCACCGAGGCTGTGGATCTCCCACACTGTGCAATGCAGCCCACGGTGCTCCTGCAGAGGGCTTGGCCCTCTGCTCTGAGTCATGCTACCATCAGCAGAACGTTGTTATGAAATCACCAACTTTCCCACAGGCAGACACAAACTTTTTCAAGCATAATCCTACTTGCTGAATTCACACAAATCTCAGCCTTTCCCAATAACTACCCTCTAACTAAGGAACTAAATAGAAGACACTGAGGAGAGACAGCATTTTTTAAATAGTGAAGCACCCTTCAGTGCATTGCTGGAGTTGTACTTGCCAGAATGTTCAACTTAATCTGTGGTCTTTTCTTAAAGAAAAAAGGTGTGTTTATAAAATATATTATAGCTTTTTAAAGCTATTACTATAAAGTCAGCGGAACCTATCTCAGAAGATAAGCCTTTTGAAAGCTGTGATGATTTTTTTGTTTTGTTCCAGTGAAATGTGTAGCAACAGGTGAATTCCTTGACAAGGCAAAGGTATTTCTGCAAATGAGCACATCTTACAGAAGCACTCCTCAACATTTTCTGATCTACTGGGAATCAATACTAAATATTACCATGCTGAGGAAAAATTGCAGTTAGCTTGGATGCCTCCATTTCCTTCTTAGCTTTTATGTGACTGCAGGTAATGTAGGAAGCTTTGAAGGACAACGTACAGATAGCCAAGAGCTGCAGGCAGAGATCACTGTGGAAGGAAAACAAGTGTGTGAAAGAAAAAGGGAGAAAGAAATTTCCTGCTAAGCTGAACACTCTAAATAGCTTGGGAGAAACCCTTTGCTATCTACATTTCAGTGTATTCTTACATAAACTTAAAAACTTTTAATCTTTGACACAAAATAATTTGTTAAGTGCTTATTATGTATGCAAATGCATCACTTTAAACTCCTAAGTAAAAAAGATGAGGTGAGAGTTACACTACTAGAAGAAGCTTACCAGTGCTAAGTTTCTTATCTGTGCTCTTTTGTTAATTATAAATTTGTACACTTTAAACTCATTGGATTAAATAGCTACACAACAAATTTACAGTGAAAGTTTACGAAGCACCCTCTTGGCTACTCCAAGATATACAGCAAGTCAAACTTTCAGGGTACCTCTAAACATTTTCTGCATAAATACGAATATATCAATCTGCAGACACAACTTTCCTTTGCTTATTTGAGTAAAGCGTGCAATTACTTGGGCTTGAATATTTTGTGCATACATTTCCAGGTCTGCCAAAAATCCCCTTCAAGTTCAAACAGTTACATAATTAATGGATATATCCCCAGCGATCCACTTGACAATAAAAATTTCTTGGAGTATCAGCTGGACCCAGTAAAACAAGTTGAAAGAAATTCAATGAATTTCAGTAATTATCATTCAGAGTTCTGCAGATGCTTCTGTCTTTTGAAATGTCATTACCTCAGTTGCCATGTAGTATTTGGTTCATTTTCAAAGTTTGAATGTTCTGTAGCTGACAGTCCATTAAAAAGAGAAAATTTTGAGTATGATATTTTCTCTTTGAAAATCAGAGTGATAAAAAACTGTGATTGCTACATACAGTTGTCTTATTGCATAATTTGGGATGAAAAGGGATTCCGCATATATATAGGCACACAAAAATATGATTAGGTATTTTCCATATTAAAAATGTTAGAATCTTTGAACTCAGTTACTCTCCAAGAATGAGTAACACTTGAAAGTACATCCTTGAGTATCACAAAGTGACATAAGGCCATTTTCTTCCTTTGATTCATTCAGATGTGTGTTTAATTTGATTGCTCCATGTTCTGATCTCTCTCTCTTTTTTTTTTAATGCACTGGAGTTTAGAAAACATTGTGAACACTGCATGTTTATCTAAGTTTTAAATTGTACAGTCACATTTTTGAGGCAGACCTGAGGAAAAAAATCTTTTTTTTTGTTTTGTGTTGTTTTTTTTCTTCATTTCTCCATTTTCTTCTTTAGCGGCCTCTTGAAAAATCCAGCCTGCAGAAGAGAAATGAAGTGAATAAAGAACTACTTAAAGCTAACAGCCCATATTGGTAGCATTTATATGCTAAGCTCTTACCACTATTTTCATACTTGCAGAACAGTAAATAGTCATTTAATTTTTTATAAGTGAAGTACAACATTGCTTTTCCTGGAACGGAAAAACTAAAGAGACGTGTCACAAAAGCAGACAAAAAGTGATTGCTGAATCATTGTTATGTGCACATGGTGTCAATGATAAAAATGCTTAGTAATATCTAGAAGTCAGATAAACAAATCATTCTTAATGCATTTCAAGATTTTTTCAACAGATTATGTATGTTATAAATTAAAAACCTACAGCCTTTAAACTTTAATATAGACAGAATATTTAGCTTGGAGAAGAGTGCCCACTTGTGGCAATAATTACACCACAGGCTTATCTTGCACAAAGAAAACCTTGCCACACATAGGCAGCACAAAAGCAAAATAACCTTACAGTTATTTTCATAATATACAGTTATTTTCATAATACACAGTTATGTATATATCAGTATGAGCTTCAATGATCAAGCATTGCAGGTTACACCTCAGAAAAATGTAATGTTACTAGTCATTCTGTCATTTCTCCAAGATCCATTCCAATTTACCTATTGGATAATTTTAGTGTCCAGGTTCGTATTATAAGGAGGATGGGAAACATAAGCATATATATATTTTATTTTCATGAAGATGTGTAGCTTACCTTCCACAAAGCAAATATGAGCAGTGCAAGAATCAAGAGTCCAGCGAAGATACTCAGAAGGATAACCCATAAGGGGACTGAACCTGGAGGGAGTTCTTTGGAAATCTTAATCATGGTCTGCAAAGTGTTCAGAACGTAAGCAATAAATAAATTGTCCGTTTAAAATATCATCAGAGCAGCATGACTGTTATCATATGCGCTGAGTTTCCAAGGTACTACTTCAATCTAAGAACAAGAATTTGCAGGAAGGAATGGAGCAAAAAGCATTAATAATAGGAATAGTAAAGAAAACACAATGTATAAAGTAGAATCACTTATAAGTAACCCAAGAGGGCTTTGAAAATACTACCAATTCATTAAAAAGATCATTTTAATTATTCTTTTATCCGCAGATACAGGAAGCATTTACGCTGCAACAGGCAGAAGTAATTCAGACACATCCCAGGCACACGGGTTGGCTAATTCTGACATTTGGCTCAAATGTGAATTCACTTACTTCTATTTTGAGTAGGATAGTACATTACAACAAATGGCAATCAATTTGCTAGTAATGAATGAGAACAAATGATCCAATGAAAGATATTCTATGTAAATCCCTGAATTATCATGTTGTTACCTCCAATTTTTGATGGTCATTTCTCAAAATCAGTGATGAGTTTTCACTCCGAAGTAATGCTTTCACAACAAGGGTTAAGCTGTGAATACTTGCCTGGAAGAAGAAAGAAATGCCAATGGTTTACAGTAGGTATTTTGAAGTATAAATCTTTGCAGAAATGAGAAATTTGGAAGTGAAACTTAATGCTCAAGTTCTGGGAGAGATAATGAAAACTCAGATTCAAAAACTGATCAAAAATCCCTTACAGATTCAAAAAGTCTTTCCAGCTTAAAATTTACTCAAAAGTAATATGCTTCAATATAACCCTCCATACATCTGCTGAATTAGAATTTGTGGATAGGCTAGAAACTAGTTTAAAAAAAAGAAAAAGTCAATGCAGAAAAAGTAAGAGTTTTCTTTCTAACATGTTTTGAATTTCCTTTACAGTTCTAAATACTCTAAGGTAAATAAAACATGGAAATTAATTTGTAGAAATCTAAACATTTTTTAATACTTGAGAATATGCAGACAAGAAAATTAAAGATATAATTTCAATAAACAGCGCAAACACTGATTTATTTTTTCCAAACTTAAAGATGGGATTTACTTACTTTTATGATGGTAGGTTTCCATACTCTCAAAGAAACATTCACTTGAGATATGTCAGATGGGGCCAGGGCACAATCAATAGATGCACAGCTGAATGTATCACACTCCTGTTTAAAAGTCAGCAACATGAACTAATAGTAGTAGATTTTTCACATTATTAAAATAAAAACGTGTAAACATACTATACCTATAGATCATTGTTTTGTTGTGATATTAATCCTCAAAGGGTATTAATTTTTTTTATTATTATTTTTTTTTTAATACAAAAACTACACCACAGTATGTAGAATGAGTTGAGATTCTTATGATACGGTAGAACAGCTCCCTATGCAATCCCTTAGCCTGTAGAAACCTCAGTTACTGCAGCTGTGCAGCAGAGTTCCCTGACAGAAGCATAGCCTGTAATTGCAAGCCATACTTTTCTGCCAGCACAGCTACAGCTTAAACATTCAAAATTGTGGGATATCTAAATTGAGATAGGAGAATTCAGGTGTCTTTACTTACCAGCTGGAAGTACAGCAGACATGTTTGATAATTTGGAAACATGCTAGCCCGGATTGTTACCACCCCTATGAAGGATATATGATAAGCATGGCAAAACGCTCATCTCTTGGCATGGTTTCATTCGTAACAGAAACTGAGCTTGTGCCACTTGCATCTCTCTGCTGAGTAGGTAGTATGATGTCTTTCTGCTCAATATGGCAACATAACTATGTTCCTCTGTCTGAATGTGAGAAGCTAAACTTTTTCATACTGCTCCAGCAACTACATTTCTAACAGTTGTATTTGAAAATATTTTTAACTGATTATCTGAAAAGTTGCAAAGGAAATGAGAATTATCAATATTATTTGACAATTACAGTGGGAAAATGAAGGTGAGGTTTACTCATCTGTCCAAAGTGCTGCCATTATTTACACATTTGTTGAATTAAAAACCAAAAACCAAAACAAATAAAAAACATCAAAAAAAACCCAAAAAACCAAAAAACCCCCAAGCCATAAATTCAGTTCTACATACAGTTTTGTAGCCAGAAATAATAAAAATATACAACTAGTCCTACATAAAGATACCTTTTAAGGATATTAAACAAAGTGATTTTTCAGAGGATGTAGTTTGACATAAGTTTTTATATACTAACTTCAGAAATGCTCAGCTCAATGTTAATAAATGTAAATCTAGGTTGAAAGCATACACCACAGGGAGGCTTACCATAATTGTATCCTTTGTAGGTTCTTTTATTTTTGGCAGCACAAATGATTTTCCAGAACCGATCTTTAGGTGATCTACGGGATAACTAGATTTGCAGATAGCATTCTGTTAGAAGAAATAAAAAAAAATGTACTTATTGCTTGACAATCCAACCTGTTACCATTAGAAGGTCTTGGAAACAAGACAACATTAATAATATTTTATATTTAATAACATCAATATTTGCTAATTGTAATAGTGGTAAGCAAGTAAATGCAATAATAAAACCAGACATTGCAAGAGGGCAGAAAAGCAAATTCAAACAGCATGGATATTTAAATATCATTACATAAACAAACAAGCTTTTTATGAGATAATAACTTAAATTTTATCCAGTTGCTTAAACATCTGTAGAAGCAAACAAGGTCCTCCTGGAAGATGACTGCCACATGATCCAGCAAGAGAGCAGGCTACTAAGAGAGCTAAATAGTTTTTGAATGGGAATCCAGAGCTTTCTGCCTTAGCAAAAGACTAGTAGATGAAGTGCAGGATGCAGGAGCCAGGGAAGAGGAAAGAGTGCTGGATCACTGCTGACCCTTCATGACTCCTGCAAGGGCACCTGACAAACCATTTGATATATTCAGTGCAGAGGAAGAGTGGAGAGCTTTTTCCTTTTGCTTCTTTTTTATTATTATTATTATTTAGTTTTACTTTACTTTTTCTTTAGATTCAGGATATTCACTTTCACATTACCATAGCGAAGAGATATTGCGAATTTCCTGTGGTCCATTTTGATTTGTGAATATATATGGAAGCTTAGGTGGGTTAAATGTGGTCATTGGTTAGGAATGACAATAATGGGGGAAGGAATTAAAGAACAATCATAATTTCTTTGTACACTAAACATAAAATATTCTGATTTTTTTTTTTTTTGTTTTAAAATGAACCTTGAAATTTCATTTTTTACCATTTATTTTCTTTTTCAATGGTGCTGCACATTACAACTAATTAAACCATGTGGGAAGAGGTGTGTTTCTGTGGAAAAGATGAATGACAGAAAAGGTTCATGTCACCACTTAGTGATATTTGTTGAGCTATTCAATTAGTAAAATAGATCCTAGTTTAACATCTAGAGTCATGGGACTTGCTGGAATTGTGATCTCATCCATCAGCTGTGGAAGAGTGAAATGGAAAAATGAGGACTGAAGACATGGCTTATTACTCCTTCAATATGTCACAGTGCCCCAGATAAGGAAGAAGACAGAAGATTGCCCGTGCCAGAGAACAGACATACAGGAATGCTAATTTCAGAATGAAGAATATTGAAGATGTCATGGACATTGAGCTCTAGATTTAAATGCAGGGCTAGAGTATTCACAAGAAGCACTGCTAAGAATGGAGACAATCAGAAGCTCAGTAGCCAGAACTAAGAAAGAAAGTTCTGCCCCTGGTATCCCAGTCTGAACTTCTCAGCACTTGGCAATATACCAAATCAACATTTTTATATTCCAATTATTGCTCAAAGCTGTTTTAAACTTGTTCATTTCCTTCTAATAATTCTTTTCTGTCTTCCTATGAAATATTCACATATTACTAAAACAAAAGCATCTAATCTTTTAGTCTAAAGAGATGTAGGCTATGAAGCAATATATAGCCCCAAATGTTTGCACTTTTTAACATGAAAAAAAAATGTTTTAAACTTAATAGTAAAAATAATGGTAAAAATACAAACTGCATTCTTACTTGGGAATGTGACAATGCTGTAATGTAGAGAAGAGTGTTTTTGGCCGTTGTTACATCAGGATACAAGATTTGCAGTGTGAGATTTGGCATTGGAAAATGTTCACCTTTTTCAATCTGTAAAAATGAAAAAGTATTTTGATTAATACCTTCTTATTTTATTGGTAGTTGATTGTATTTTTTTACTTTTTCCCCCTTTAGTAGTAAGCTGCTTGATGAGTTATGTTTATGAGACCACAAATGGTATGATCTGCAGTCTACCAGCTGTTTTACATTTCAAAATCCTTGCTTTTGAAATGAGATGAATGATATCTAAAAAAGCATCTACAAAAACTCAGGGTTACTGGATTTTAACTTGAAGAATAAGAGAAATAATTGTGAAAAACACTGTAGGTGGCCTAAAAAACACAAAATATTTGCAACTGCTGCTTAGTGAAAGCAAGACCTTTTCCTTGGCTTGCGTTTTATAGACAAAGTTGATTCAGAGACTTTTATCCTGACTGTGTGCAGAATCGTAGTTCAGCTTTGCATCTGACACTGGGAAACAAGGATGCTCTCATGATAATGCTAGATTCAGCACTACTGCAACTTGAGGCTGGGCTTCTACTCCTGTACGTACATTTTCCGAGAGATTTTGATTTGCAGTATGCATTCCATTAAGAAGACAATGTTCTTAGATCACAGCATTCACCTGTTCCCAGCTGGCTGGATTTTGGAAATATCTATTCTAAACTGTAATGGCCAAAGACTAAGTTTACTCGCGTGTGCAGTCGCTCTAAAATACACTTGAATTACTCCACAGCAAACGAACCATTCTGAAAACTTCTGATTCACCTTACTCCAAAGCAAGCAAGAAAACAAGTGTTAAATATTGTCAGAAGTGTCACGTACTCCGTAACTTGAAGCTATCACTTTAAATGACCCAAATTAAATGAGAAAAAAAAATACTTTTATTTTTCCTTACCCTATAATGCAAAGTAACTTCATCCCCTATCTGCTCTGTTGTGTTAATAGCAGTAGGAATGGTTTCATTTGCAGCAATTATAACATGGTGCTCTTTGAAAACACTGCAGGTTAAAAAACAAAAACACACAAACAGTAAGAACAAAAACTTCATAAAAACTCCAAGTGAGATAATCATATAGGTATTTTCATTATTTTGTTAATCCTCCGGGTCTAGTCTTGCAAATAAGAGTGTAATGCTGCTTCCACTGAAAACAACTCTTCCTTTTCTCAGTAGTGCTCTCCTGTCATATACATTTCAAATGCTGTGCACAGTAAAATCAATGAAGTGAACAAATATTGCCTGCACAATTCCTTATTGTGAGAGAGTATGGCCATGTGAAATGGGCAGTGTTCACATAAAAGAGAGAACAAAGCATTCTTTTAAATTTGTCTAGAGAAGGATGGACTTGAACACTTGAAATACACTCCAAATGAATAATTTAATATTTACACATGTACACCATGCCTTGTATTCTACTGATAATATTGATGATGGATGGAATTTAACTGAATTCCAGCTGTTTCTGAAAATATAGTGTAAGATCTGCATTAAAGCTTATCTTAGAAGTGATAAAAACAAACCCCTGTAAATATAAAATTAAGACTAATTTTTGAAGACAGAAATCAAACACCACACCTCACAATATTACAGTGATAAGAACTTGTGTCTGCCCTTGTTTCCCTTCTTTTGTACCTGAAATGCCTTTGAATGAGTACAGTAAGAACAAAAATAATCAAAAGCTGCAAACTGCAAATCAAATTTAAATTGATACAGAGGAGCTACAGCAAAATGCAGTAGTCACTGTCACTTATCACTTCACACGCCTGCTCTTTTCAGTGAAGCTTGTGCTTCGTTTTCATGAGACTGGAAATTGTCATTTGTAGATACTGAGCACAGCTCAAAAACAAAACAATGTTACAGTCTATTTGAACACCTGTCATTTACTATGCTAATAAACAGAAGCACAGTGAAGCATGAATACCTTACAAATATTAATCCTACTTCGTATTTTACAGGAATTGTAACTTGTCCTCTGTTGTCTCTCAAGGTCTCAGGTGGTTCTTCACTGTCACTAAAATAAAACATATGCCACTCATGTCAGACTGTGATACTCATCTGCACATGCAACAGGGATACTGGGGGCAAGAGGTACAAAGAAACTGAAATACACACAGTTCTTGTTATGAAAACCTACCAACCAGTTCCAGTCAATTACTATCTTCTAAATAAAGTTCAGAAGACTATTTCCAGTAAAAAAAAAAAAAAGTAAGTCCTGAACAAGACCCAGCTCAGAAATGCATCTTTGTTGAAATTACAGATTGCTGACTGGATGGAAATTGAACAAATAAGGACCATTATTTTCATACCATCTACGTATTTTGCAGGGAGAGCAAACACTGAGGGCATGTTCATCTCTGATTCATTCAGTTCTATCACAGAAAACATCCTCAATGTCCTTGCTCCTTGAGGGCGAGACATTTTTGATAAACTGCAATTTATGATAACACATATGGTAAGTTTGTAAGAGAATAAACCTTTTCTGAAGGTAAAACCACCACTTTCTGACTCACTTCTGGCTCACAGGATCAACAACTTTTTATTTAGACTACTCAGTCTACTGCAGGACCAAGTACATCTTTAAAGCTTCCAGCTCTATAGGTTGTTCAGGTTGAAAACAGTTAGTTGTAGAGCATTCTAAAAAAATCACAGTGTAAACAAGCAAAGATTGCAACTAACCTTGTAGCATATACATCAACAGTGGCATTTTCCAGGAGATATGATGCATTGAATTGGAATGATATTTTGAAGGAAATCTGTTTGGAGAAATATATTGCATGTATTTAAAGAAAAGAAAAAAAAAAAAAGAAAAAAAAGGAAAGAAAATCACATTAATGAAGTAAGTTTGGGCTGAAGAAAAATGAGTAAAATTATGCTACTTTTACCTGGGATCCTTATTCATACCTTAACCTTTTCTATGAAGGAATTTATTTTTTTGAATTTTCCTCCAACATAGAGATAAATCTAGAAGTCATCACTTATTAAACAGTAGCCTCAAAATTTTCAGAGCCAAGAAACCTCAGCTAGTCTTATTTCATAGTGTATTAGAAAGACATAGTTATATAAACTTCAGGAGAGCAAACTTCTGTCTTCTTAAGGAATTAGTGAATGCTGTCCACAGGGAAACTGTCCTTAGGGAGATAGAACAGAGCTGATAGTTTTTAAAGGAAACCTTAGTAAAAGAGCTCTTCACCTCCCAGTATAAGAAAACAAGCAGAAGAGGCAGGAAACCAGCATGGTTGAACAAGGACCTGCTGGTCAGGCTGAAAGATAAGAAGGAAAATTACAGGTAGTGGAAACAGGGACAAGTGGCCTGGGAGGAATACAAAGATGCCTTTGGACACGCAGAGATGGAAAGCGGAAGGCAAAAGAGAGTGCAGTTTCTCTGATAGATGAGGAGGGAGAACTGGCAACAACAGACATGGCAGTAACAGGGAGAGGCACTCAATGAGTTCTGGCAGTCAGCATTATTGCACTAGTCTTGTCCATGAACCCCTAGGTGGCAGTCAGGGGAGCACTACAAGTCTAAGATAGCCTCATTAGGCTCAGTGTGTACAACTGCACAAACTGGGCTGAAGCCAGTGGGACGAAATTCAACAAGACCAAGTGCTCGGTCCTGTACTTTGCGCCAACAACCCCAGGCAACCCTACAGGCTGGGGGCAGAATGGCTGGAAGACTGTGTATGGGAAACAGACCTGGAGGCATGGGTCAATGCTTGCCTAGACAGGAGCCAGCAGCGTACACAGGTGACCAAGAAGCCCAATGGTGGTGGCTTGGATCAGAAACAATGTTGCAGCAGAAGCCAGGAACGGATCATCCCTCTGTACTCTGCACTGGTGAGGCTGCAACTGGTATACTGTGTTCAGTTTTGGGCCCCTCACTAAAGAAAGACATTGAAGCCCTGGAGCATGTTCAGAGAAGGGTAATGAAGCTGGTGAGGGCTCTGGAGCACAAGTCTTGTGAGGAATGGCTGAGGCAACTGGGATCGTTCAGTCTGGAGGAGGCTCAGGGGTGAACTCGTCGTTCTCTACAGCCACCTGAAGGGAGGTTGTGGAGAGGTGGGGGCTGGCCTTTTCTCCCATGTGACTATGACTAGAGGGAATGGCCTCAAGTTGCACTAGGGGAGATTCAGCTTGGATGTTAAGAAATACTTCTCTGAGAGAGTGGTTGTTTGCTGGAATGGGCTGCCCAGGGAGATGGTGGAGTCACTGACCCTGGAGCCATTCAAGGAATGTTTAGATGTTGTACTGAGGGATGTTGTTCAGTGGGAAATATTGATGATTGGTGGACAGTTGAACTGAATGATTTTAGGTGTCTTTTGCAATCTTGGTGGTTCTATGATTCTGAGTATATGCAGCTGGTAATGTGAATCCTGGGGTCATGAAAGAAATTGCTGATGAGGCTACAAAGCCATTCTTCATCGTATCAGAAAGGTCATAGCTGTAAGGCGAAGTCCTCCCTGATGACTGGAAAATGGAAAACATTACTCTCATTTTTAAGACAGGAAGAAAGGAAGACCCAAGAAACTACAGTCTGGTGATCCTTCTCTCTGTACCTGGGAAGATCATGGAGCAGATTCTCCTGGAAGACATGTTAAGGCACATGAGAGATAAGGAGGTATATTTGAGACAGCCAGCATGGCTTCAGCGAGGGCAGACTATGCCTGACAAATGTGGTGACCTTCTGTGATGGAGAGATGACATGAGTGGAAAAAGGAACAGCAACTGCTGTTTTCTACTTGGACTTGTGGAAGACCTTTGACATGGACTCACACCACACCTTCAAATTGGAGAAATATGGATTTAAGGGTTGGACTATCAGGTAGATAAAGAATTGACTGGATGGCTGTAGCCAGAGGGCTGTGGTCAACAGCTCTGTATCCAGGTGGAGGCTGGTAATGAGCGGTGTCTCCCAAACGTACATCTTAGAATCAGTGCTCTTCAATATTGTCATTATAGATCCCACATAGGCAGTGGAATTGAGTGTAATTTCAGCAGGTTTGCAGACAACACCAAGATAAGTGATGGAGCTGACACAACAGAAGGAAGGGATTGCAATCCAAAAGGACCTGAACAGGCTTGAAAGTGGGTGCATGTAAACAGAATAAGATCCAACAAGGCCGAGTGTAAGGTGTTGGACTTGGATATAGGGGTAATCCCAGATATGAGCAGACTGTGAGAATAATTCATTGAGAACACCCCTGCAGAGAAAGACTTAGGGGACATGGTGGATGAAAAGCTGGATGTAAGCCAGCTTACAGTGCTTGCAGCCTGGAAGGCCAACAGTATACTGGCCTGCATCAGAAGAGAGGTGGCCAGTAGGGAGAGGGAGGCCTTTGTTCCCCTCTGTTCTGCCCTTATGAGACCTCATCTGGAGTACGGTGCCTAGGCTGGCATCACCAGCACAAGAAGGATGTAGAGCTGTTGGAGCAGGTCCAGCAGAGGGCCGTGAAGGTGATCAGAGGTCTGGAGCACCTCACCATTGAAGAAAGGTTGAGGGAGCTGGGATTGTTTAGTTGTTTAGTTTGTAAAAGAGAAGGCTCTGGGGAAACCTCATTGTAGCTTTCCAATACTTGAAAAGAGCTTATACGCAGGAGCGGGGGGGCTACTTTTTACATGATCTGATAGTGATAGGACCAGGGAAAATGGCTTTAAACTAAAAAGGTAAAACTAGGTTATATATTAGGAAGAAATTCTTCATAACGAGTGTGGTGAAGCAATGGAACAGGTTGCCAGAAAAGCTGTGGGTGCCCCGTTCCTGGAGGTGCTCAGGGCCAGGTTGGATGGGGCCCTGGGCAGTCTTAGCTGGTGGGGGGCAGCTTTACTTAGAGCAGGGGAATTGGAACTAGATCATCTTAAAGATCCCTTCCAACCCTAACAACTCTATGATTCTATGATGATTCTATAACATCTGATCAGTGTATTTTCTATAACATACCCAAAGCAATATTATATGTGTTTAGAAACAGAACTTTCTAGTCAGGTGTGCCACTTGCCTTCTGCTAGTATGACTGATATGACTGAAGGAAGTGTATATACACTTTTTACATCATCACATACCACAGGTGACTCTGCAGGTTCCCAAAATCAGATGTTTTCCTGTTTGCCTCAGTGCACTGATTTGCCCACAAGGGTGGGTGATGAGAAATTTATGTTGGGAATAGCTTAAGACAGTTTTTGGGCAGTACTGGACAGTTTTTGGGTGTACTCCAGAAAAAAAAAAAAAATTTAAAAAAATTTCGAAACAAATGCCCGGGCCTTAGGACAACATGAAAGAATTAGGTTTTTAAGGTAGGAAAATTGTTTACCTCTTCTTCAGGTTTTAAAAATGGATATCCCACTTTACAGGTGATGTTGTGATTAGACTCACAACTATCTTTCTGTATATCCTAAATAAAGAAGAAAGTGAAATCATTATCATGCATAAACTTTTTGAATTCTGACTAAGCATATATATTCAAAGGCTGCTAAAGGTTCCTATTTTATTATGTTGGCCACAGTGTGTGGATGCAGTGGAAGCAGATGTTGAACTCCTGGCTAATATCCCATTGCATTTCATTGTTGTGTGACAGATGGCAGCAGAGGAGCATGCAAAAACACAGCTGCTTAGGAGATGCTATCTGAGGCTGGATTAAGGAAGGCACTAATCTGCAAAGCTACAAAGAGAGTGCTTCTATGTCAAAGGAGTATATTGGAATGACAGGAGACATTCTGATAAATAATGAGGCAGTTCTGCATAGATAAGTATATATTCTACATGTATTATATATATATTCAGATAGATCTGAAGTGGTGATTGATGGTTCTGGCATTTATCTGGGATGCAGCTATTTATTGACAAAGTGGCACTGTGAAATCCATCAGCCATTTTTAGATGGTGCAGCAAAGTTGGCTTAAGACAAAACAAATACATCCCTACAGAAGTATAAGCAAGGATAGTACTTCCAGTGAATATTTTTTAATCAAACAAGATGATGTTAGAGCAGTGAAATTAAGTCTTAATACAAAGGCTTCTTTAGATCTCCATAGCAATATAAATTATGAAAAATGTGATGAATGTGAAAAATTCCTACCTCAATGCCAGCAAAAATAATATTTGGAGAATACTGAACCAAAGCTCTGGTATTATAGGCACTGTCTTTTTTGTTCTTGATAGACAGCTGGATGGTGAACCTATCATTGCGTGACTTGACAATGAATGGAGAAGAGCTGTAAAATAAAGTACCATTGTTGGATGTCTTAACTTTTTATATATATTCTTAAGAATAAAAAGAAATATCTTTTAGTGTCCATACTCTATTGTTTCTGTTTTGGAAATCATGGCACAGTATTAGCTTATCATTCTAAAGATTTTATATTATACATTCAAATTTTGTACAGTTATCAAGCAATACAATAAACCCAGAGTAGTTACCTGTCTCCAGCTATGCTTGCTTTTACATTCAGAACAAGATCTGAAATGCATTTATTTTTGGCTCCACAATCTTTTGTGAAAGGAATCTGCAACAATAGTATTTTTATTCTCAATTTTATTATATTGATTATTAAAATCAAATATTTGCATTTTAAATCTTCATCTAACCTTATATAAGCTCTCCTTTCAGACATTCAAAAAGTATTCCCTAATATTAAACAGTTTAACATGTCAATATTAGCTTGGAAAAGAGAAGACTCCGGGGAGACTTCATTGAAGGCAGCTAATAAACAGGAAGGGAGTCAATTTTTTACGTGATCTGAGCGTGATAGGAGCAGGGGAAATAGCTTTAAACTAAAAAAGGCAAAACTAGTTATATATTAGGAAGAAATTCTTCACTGTGAGAAGGTGAAGCACTGGCACAGGCTGCCCAGGGAAGCTGTGGGTACCCAACCCCTGAAGGTCCTCAAGGCCAGGCTGGATCGGGTCCTAGGCAGCCTGAGCTGGTAGGGGGCAGCTCTGCTTAGAACAGGGGAATTGGATCTAGATGATCTTTAAGATTTCCTCCAACCCAAGCCATTCTATGAATCTGTACTGATTCTTCAAAGTGTCAGGTGAAACATATAAGGGAATGATGAGGAAATTCAAGTGATTCATCTAAGTTAGAAAAATAGGCAAAAGGAGAAGTATGAATGATGCCAAGAACTACTAAGATATACAACTAATATTTCCCTGCCAAAGAAAAAAACAGAAGACTGTACAATTACTCTCTATCTTCATTTAACTCCAGACAGCTTTAAAGCTAGGGATTCCTATACTGGTTCCCAAGAACTACTTGAATTGAATTCTTCACACCTAAGCAGATATTTAAAGGACATATCTATTGGATGGGCTTAAAAACTATCTCTCTTTGAACAATACTTTCAGGTCTTGTGTGGGATATGTGTTTTACCTTAAATATTTTGTTTATTAATACAGAATCTTGCTGACTTACATATTCAGATACTGAATTTGGCAGGTTGTTGTCAAGAACAGGTCCACTCTCTGGATCAGAGAAATTGAACTCCAGCAAAACCTTTACAGAGTCCTGAAAGTCAGGCTTGTCCTACAAGATAAAGAAAATAGTATTGCTGTTATGGACATTCACTTTAATACCTAAAGCTAGTTAAGGAGGATAGAAAAGCTAGTTAAGGAGGATAGAAAAAAAAACAACAACAACAACAAAAAGAAGGCTGAGATAAAATATTTTTCAGTCACACTGTCACCATCCTAGCTAGATAAATATTTGAATGCTTACAATTGATGATAATGCATTTAATGTGCAAGCCAATCCTTATAAATAACAACTAATGCTTCTGTGTATGTCATTATCATAAAAATGTCACACAGCAAGAGAGTTTCCACCACAGTTTCATTTAAGAATATCTCAGAAATGTCAGCTGGTAGACTTTCCTTTTTAGTTGTGCTTAAAGAATCAGTAAGACAAAGAAAAACTAGTATCATCTTCACTGAAGTCAAATTGAGGTTGCTGCTAAGAAATATACTGCATACTCAAGCAAACGTTAGCTGCCATTTATCATTAGTTTTGAATTACGTTACTGCTGTGAAGTTGCTAAACATTTAAAATGTGGGGAGCTTGTAATAAACACTCAGTTCACCCTGCACATTAGTTATAATCTGGGCAATTTCATTCCTGTAGTTGCTAATTACATTTCTTCTTTTACAGTCAATTAGTATTCTCTATTCGCAAACCTAATTTGAGAGTTTTTGATTAGAGTTTTATTAGAAGAAATTGCACCAATAATCAAATTAAACTTACAGCCTATGTGCTCCAGCAGTTTTGAATGTGCCAAAACTATTAACTATGATAGTTGCTTAATTCAACTGAAATGTGTTGTGCTCGTTTCTAAGACAGATCCATAACAAAGAGACAAATGTAAACAGAGCATTTAAAAAGTAAATAGTTTGCATCTATGTACATATACAAATATCTAAACAGTAAATGCACTTCATGCACAGTTTTAGGATTAAAAAGTCCAGTTTACAATTAACGGAATACATCTGGATTATTACAGTGCCAACTAGAGAAAAACATAGCCACTTTAAATGATTTACTTGCCAACATGTAGAAGTTATGTTTAATACATTGTGACCCTTTGATAGTTATATTTTTTTGCATTTTCCTCTCATGAGTTTCCGTGAACAAGCTTCGAGATATCTGTCTTTGTGCGTCAAGAGTAACCCAGTACTGTAGACCTGCAAAGGAAATTGAGATTAATATTCTCCATGATTTTACCTCCAGACATTCTTTTTTGCACTCTTAAAAAGGGAGTTGTATTCAATTTTTGGAGAAACAAACTAATGTGGGCATAACATTTTTGTAACATATCTCAGAGCTTTCCTACTTACTGGATTCAAATATATCTTCCTTTGACTTTAGTCTGGTCTTAAAACAAATCGTGGCATTTATGCATATTGTTTTTCTTTTGTTTATCTGACAGTTTTGCTGTTGGATATTGATACTTTTGGGCATAAACTGCATAGAAACATTTACTTCAGCCACATCACGAGACCTTAACAAAAATAAAACAAACAAATGAAAATGTTAGAGGAAGCATCTTGAAGACAATATTAGCAACTTATTTAATTGTTAAGAATGAACATATAAAATTTGCAACACTGAACACTGAAATACACACATATTATAGTCTAAATAATTAACTATACACTTATTACCCATTATCAGTAAGCAACATATTAAAGAGAAAATAGTCACAGGGTCTCTCCACAGTCTGTATTTGTTTCAGACTGATGAAAGGAAGTATCTCAAAAAGGCATTTAAGGAACTCTAAAGAGCTGATTCCACTTCAAAAGAGACTGAAGACCCAGACTGATTCTTAAGGACAGCCTCAGGCAAACAAATTATTATACAAGGGCTAGAGGCTAGTGTGTCATTTTTAGTTTGTGGATAGATAAACAGGCTGGGATTTACTACCATTTTTTTCCCACTTTTAACACCCTTCTGCCCTGCTCCCCTGTAAACCTTTGCTTTGGATCTCTTCATTCTTGGCCTTAATATGGAATATGCCAGTGTAGTAAATCATGAGAAAATGGCAGAATGGCTTCTTTTCCCCCACATTTATGATTTGACATGACAGTGAAGAAGCAGATGAATCCTGTACCCAGAAAATGTAGGGGTGGCAAGAGTTGTATAAAAGGGCTAGGTGGCAGGAAGGAAAAGGACAGGAGGTCTGGGACCCTGGGAAGAGCAGCGTGGGCTGCAAGCTCTTACTTCCTCCTCGTAGTCATCCCTTACTAGACAAGCTCTGCCTTTCCTCTTTCCCATCCTGCATGCACTGTGTGTCACTTAGAACAACAAAAGCTTTGTTGCAGCTGCATGGTGACCAGACTGAGGAGCAGGTCAAAGTTAAAAAATGAACAAGGAAAATAAAGGGTGAGAGGGGACCGGGTGACTTTTGTTCCAGCTGGATGAGATTCTCAGCTAGTTCACTGCACGGCTGCACAAACATTTGGGAGGAGAGCAGTAAGCAGTGGGACTGTTCAGCCAGTGCTACTCCTGCCCAAAGAGAAAGCCAAACTTCCATATGAAGAAGTATGCTAGTCACTCACACGTACTCTCCTATGAAGCAACAATATTAAATGAAATCCACATGAAAGAGTTTTAAGAAAAAATTTGCTTTACCTCACACTTAACGATAGTTATAAGAATTGGCTTAGCATTGCTGACCTGTCTATGGAGCATTTATCACACTGGACTATACGACTCACTGAGAATAAGTGGAATGTATGTGGCATCCCTGTTCATCAAAAACATTTCAAGGAATCTCTGGAAAAGAGTTTTTTGATGTTCCCGCACATAAACTTGTGAATTCATTCCAGTGCTGACAGAACAATAAATTACAGTAATATAAATAAACAAAAGCTGCTGTAAGCATTGAAGGCCAAATTGGAAGAGTGAAAGATTCTTTTAATACTGTCAAGACTTAGATTAGATATCCATTGCAACAAAATGATGAGAAACTTGCAGAACGTAAGCAGTTCTCTCTGGGACAAATCTTTACTGTCTTAATGTGAATATTGGGTATTCTGTATACTACTGTAGAAAAGACCGGTTATGGAAGATTCCAGCTTTTGTAAGAACAGAGATCTTAACAGACATTATCCTACATAAAAGTTGGAAAATGCCACCAAAATTGAAGATAGAAAATATTAATCATAAAATGTTATCAAATAAATGATATTGATTTATTTGATAAAATGTTATCAAATAAATGATAAATTATATCAAATATAAATTTTGATTTTGTTTTTCGTGGGGTAATGTAGATCATAACTTTAAAAGTCTGAAGTTATACAATTATTGTACTTAATGCTAATCATTGCATCCTGATACTACAAAGATTTTGATGCATTCTTTTCTATACTGAAAGTTGTCATATTAACTTTGCAGAACATTGGAGGAAGATAATACAACAGGGGAAAGGGCAGAGGAGGAATGGAGTGTAGAACAGTGTAATTGATTGTGTTTAAAGAAGGTTAAAAGTTTCTGTGATATTTTTCTATGTTAGGTTGCAAAAGTTAGAAGTCAGAAAAACAGAGCCAGAAAAATGACTTTGCTAAGGAGTCTTCTATAAGCTGTGAAATGAAAAAAATTCTCAGAAAATCTGTGGCTTTTAGGTGATCTGTGTTACATTCCAAAGTTGTACACTTTTTTGCTAAAGGGTGAAATAGCGGAGAAAGCCAGCAAAGATGCAATCTGGTGACACAGGGAGCTTTTATAAAGACAAGTCAGCAGATAAATGCTAGGAAATCTGGCAGTTTGAGGATGGTAAACAAGACCTGACAGATGGTTAGAGGGGCAACAGGATGGGGAGCTGGCCTAGAAATTGCCTTACCAGAGAGAGAATTATGAAATAGCTTTAGCTGTGCTTTAGAAATGAGAGATTAAGTGTTATCTCATTTATTTATATTACTGCTATTTTTATCTTCTTCCTTCAATGTACGTTGCTTGTTATTCCATTGTAATTGTGATCTTTTGTCAAACAAACAATGTCACTATTCACCAAATAGTTTTGTTTTTTTTTTTAAGTTTCTTTTGTAGGGTGTCGAACTAGAATTTTATTAGTAGGAGAGAAATGAGTTGCATTGTCTTAGTGATTCCCTTACATTTGAACCTATCTTTCAAATTGCTAATAAAATAATATATGGCATAAAAGAAAATGCTTTCTCCCAACTCCCTTATTTTACTTTGTTCCACAGGTGGAATCAGTTTCTATTCTGAATATGACTTCTGAGGATAGCAATCACCAGATGCGAAGACCCTAAAGCATTCTTATATCCATTAGTATTATCTAGAACATTTTATATTACTTCCAGAGACACATGAAAATATGAAGAGTCACATCCAGTGTCAGAGTGAGATGAAACCAGTACAAAATCAGTATTCTCAAAACAGTCCAAACTGTAGTGTAACCAAGTTATGTATGTATCACAAGATAAATAAATGTTTATTTTCTAGGCTGACAGCTGCTGTGAATATCCATACCAGAAGAGGGCAGCCCCACCAAGGCCTCCAATAGTGACATCAATCAGACCGTCATCGTTTAAATCCATTTCTCCATGCACAGACTGGCCAAAAAATTTCACTTTCTCCCCATCTCCACCAGATGCAATACGCTGTGAAAAGCATTACGAGATTTATAAAGTGCAGGCTGATTAATTTCTTAGGAACATGCAACACGCATTTGTTGGCAGTTAGATGGCTTTTAAACTTTTAAAATAGATTTAAAATCTATTAAATTTTCTTTACAATACTCCTAAAAAGATCACCATGGTGAGAAATATGCTGTAAATATTCAGAATTACAAAATATCTACTTTTCTGGCTGCATAGAATATACCAGGAGGTTTCTAATAAAAACATTTAAATATATCTTCTAACAATATAGAGTCAAATTTGGTTAAATCAGACTGACTTTAAAAGTACCGAACATTTTAAAAAAGAAATTATCATGGCAAGTGAACTCACAATTTGATTCTGTGTTTGAAAGACATGCGGAAATGAGAATTGTCCTACACAGACTTACAGAAGCTGCCAACTTGTAAAATTTTACTTCATACCTGTGTATATTTTTTACTGATTGTGTTGCCATGGCCATGATAAATATAAACAGCTCCCCGATGATCATCCTCTAAGGGAGATCCTATTACAATGTCATTATACCCATCAAGGTTGAGGTCCTTCACTGCAGCAATTGCAGTCCCAAAGCGTGCTCCACAGGGTTCATTCTTAAGAACTTTGCAGGTGTCATGTTTTAATGGTGAGCAGCATGTTTGTTTTATAGGTTCAAGACTCATCTGATACTCAAACTTTGTCTGTGAAAGGACAGATTTAGAGTTAGTGGATTTCCACAAACATTTTAGCAATGCGGGTTTTAGAGAGCTCCTATACAGAAGACAAACTGGTTAAATGAAACAATTATGTACTACTCATAATGACTGAGTGCACTGTAGAAAATGATTCTGTAACTATAACATTTTTAAGCAGGGGGTGTGAAAGACAATCTCACTCCCTCATTTCTGTATCTGCTTATGCTATACGTATGCTTATGCTTTAATTAGTTTTACAGGAAAGCACAGTGTCATAGAAGTATTTGGATGTTACTATAAGTGATCCACTTCATTCTCAACACAGTGAAAATATTTCTTTCAAAGACAGTCTTTTAATTTGAGAAGGTAAGCCAAGCTTCATAGGAATCATAGACGGCAATACTGTTATCTCTTACATAGTTTGAATTCTGTCCTCAGCACAATCAAACTCCATGCCCACACACACATACTCTTCTGGCCAACAATGTCCAGTGTGCATGAGACCAAAGCCACACATACAGCATGATATGTAGCCAATCTTTCCAAGAGATTAGCCCTAAGAATTTAATGATTAGTAAAAAAAAAAAAAAAAAAGGCCATTGCTATGCCTCCTTTGTTTGAAGATGGATAAAAGTAACAACAGGAAAAAAATTTCAAACACTTGCAATTAGAGGACTCTGAATTCTTGTTTTCTAGCCAATGTTATTCACCATCAATCTGTTGTTGGCAGCACACATGTAGAAACTGGAAAAGCTATTTGTCAAATAGACCCAGTTTCTTCAGGCCCTTTTTCTGCCACTGTGTTTTAGGACACCATTACTTCTAGGACCTATTGTGATAATAATTGTTATCACAATTGTAACAATACGCAGTAATGTTGGACTAAAAGAGGGGAAAAGAAGAAAAAAGATATATATAGAAACTGGGAAGGAGGAACTTATCAAATGACTAAAATCATCTGAGGTACTCCTTAATCTAGCTGTGACACACTAAAAAGTTGTTGAATGTATGGGATTTAGATCTAATTTGGGGAGTCACAAAAACATTGGAACAGATACTTTCAGGATGGATGAGCCCTACTTCTCCCTCATGCATGACAACAGAAAGAAAATATGATATAAAAATTAACCTTGTAAATTTCTGTCTGTATTTTGTTGCAGTTTAGAGAGTAGTGTTTGTCTATGCAAAATACTCTACTAGAGTAAAAATGAAAAAGTTTGAGAAGTATTCAAAAATAATCAGTAGTACACTCTCTGTTCTTAACAACATGTTTCTCTGCTTTTCAACACATCATTCTTCCCAGCTCAAATTATAATATTTCATTAAAATAAGGATATGAAAACAGGAAGGAACACAATATGTTGGTCAACAAATATAATCCTTACCTTGTTCAGAGCATACACATACACTTTCCCTTGTTCCTCTTTTTCAGTTCCCATATATGTAGGAGCTCCAACAAGGAGAAGGTCTGTAAATGAGTCTCTGTTAATGTCAATTGTGGTGATAACACCCCCAAAGTATGAGCCAATCTGCAAGAACATAAAGGTATAAATCAGAGGTAGAGTCAGCAGCATCATGCAACAGTTCTGATTCCAAGATCTATTTTACAGCAGCTTACAACAATACCATATGTCACCATTATGAAGACATTTTCTTTGCTATCTAGAAGACCCTTTTGGTCAGTTTGCCTTAGAAGCTTGTTTTCTGTCCAAATTTGTACTTGCTAAGGGGACTGACACCTCTCAGTAGAGAGAGTTTGAATAGAATTGTCCTAGGGAAGCTAGTCACAACAGTAATAAATAGAAAGAGGACAACCAATGTTCTTAGGCTTGCCAAGGAAAAAAAGTGGGATTATAGAATGATTTGGATTGGAAGAGACCTTAAAGATCACACAGTTCCAACCTCTTGCTGTGGGCAGGAGTGCCACCCACCGGATCAGATTGTCCAGGACCCCATTCAACCTAGCTTTGAATGTCTCCTGAATGCAGCTTATCCCCTCCCAGTGTGTAACTTAAATCTCCTCTCTTTTAGTTTAAAACCATTCTCCTTTGTTCCACCTGTTTCCAAAGTGATATGTTCATAGTCTAGGCACAAGGTGTGGGCTGAATCTAACATTAATCTACAGCTAAGCTATACACCCTTTATTTCCTTTACAATCAACATGAAAAGTAGTCCTTTCTATGCTGGATATTGGCCTCAGATGGGCCATATCACTCAAACCTTAAAAACACTTGCTTTTCTTCGTTGACTCTAAAAGTCTCCAAGACTGATTAGCTGAGATGCAGATGTCAGCTACAGAAGATGAAAATCAGATTTGTCCTGATCAAAGATTGTACTGCAGCATAGAGAGACAAGAGTCGGCAGGTCTTTCAACTTGTTTAAGCAAGACATTATATTACCTTCTCTAATTAAGTAGTTACATGTTATTTTTTTTCCTGAAGGAAAAGCTGCTATTCTATATAATGATAAACTATTCAATATTTCATGCTATATCAACTGATTCTCCCCCACAGAATGTTGCTTATCACAACTGTTTCTTGCCAATAACATCTTTTCCAGGCAGAGGATAAAAAATTGCCAGTCCAGAAATGGCTATAACCACTTTCACAGCAGCAAAGGTTTACCCCACATACAGTAGATTTCCAAGAGTCTATGACTGCTTTACTTCCTGCTACATAATAGACCAGAGCATCTACCTAAATTTGTTTCTGATCTTGTAATCTTTCTGATTATGACTCACAGTTCTATTTGGTTCTTCTGCAAGAGTTTTCTCATTTGAAATCATTGTTTCTATTTGTCGTGCTGTATTCATCTCGTATGCTAATCAATCATGAATGCATACTTACTTGTTCTCCTTTTAACCTCTGAAGTACTTGCACTTCTCTTCCTTCCATTTTATAAATGATGACTTGACCAGTATGATTGTATCGTGGCTGTCCTGCTATGTACAGCACACCTCCAGGTGTCAATGCTGAATTTACGGTATAGCCTACGAAGCAGAAAAGAATTCATGATGCAGTACACACAGAATGCATCTGAAATACTTGCTGTGATTCAGATGCTTTCTAATGCCTGGCTCTACAAACAAATGCTTACTCTTAATTGTACTAAAGAACAATACCAGAGTCAAATGAAGGTGTATTTGTCTACAGGCTCACAGTCATGAGCATCACTGTGTCATCAAACTTGTTCACAGGTTGGTAAGTTTAAACTTCAGCAGAATTTTTATAATGTACAGTTTGCTATCCTTAGGGAGAGTAAGAGGATGATGGTACAAATGAAATAGAGTCATCATCATAGGATCATAGAATGGCTTGGGTTGAAAAGATCCTCTAGTTTCAACCCCCTGCTATGTGCAGAGTCGCCAATCACCAGACTAGGCTGCCCAGAGCCACATCCAACCTGGCCTTGAATGCCTCCAGGGATGGGGCATCCACAGCCTCCTTGGGCAACCTGTTTCACTGTGTCACCCCCTCTGAGTGAAAAACTTCCTCCTAGTATCTCCTGTGTATTAATTTAAAACTACTCTCCCTTGTCCTGTTGATATCTATGTGTGTAAACATTGTTCCCCCTCCTGTTCATATGCTCTCTTCAAATACTGGTAGACCACAATGAGGTTTCCCCAGAGCCTTCTCTTCTCCGAGCTAAACAAGCCCAGTTCCCTCAGCCTTTCTTCACAGGAGAGATTCTCCAGACTGTTGATCATCCCAGTAGCCCTCCTCTGGACCCATTCCACAAGCTCTGTATCTTTCCTGTGCTGGGGACCCCAGGCCTGGATGGGGATCTAGTTCATTTTTCTAGCAAAGAAAGATGGGGCCTCACAAGAGCTGAGCAGATGGGCACAATCACCTCCCTCTCCTGCTGGCCACCCCTTTTTAAATGCAACTGAGGATATAGTTGGCCTTCTGGCTGCAAGCGCACACTGTTGGCTCATGCCCAGCTTCTTGTCCACCAGGACCCCCAAGTCCTCCTCTGCAGGGCTGCTCTCAAGGGGCTCTTCCATCAGTCTGTATTAATACCTGGGACTGCCCCGGCCCAAGTACAACACCTTGCACTTGGCCTTGTTGAACCTCATTAGGTTCACATGGGCTCACTTCTCCAGCCCGTCCAGGTCCTTCTGGATGGCTTCCCTTCCCTCCAATGTATCAACCACATCACTCAGCTTGGTATTGTCTGCAAACTTGCTGAGGGTGCACTCAATTCCATCGTTTGTGTCATTGTTAAAGATGTTGAAGACTGACCACTGACAGACACAACTTGCGAAAGGCCTCTAGCCAGACAAAGAACCGCTGATCACAATAGCTGGTTGAAAAGAACAGTTGTCATTGGCTGTCAAAATGATAGTGTCCTGGTCTGACACTGGTCAAAATGTTCCAGGAGCATTTTGAACCCATCTGTCTTTAGTATTCGTGACAGTTTAACAACCTGAGTGAAGACTAATAAAATTTGTAGTTAATAAAAATTATAGTAAAATTGCAAGTACTCTAGTGAATAGGCCTGAATTGGAGATATTAAAAAAAGTTAATGGAAATCAGTAAATAAGGAAAAAATGTGTTTGGTGGAAAAGATTAAATGATTCTTTTGGTGACTTTTCACTAGTGAAAATGTGGATGAAATGAGAGAAGGTATGAGAGAGCCAGGAGGTATAGAAAGAAGAACCCAGTGGAGCACACAAGGCAACAGAGATGCCTTTTGGTATAAATGCCTAAAAGAAAAACAATAGCTTGCCAATATATAATACATTATTATAAGGAGGATGGTGGTAAGCTCTTCATATTGTCCACCAAGTGATAGAAAACTGCTTAATTTTAAGTAAATAAGATTTAGATGGAAATTATATAAAGCTTTTTATGAAGGCAGAGAAAAGCTTGAGAAGAGTGCAAGGGGAATTTTCGAGATCTCTGAACATATTAAAGATCTTTATTGGAGAAAAGTCCAGATATAATTAAGGTTACAAGTTTTCAGATTAACTTTTTATTGATTGCTTCTTAAAGAATAAAAAAAAACATACAATAGACATCTCCATAAATTATAAAACTTCCCAGACTTTTAGAATGTAAGATAATTCATTCTAATAGATAATACTTAGAATGTAAGATAAATGTTACAATATGGGCTAATTTTCTTACCTAGATATGCTGCAAGGGGTTCAATTTTTTCTGAATGTCTGTCACGAAAAGTGTCATTACTTGGTATTGAAATATCACTGTCCTTCACCATGACCACTGTGCCATTCCAGTCATAAGCACCAACTGCTCCAAGCATAACCCAATCCTTGTGTAGAGAAAAACGAAAAGCTATTATCTATGTGAACCTTTTCTCATCACAGCGCTTAGCTGGGCAATGCTTTCTGTATGCGCATCAGATTTAGTCCTGCTTTTCTTAAAATACTGTGGCCTCCAAATTAGAGGATGTCTCACACTTTTTGATAAAAACACACACAATTAAAAAAAACATTGACCATTCAGGAAAAGTAACAGATTGAAATATATCTCCTGCAAGTTTAGCCCATAATGACACACAGGATAGAAAGATGAAAGAGATTTAGCAAACCTAGTCAGAAAGTACATCTAAATGCAGTCCAAAGATGAACTTTTAGAAAGATGAAATTTTCTCTGCTCTGCTGAACTTGTATTTAAAAAGCACCTTTTGTCAAGGACACTGTTTGCTTTGCTGGAAGGTAGGAATGCCGTCTTCTTGATAAAAGAGACATCAGATACCCTGAGTCCTTCAACACAAAAGAACTGAGAACCCACTACTGAAGTCAAGCTCTGACAGCAGTTCAGTTCTATGGTAACTTCAAACATGCACTATACCAAATAGATAACCTTAGAAATCTTCTCAAGGTTCTCTATGAGAATAATACCTGTATGTAAGGTGAAGTACAGCGTTTGAAGGATAATGTACAATCTCATAGCACATAGTGAAAATGGACGCAGAGTATTTCTGCAATGAAGTATTTATGTTAAATCCTGATGAAGGTCTGTTATTCTTTGTTTTACCACTGATACGCTGAGTTGTAAACAAAGCTGCATAGAAGGTTTTCCTATGGATGTCAGTTTGTCTGACTCAAATGCTGCTCAGTTAAATTATTTTCCTTTTGTGCTCTTTTCAACTGTCACTACTTTTTCACATCTGTAAAGTGTAACTATTTCCAGTTTATTTGATCTCATGCTAAATTTCCATTTAATTTGTGTACATCAAGCATAGGAATTTTCTGATTTTCAAAAATAAATAACATTTGCAGGAAGTGATTTATTCTACTAACAAATATTCCCAGGGATTTTGACATCCCGTTTCCTAAGTATTTACCCCCTGAGAATTGAGGTATTCAATATATTAATAGAGCTAACAATGTGTTGTGTTACTAATAATTCAAACCACATCCATTACAGAAATAGTCATTACATATATATCTTCAGTTTAAAGTTCATCAATACAACATAATAACAATTTGTATATTAATATTTATAGAGAACAGTTTTACAGTTAACATATTATAGAATATTTCCCTGGTAGAAAAATAGTATGGGAGCATCACATTTAGAATTAGTGTGAATAAGACACTTATTTTCTCCCACTGTTTAAAATTCTTCTTCATGTACATTGTGCAGAATACTGGTCTAAAGGAAATGTGGAAATATGCAACAGCAAATAAGGAGCAGGGCTGCAGAAAGAATTCTGAATGCTCATTCAAAATCTGTGATATTACCAACGAAAATCTACTTTGTAAACTAACTTCTCTTTTCAGACAGCTTGTTTACCTGGGAGTAATGAGCACTGAAACCAGCCTGTGACATCTCCATTTCAAATGACGCTGCTTGCTGATCAGTTGTTGCTATTAAACAAAAAAAGATGTGTAATGAAAATGCTTGCATGATAGTAAAGGACAACGTAATTAACAAGACTATTTTGTGAATATAACTTTCAACAGATTTTCACAATAAATACAGAAATTAAGATTTGTGTTACCATTAAATGAAAGAAACCATTTCCATTTTAAGATCATGTCTCAGAACTTGTCCAAGTAATACTTCTGGGCTAAAACTGAGATTTGACCTCAGGCTGATGTTAAATATGTTTGGAATGTTTGATTAATATGGTTAAGCCATTTTCCACTTGAGCTAAGCGAACAATAAAATGCATCCATGTAACCCCAGCCTCATACTCAAGCAACTAAAAATTTGTAGCTGGTAGAAGTTTAAATGAAAAACATTTGAATCTTTGTTAAAAACAAATTAGGAAAATCTCAACATTCCAAGATTCATAAATGTTAGGGAAGGGCTTGGGAACAATAATTCTTCCCAGAAATTCAAATGAAAATGTTTCTATTTCTCTTAAGTGACTGAATGAAAAAGGTATCATGTGATTTAGTAGTACTGTCAATATCTTTTCAGGTAGTCACATACCACATACTAAACTGGCAGGCTTTCAGCAGGGTGCTTTGCTCTCAGGTATATAAGCATCACAAGTAAGGTAACTATATTCTGCATATTGATTCCTTCTTGAGAGCATGACATGGTAACAGGTATCAGAAAGGAACTAAGATCTGTGTTCTGAGGCTTGTCCAAGAAGAACTGATAATTTGCTACCAATTGAGCACCGAGGCAAACCTCAAACAGGGTGAATGAGACTGAGGCATAGCCAGATACGGCTGCACAAATTTCAGGCATCAGGACTACTAAATAATACTGAACTTCTGCTACTCAGCAGCTAAACCACAAAGGCTGCTCACTCATGTATGTCTTTGCTAATTGCTGGGATTTATGATTAGCTACAGTAAGCAGACGAACTCAAACACAAAATGTTCCACATACAAACATGGGCCAGTGTGTTTCACAAAATGTAGCTGCTTTGCTAAGTCTGAGAAAAAATTGGTTCTTTTAGAGTATAAAGATTTTAAGTTGCACATTTGCTGATAAATAATGTTTTTCAGTAACAGCATTAATCATGCAACAAAAGATGCTTGTTAATGAGCTGAGAAAGACATGACTCTCATAGCTTCAGGCAGAAGACAATGCTAGTACTGTCAGTATACGCACTTCTGAATTCTGCTTAGATAATGGCCTTTACTCTAACTTTCCATTGAGTTTCAAACTGCCAAGCATCTAATAAAGGATGTTTTGTGAAAAAACATTTGTGCCTGCCTACATATTGGATAAAGCATAAATATGCTGTTAAAATGAGAAGTACATGCCATGAGACACAGAGACATATGAAAAAGATTATGTGTAAAAATCCACTGGCTGTCAAATGTGAGTTTTTGTTGGATTTCATTACTCAGCTCTCTCCGAATTTTCCTTTGCAGTATTTTTAATGACAAAGAAAACAAAACAAAACCAAGAAATCTACAAGAGGAAAAATATCAGATGTACTCCTATACTAGCAGAAGGCTATTTAGATTAAGACTTGAAGCACATTCAGATACAGAATTTCATGAATCCAGTTTCTTCTGACCTCCACATTACATACAGAAATCAGTTCAGCTACACTGTATAGTCTTAACACAATGCACACATACAGTGAACTAAATTGTCCCAAGAAAGCTGTGAGGGACAGAAATAATCTGCTTTTCTTCCCATTCACCACAATGTATCCATGCACAGAGTTGCAAATCTAGAATAGTTCCAGCAATGCTTTGGGTAGAGCAGGAAGCCAGGCCTAAACAATCAACAAAAAGAGGCTTATTGAAATTCTTAATGACTGAGTCTCATCATATTTTGTTATAAAGCTAAGATCTCATCTTACTTTCCACTCTAGTTTGCCTTGCAGACAGAGGAAGCAATTTCTGAGACTTCTGCAGGTGGAAGAGGGGGTATAAATTGTTTCATTTCACAGGGGCCTCATATAGAAATCTTGGAACAGACTGAAGTCCTAATGAAGATTTGGAAATCAAACAGGCTTTTGGGTATGAAGTTATCTAGAACTTGTACAGGCTGAAAGAAATCAATTTTTAACCTTTTTTCTTGATGTTTGGATAACTATTTTTTTGTAATACAGCCAAGTCTATCTGAAACAAAATTTGAAAATATGGCAAAAATATATCAAAGTACAAGAATAGTAATAGTTCATAAGTTTATTTCAAATACAAAGTTGTAACATTCAAGAAGCAGATATTTGCCTCTGCATATTTTGCAGAAAATTAAAACTGAGTTCAAGGAATACTGCAGAACTTGCTGATACTTAGAAGAGGTATGCTGAAATATGCTGAAAATACCACATACTAAAGGAGTCCTATTAATTATACAAACAGATAATATTTCTATTATTCAATCACATTGCTAGATTCCTCTTCATCTACCTAACTACAACTGTACCATTGGAACACAAAACTTGTTTAAATGTTTGTCTTTTCTTTACCAATTTACTAATTTAATTTACTAATTACTAATGCCAATGGAAGGGCTAGAGCGTGCTAAAGAAAGCATTCTCTCGTCAACAGAAAGTTGAGGCCAGCACAGTTTCCTCTGCTATTTGCATAGGCTGGGACTCCATGTGATAGCTAGCATTAGCTACCACAGCTGCAGCACAGGAAGTTCCGCACAATTGTGCGCAAGAACTTCTTTACAGTGAGGTGACGGAGCACTGGAACAGGCTGCCCAGGGAGGTGGTGGAGTCTCCTTCTCTGGAGATGTTCAAGACCTGCCTGGATGCCTACCTGTGCGACCTGGTGTAGGGAACCTGCTTTGGCAGGGGGGTTGGACACGATGATCCCTGGAGGTCCCTTCCAACCCCTACAATTCTGTGATTCTGTGATTCTGTGATTACCTGATGACTACAGACTACTGAAAGGGACAAGGTGAAGCATAACAAAATTACACTGTCTCTTCTGGTTACATTTTGTTGTTCAGTGGGTTGTACTATAATGTGATCCTTGAATCCGAGTACTCAAAGTGCACTGATGTCCAGAAATATCCTTTGTCCTGCCATGGACCAATAAAACAGTCTATTACATTTTCATTAAAATTACATTATATATAATAGGGGTGATTAACAGATTTCATTCTAATAATAAAAGACAATGATTTTTCTTATGTCTCAAAAACTCATGGCTGTTTTCAACTTCTCTTTGAATAACTGTTTTGTAACTGAAAGTGTATTCTTCCTATAAAACATACACTTAACAAAAGAGCTTCTATTCCCTGAACTTTAAAGTACTGAGTAAGCTTCAGTAAGCTAAACTTGGGTTTTCAGAGAGTTAAATTAATCTCAAGTAAAATTGGTTTATAAATGAGGAAATAAAACCCTTCAGAAAGGGAAAAAAATAAGAATATACAAAATGGGGAAAAAAAAATTAGTAGCAAACAACTGATGATAGAAACATTCAACTCACACTAAATGATACACTACAAACACTTATATGTCTAAGAAACATTAACGGAAATTTAAAGACCTTTAATATAATCTCTCATATTTATTTATTTATTTATTTATTTATTTATTTTGACATTCAACTCAACATTATCTTTTGTTCCAGCCATAAACTACACAATTCTAGCTACTTGGAAAGCTGGAATGTTAAAAAAAAATAAGCCCAAACAGATGGATGTTGTCTTTGTATGACACTAAGCCCTTCAGAGTTGGTCACTATAATTTATAACTAATAAACTTCAGTCTTCTGTTACCAGCACTGTACTTGAAACAGAGTTGGATGGTGTTGCCTAATTTGGATGGAGAATGTGAGGAGATATTAGGAGATAACTTTTCTCTGTTAAAATCTGACAATCACAAGCATTTCCAGAAGAAAAAATATATCTTACCAACTCTCTATACAAAATTCACATTAACTTGTACAGCAAACTAATACATTGTAGTTAATAACTAACCATAAAGAGAATTTAAAGGCAAAGGCAGACAAACACATGATCATGGGGCAGTCTAGGACACACTCTTTTACATAAGAGAAGGCGAGTTCAAGTTCACCCAGGGGTAAAATGGTAATGGTTACTATAGTGACCCTTCTTACCCTTCTAGGCTACTGTCTCCATCTGCTCTAATCCATCTGAACATAATTCAAATTATTATCTATGTTTTTGATGTGTACTGTAAAATATCTTTATGATCAGCTGAAAAAATACTTGCATAACACATTTTATGCAGCATAATACACTGAAAAAGAAGATAAAAGCAAGTGGTCTTGTGTTTGCCTCAGCAGTAATGCAGGCATAAAGTAAAATTTTAAATAATGTCCTACCTTCAAGGGCAAATATTCTCTCTCCAAGGGCTTCAACAATAGTTACAAGAGCCAATTCATCTGAGACATTGAAGAAATGCTTTTCAGTAGGCTTACTGGCAATTGATTTTATTTCCTCTACAAATTTCTCAGTACTTAAATTTCCTCTGCTGTAGCTGCCAAGAATCTACAGAGGATTAAAAAAAGAGAACCAAGGTTATGTTTTAAATCCTATTTTTAAAAGATACCTTAGAGGAAGGTAGTCAGAAAATATTAGAAAATCATATCTAACCTTCATTGTTCTATTAAAACCTCCCTCAGATTTATAGCCTTCATTGAATAAAAGCCATTGTTTTGTAACTAGAACAGAACTGTATGAGAGCTCACTATTTTTTTTTTTTTTTCTGCAAGCACCAATAACAGCAAGCAAAGCAATTGTATGGTGTACTATATATATTATCCTCAACTGCTGCTTTCATCCTTTCATCACAAAATTCCTACGATTTGTTGACATAGACCTTAATTTAGAAAACAACAAACAAACAAAAAACAACCCTGTTCCAGACAGAATATATAATTGTACTGACTTCTAAATATGTACCACCAATTCTTCTCACAACACAATATACAAACTATTAAGGACATACTTATTTATGAACAGGATAGTTAGTTTTTGTAATGTATAACTTTGCCTGTAAATACATCATGACATTACATTCAGTATGATGCTACAAGACTTCAGATTTGGCTAATAGTTTCAAAATTGCTGCCGTAAAAATTCAGGATGCCTCAGAATAAAAAGGCTAATTTTTCCAATTCTCTGACAAACACTTATTTTTTCTGGGGGAAAAAAAATAAATCTGTGCACTTTCTTGCTTTGAGAGGGAAACCCCAAACACATTTCAGTGTTGTAGCATTCCTGGACACTGAAGCAATTCAAATTTGGTTTTAGACAGTGATTTTAGCTAAAAATTACTGCATAATCAGCAAGGACATTTTTTTTCAGTGCTCTCTAGCTTTATAAATGCAACTATTGAAAATGCCACCTGTATGTAACTAATCTTCAGTTCTATGATTTTATTTAATTTAAAGACAATTACTTTCTTGAAAATGTTTGATCCCCTATTATGCCATTGTACGGTTACTCATGCGAGGAAAGTAAGCTTTTCGTCATCTGGTAACAATGCCACCAAGGGTCATTCTTTAAGGCATGAAGGGGAAATAAAAAATCTATACTTCATCAGTTTTGGTGCTTGAGATTATTTAGTCTGTTCTCAGAACCGGAGAGTATTAATAAGACAGGTTGTTCTTACTAGGAGAAAAAAAGAGAGAGAGACAGCAACAGAGACAACCCAATGTATCTTAAAAGTTAATGAGAAAAAAACAGATGATTCCAGCATAGAATATACAAATATAGCAGAGGTTACACCAAATCTATCATTAATTTTTCCATAACACTCTGTATGAGTTAGCTTTCATCATATTTAACCTCTCATTCAGCTACTGATATTGCTCAACCAGTATTCCAGCACACAGTGCATCCATAACGCTCCTTTGCTCTTATTGTTTATTTCTAAGTGGATAACATGTTTATACAAACTGTTCAGAAGATTTGAACTAATCTTCTCTGTTCACTATTCCTTTTTTTTTTTAAAAAAAAAAGATTATATTTTATACTGCCTCTTAAACTCTTTTATCTTCACAGAAAAAAAAAAACCACAAATGAACAACAACAAGAAAAAACCAAACCAAACAAAAAAACCCACAAACACAAAACCAACCAAAACTAAACCTTAAACCTTGTCAGATAATTTTTTCTTTCATGCTTTAAGATCAGAAAAAAAAGGTAATTTTTTTTTTGTAAATCTCCGAAATGATTATATTTCCACCAAGATTCTGCGACATAAGCGTTTTAGACAGACATCTGAAAGGTGAAACACTTTTAGACTCCTACTTTTATTCCCATTACTTTTCACTTACAGCAATTGCAAATCTCTGAATGTTTTCATCCTCACACTTATCAATCACTTCTTGTAATCTGTAGTTGTCGTGTGATTCCCCATCAGTCACAATAACCATTACTTTTTGTACTCCTCTTCGTGCACCATGAGCCTCAGTAAATGCCTCTTCCCTAAAGGAGGTATAAAGGGTTTGAAAAAGGCAAAGTCAACATCTTGCACACACATCATTTTGGTTAGTCAACCCTGATACAAAATACGTTACATTAAGTAGAACGTAGGAACAAAGAAATAAAAATTAACCAGGAACAAATACTAACAAGACCAATTGGAATTTAGATGAGAGTTTACAGTCAGTGTTTCACAAGGATTCTTTCAACTGTGACAGAAGAAAAGCACAGTGTTGGATGGTGAATAATTATTTTCCTAACTGAATACACTGTCATCTTAAAAACAGTTTTGGTAGCTTAAAAAAAAAAAAACAAAAAAAAAACATGTCAATCAAAACCCCTTCTCCAAAATCCACATCTAAAAAAAGTCTATTTTCATACTAACACAGCACTTTCAGAAGCCAGAAGTATTTCTTCAGTTACCAGCACGCATCTACAGCAAAACAGGATGTTGTAGACGTGGCAGAAGTAGGCTCCCAGTGAGTGATGGCAGGCGTGGGTGACTCAATGAGCACCGCAGATGGGGAAAGGAACACTGAGGGGGTGTTCATGCAGGCTGGGCATGACATGGTTCTGCACGGAACCATAAAAGTAAACGGTGGAATAGGGTTCTGGAGAAGATGGAAGCAAGGCTTCCTCGTTTTAGAAAAGTACCACCAATCTTAAAGACTGCCCACGCAAATAAAAGCGAAGATTCATCTCGGATGACAACCAAAAATGGAAGTTAGGAGGGACTGCAAGAGCTGAGGAAACTTTGTTGATACTTCCTGTACGTACCAGCCTGTGAGGGTTTGTGGCGCACAGGGACTTTCTGAACCACATACAGTTTCTCAGTATTTGCTAATTGATTCTGCGTGAGCTTGCTTGGGCTCCATGGAATCCCTACTTGTAACAAAGTATTCCTCAAATATTACTGTGAAAAAGTAATAATGTTGTTGGGTTTAAGGCATAGCATCAACAAATCAGATACTTAAACAGTTAATCAGTAGGATGTTGCAGATTTAAACTAGAAGAATATTTGGGAAGAGAGACATGCTATGTCATGGAATAAAGTAAAGCTGTTATGCTGGAAGTAGGAGAAAAGGGAAAAAATATGAAAGGCTTAGCAGTACAGATCGTTGTTATACTTGTGTGTATGAATATAGTTCATTCTTGGGTAATCTGTGCTAAAGCCATCTCAGAGTCTGATCACACAGCACGTGCAGGACAGTCAGGGCATCAGGCCTGGCCAGCATGGAATCATATAAAGCAGGTACTGCTTGACCAAACCGATCTCCTTCTATGACCAGGGGACCCACGTAGGGGATTAAAGGAGATTCAGAGGAGGATCACAAGGATGATCAGAGGGCAGGAGCACCTCTTCCGTGAAGATAGGCTGAAGCAGCTGGAATTCTTCAGTCTTGAGAACAGGCTCCAGGAGACCTCATTGCAGTCTTTCATTGCTCAAAGCGAGTCTAGAGGATAGACTGGGAGGGACTTTTTTTTTTTTTTTTTTTTTTTTTTTTTAAATCGGGGAGTGTAGTAGTAGGACAAGGTAGAATGGTTTCAAACCAAAACAGGACAAATTTTGATTAAACCTAAGGGAGTAATTCTTTACTATGAGAAAAGTGAAATACTGGATGGAACAGGCTGCCCAGAGAAGCCTGGATGCCTCTACAATGGAAGTGTTCAAGGTGAGGCTGAATGGAGCTTTGGGCAACCTGATCTACAAAAAGGCACTCCTGTTGGTCTTTAAAGAACTCTCTAACCCAAACCATTCTAAAATTCTATTAGTTTTTATTTTCCCAGTGCTCTAGAAGATTTAAAGACTTCTGACATAAAATTTCTAGACTTGTTGACAAACGTGGATTTAAATCCCACAATAATCTTAACCTCAGAAGAAAGAAATTAACATTAAAATTTCAGTTTTTTCCCATTTCCTCTGAAAAACTTAATTTCATCTATCCCTCTGCATACACAGCTCCTACCTAACCTACATGTATACCCAAGTCCTTCAATTGCCTTCGCTTAGGACTACAAACTTATTCCACATGTTTTCTCTTTCCCATTTCCTTCATTCATGAAACAGCTGCCTTTTCAGGGTGCCACATGTAACTGTCATTGAGGTTGGACAGGTTTTTTATCCAGCCTCACCTTAAATCTCATTTATCTAGCTAAATGAAGTCATCCTATTTTTGACATCTTTTAAACTTGTTCCTGTCATATTCAGGAAAATATTTAGTGAACTTACCTTGCTGTATCTATTCCAAGGGCTGTCATAGTTTGTGTGCCACCCCTCTGACGTATTCTCAGGGCTGCAGCCATCACTTCTTCTGTTGTTGAGTAGGTATTCAGGTAAAATTCATGGACTACAGTCTGCCCATACTGGACAATTCCAACCTGAAACACAACATTTATACTAAAAATCAACCACCATTAAAGAAAGTAGCTACATCTCTTACAGTGAGGTAAATGCTCATCTGTACCTACAGCCAGGAGAAAAAAATGTACTCCATGTCTTTTCCCCAAGTATGAAGCACCTATAAGCATTTGAGAAATAGAAACTGGAAAACAGTTAATGTCAATGAAATCTTTTCAAGTTTCTAAGTTGTTTCTTTATTACAAATGGGAACAAAGTAAAATGCAAGCTTAACTCCTTGTTCTTCCTGACACAGGGTCATTTGAAATGCAGATCTGCTCACTTCTAGGACAAGGCACTCAACGCCCTAACAAGCAGTCACAAGTTTTCAAAGGGATTTCCTTAAAGAATACGAAACTGTACTGCACATACAACTCCTAATTCTGTCCAAACATAAAGCTCTATAAATCAACAGACTATTTACTCTACACACAGCCTAGAAACAACACTCTGTTGATAAACTTAGGTCATTGGGGTTGAGAGGAAGACCTAAGCAACCATATCTTTATAAAGACAAAAGAGCATAACCATTATCACAAGAGGAGGTAAGCCAAAGTAATATCCCTGACAAGTGTCAGAGGAAAAAATACAAAATGGCTGCTCCTGGAATGAGGGAGTGATGAAAAGACTCAAAAAAAACGCAACCACCCTGGACTGAAAACAAACACAAATGCTTGAGGGAACCTGCTGCAAAAACAAACTGTAAAATGAAAAGAAGATATGCAATATCCTTAAATACTAATTAATTTCCCTCATTCATTTCTGTCACTTTTAATGTTTTGGCAGGTACTTGACAGCTTTTACTGGGAAGAATCCACACAGTGTTCCATTAGCATATTTCAATTTTATGTTACATATGGCAATTTATAGGTATTATTTAGGATAATGCAGTATTACATGGCACATTTATGTCTCACTCATCTATTTTTAAAACCACTCTAGCATGTAGATACTAAGCATCACATTATTTTAGAGGTGGCTTAGTACGTCCTTTGCAATTGCTTTGCAAGTGTTTCCTGGGGTACTTTCATAGCCTCTCAGACCATGCACAATGTTTGATTGCTGGCATTCACTGCTTATATTTAAACAAAAAGGGAGACTTGTAGTAGAAGAATAGATTTTGTCAAATTTTTGGTACTAGTCTTTGATGTCATGAACATTATGAAACACTATCTAAATAAAATTACAAAAGTATAATGCAAAATCTATCCCACCTGAGTCATTTTAAACTTTTCTCTCTAAGTTTTTCTCTAACCGATTTTTGGCATCTGTCTGTGAAAGCAACACTGAGACAACATGCTATAATTGTTTCTGTTCTGTAGATAATACTATATTCATGACTGATTTTTTTTTCTTCTTTTTGTTTTGTTTTGTTTTTGTGGTAGCAGTCAACAAACTATTTCTAATAATTATTTTATTTTGCTAATGATTATTAGGAAGTTATTAGTCTCCTTCATATAATCTAATCTGAAAAGGATGCTGTTGATCATTTAGAACGATTACTATTGACTGATGAAAAACAACAGGTTTTCATCATGCTTGGCCTTTTGGATCAGGAGGAAAGCCTCAATTATTTCAGTATCATGCACAAGAAACACAGCAAGAGATTTCTGTTTGTCAGTGAGACTGCTTTTGTGGATTCAGACTCCTTCACTGAAGATTTTATTGACATCAAGGGTTAAACTGATCACTGACTTCTGCCAAGATCAGGATAATAAGTATCTGCCCATCTTTCACTGTTCGAGAGACTCATGCTGATGTTGTCTTTTTCCTAAAAAAGACACTGACTTGTATCATTTCCTACTTGAGAGGAAGCACTGTACATGATCATAGCAAGTAAACATTTTGAGCATTTCCTTCTCAGGAAGTGAATAGGAAGAACATCTGAGTCTGGAGAACTGTGCTGTGTTGTATAGCTTGTAAATCAGGAAGGAAAAGGGGCATGTGGTTATCTTGTGGGATACAATTGTTCTGTGAGACCCTTCCTTAGCAGTAGTGTTGAAAACACTAGTCATCACATTCTACGTCTTTCATGACATCAGTGATGAGCCACACCTCACAAAAGGTAACATAACTTCTCAGAATAGACAAAACAGTTCTAGGCTGCATGTCCAGGTCTCCTGCAGGATCATAAATTAAAGTTCAAGTTTTAAAATTAGAATTTTATTATATGAGATGGTGATGAAGGTTTGAATCTAACAGAAAACCATTAATGAAATACCAGCGCAGTGCAAATATACCATTATATGATAATAAACATCTTCAAACTGCAGAGCTTCAGCAACCCTATTTTAAATGAACTCATTAATTTAAATCTGGAAAACACAGTAGAGTTATGCTGATAAACATGAATTCTGCTCCACTTCAGAAAAAACTACATTTTTCCCAACATTATTGACCGTAATCTACTGAACATCTTCTTAGTTCTTAAATCTAAGCTCAGTACCCTAGCATACCACAGATCTTATATTATACAAGGGAATAATTCTTTAATTGTCTCCAGTTCCTATGAAAAAGCCATTGCAACAGAGAACATTGCAAGTGAAAAGGCTGTTCTACTTTGGAACAAAACATTCTAAATGACAATAACTTCCCGTTGTTCCTTCTGTTAGTGAAAGCAGACTCTTTTTTGGAGAGCATATTCTGGCTTTCCTAATCAATTACTAAACCATGTTGTACATGGAAATTACGTGATGGGATTCACATCACAGGGGTGTGGGAAGTACAGCCAAACCCAGCTACAATTTGTTTGGTCTACCATGCTCAAAAAGAGTCAGACACAAATTGCCTTTAAGCCACTAAAGGTGTCTTTCTCTGTTCTATTTTTATTTTTTTTAAAACTTCTTTAAAACAGTTCTGTTCTTCTGGATATAAGATATGGCACGACATGATTTATTAGTCCACTGATACAATTCTTAGGGACATAATAAGGATCAGGCCAAATACCTATGGCTGGCTATCTCTTGTGTTAATGGAAAATAAAAAACATGTTTTAAACTTTCTGAGTGCCATTACAGTATAGAGCTATGAAGTTAGAATTAAGCATATTGAAGTATTTTTAAAATATCCTTCTATGAGAAGGCTGTTCATATACAACGGATTGAAAAAGTGCATTCTCATATTAAAAAAAATTGTCTCCATAGAATTTAAAAGAGAAAAAGAAAAAAGTTATTTCTTTGCAGTTGTATTAAAAAGTGAAATAAAGCAGAAAGAAATATTTTTGTCTTCACATTATTTTTCTCATTTAATCCATATTCCATTTCCTCTTCTCTGTTGTCATGTTTTCTTTCCAACTTCTATTCCTAGGCTTGGGATATGTACCTTAACTATCAATAAGGCATTATTTTTCAGAGAAGGGAAAACAGGAAAGGAAAGAAGCATTTCTGAAAAATATTATACTAAATTTGTCTTTTTGCATCTGAGTCTTCTAGCTTTCACTTTCAAATATGCCAAATGGGATACTGAGGAATTTCTGTTCTGTCTTACCACAACCCTAATGGCTATTGTTCATGCACAGGGTAAATGAGAGTGGAAAATAATTCTTCTAAGTCGGTAATCAAAACATAGTTTTGAACAAGTCACACCCAAGCTAAGAAGCTATTCTGTAATCACTTCATTCCTTTCCTGAATGAGAAGAAAACAATTTGAAGCCAGTGAAAGTACACTGGATTTCAATGAGCTCAAAAATCCTAAGAAAACGAACACGGGAAAAAATGGTTAAAATAGAGAAAGTAAACAACTGCTCATTTATTTCTATTTTGTTTCTAGATGAAGGAGAAGAAACCAGCCTGCTCTGCTATTTCTCCTCTTTCCTATTCAACAGTAGTTTAAATGCAGCCTCTGAGAAAGGAGAAAGCATGGGTGGAAGAAGCAGAATAAACTTTCTACTGCCTGTGGCTATGAGTGTGTTCTTAGGGAGCAGGGGGGAAAGAAGAGGGCTGGCTAGGATAAAATTCTTAGGAGGAAGGGACAGGAAAGGTAACGAGTTCTCCCAAAATTCCTTAACTATTTGCCTTCCATTTCCATTTTTCCCATCTTTCTCTACCTTTTCCCATTCTTATCTGCCCCTCAAATGTTTCAGCTCTTTAGTAACCAGATGCCAAGGCTGATGCTCTTGAGTAAATAAGCATACATGTGAGAAGAAAGGGTAGCTATGCCAAAACTTGGAAAGAATGGATTTTGCAGGTGGAGATAGCTGACTGCCGGAATGTGAGCAGGAGATCAGCAAGAAGACCTTTTGTGCAGGACAAAGCAGGAATCCAAAATCAAGTAAAAGAGGTGTGGCAATGTAAAAAAATTTAGAATCTCAGGGTGAGGAACAGGGTGAGGGTGCAGTATCATTGATTGCCCTACATACTCTTCCCATGAAGCCCTTTGGGCACAAGGAGTAATGACTTTCATGCAGCCATTGATCTTTAAGTATTTTCCCAAGATAGTATGTGCACTTGAGCAATCACCACTTTAAGGACCAAGAGCATTTTTTTTTTCCTTCTGTTACATCTGACAGCGTTTTTCCCTCTTCCTCACACTATCTAGGAAAGTGGCATGTATAAAATAAGAGGACACAGTTGTGAAGGTGACAGTTTATACGTAACAATTTACCAGCTTGCATTCAGCACAGCCAATAGGGGACTTGGATGTTAATCCTATTAACTTGGAAAATGACAGAGATATTCCTTGTGGACAGTTGTATCCTTTACATCTGCAGGAGCTAATGAGAAAAAAAAAAAAAAAGATTTTTGGCCTATAGCACATCAAATACCATAAAGGATCATAAAAAATCCTTTGCTTTGGGAGGAGAGAGAGGGTCAAGTGACAGGAGGTTCTTGTCAATCAGACTTTCTATGTTAAAATGTTGGCCCCTTCCTCATTTTATGGTCAAATTGCTGTTTGCATACTCTATTGAAAACTCTGTGAAACATATCACGCCCTGAACTGTGGTAATTGGTTGTAGCTTCTGATGAAACTGCTCTGATTTACTGCAGCAGGGAATTTGGGCCTGTTTAGGAAGAAAAGAAGTTTCTGCCATTAAAGAAATGCAGCTTTAAAGCCATTTGCTATTGTCATTTCAAATTTATATGCTTGGTGCTCCACAAAACAAAATTTTGAACACCGCTCCAGAAATCTTACAATCAAGGGTCTGAACTATGAATGTCTGTCTTAGAGGAGTAGTAATGTCCTTTGTGCTATAAAGACGAGAAGCAACTGTGAAAAGGAAGGGAGCAGGAAAGGACAAAGCTCAGACTGCCTTACTTAAGACACTTAACTTCTGCCACTCAGTTAGAAAATTGGTCTCCTCAAGCAGACTGAATAGCTGGAGAAGAGAGAACCTCCCTGACATCACCACTCAGCAGCACAGACAGACTCAGTAGTAGTTTTCAGCTGCTTTGTTCTTGCACTCTATTACAGTACGGTGTTATAATTACAAAGAGTTCCATAGACAGTGCTCTTATTTAATTTCCTGCGATTTTTTTCTTTGCCCTGCAAGTTAAACAACAATAAAATGTCTATTACTTTACCTGTGTTTGCTGAGGACCTATATCCATGTTTCTCAGAAGACTGTTAAGGAAGGCTGTGACACTCTCCCATGGATAAATGCTATTGGACCCATCAAGGACTATGACGATGTCCAACTGGGTTTTACACTCTGCAACACAGATGGCCACGTAGTAATTGATTTAAATAAGGTTCAAATATATAATTGCAGCTAACTATTATGATTATAATAATTTTATGATGTACTAATAAACATATATCCCTCTATAACGGGTCTGAGCTGACGTGCTTGATGCAAATTGTCATTCAACAACTTTTCTATGGTAGTTTATGTGGTTTGGTATTCCTTTGAACAGCAAACCACTCACTTGCAAACTGATGTTTAAGAATGGGATTAGAAGATCACATAACTGGAATATTTACTGGTGAGCATGCCTTATTAAATACCAATTCCTCTCTGATATTCCAAGGTACCAGGCCTTTAAGATTTTTACATTACTAAATTGGGTTTGAATTAAGTTTTAACAACATGCTGTCATTGTTTAACAAGAGCCTTTTGGCCTTGAGTAAAAAACATAAGCAACTATTTTTAGCAATTGTGTTTGGATGTTACATAGCCCTCTAATAATTGTTTATATGAAGATAAACTCCAAAATTAGAAAGAATTTAGGTTATATACTGGCAATGAAAACATTTACTTAACTTGGTAATGCTACTAGCTAAGGAAAGGAGTTTGTACTTTTTGGTATGCCTGTGTGTATACATTCATCTTGTTTGGCACTTTGTATTTTCAGACACACAAGAGAATTCCTGTGGCATGCATACCTTGTACAGATGGAGCAATTGCTTTCACAGTTTCAAAAGTGGAGCTGACATTGGAGCAGACTCCAGTTGTGTAATGCAAACGCCCACATTTATAAGCATAGAGCGGTCCACATGCCTTTAAAAGATGAAAAAGGGTGAAATATTTGGTATGGTACCTAAGGAAAACACAGACTTCTCTTGAAATTGGCAAAAAGTTCTTCCTTACCAGAAAGCCTCCTTTTGGGTTAGTGACTAAGGTTGTTCCAAGAGTCATGTTTTCTTTTACTTCCATGACGTTAGGCACTGAAGTAGCGTCTATAAATAGATTAAAATGTTAAGTATTTGAGAATGTGGAAACAAAATGTTAAAGTATATATCTGCTACCACAGGGCTTCCAGCTTCTAAAATAAAACACAGAATGACACTGATTCCATCAAATATTTTAGCACCCCTTCATCCTCCTCTTTCAGTTCCAATAACAAGAAAAAAAATTGAGACTGGCTTTTATCCCAGAAAATTTGTCTGCGTTGCTGTCTCAAATAGTTTTCTTTAACTACAAAAATAATAAAGTAAAAATAACAGCACTATAAAAGCAAAACATTATTGTTCACACAGTTTTGACAAATAGAACACATTCTTTTTTTTTTTCCTTGTCTTGCTATACATGAATTATAGCTTCTATGTTTGCAACTTTTTGATTTTTTTTTACATTACTGACATTAAGATTTTCAAGGGAAAAGAATGAAAAAAATAGGGTGACAGGCATATTTAGGAGAATTCATATCAAGGGGAAACCTCTTTCTGTCTGCAGTGAGTATCTCTTGACACTAGACAAAGAAACAGATGAATATTTACCTGCACCTTATTTAGGTACTTCAGTTTGGCTCTTGGTAGCTATGTGATTATCGAAATCTTACTGAATAGGCAATAGGAAGGCTCTCATTGGCTCCAGGGAGCTTTGGAAAGGGTGGCCTATGAATCTATGATCCTTGGTCTTTCTGCCAGAATTTCCAAACCACAGTCAATCAGTGCCAGTCATAACAATATTTGGATAACACAGCCAATGCCCATTCTACAAGTACAAGCATGTTTTCCAAAGGGCAATGAGGAGCTTTAAAATAAAAATGTTTTTGATATTACAAACAGAACTTCCTTCACATTTACTTCTGAAGTCAGAAGTAAATTTTCTCAATAGAAATAACTTTAACACTTATTTCTTAAATAAAAATCTCTTAAAATTCAAACCTCCACATATCAGCTTCATTTGTTTTCATACCTGGTAAATTCAGCTTTATGCAGGGGGATTGGTTGTCCCTTCCTACAGGGCACTTGTACACATCTCCTGTTCTTTTCTCAGGTTGGCCAACTAATGGAGAACCAATAAGTACCCTGCAAATTAAATATGTTATCTGAAATTTCATCTTCCACTAAATGCATGAGAATTGGCAAATAAAATTTACAGACAGAACATACCTGCAGCAAGCTCTTCACAAAGAATGTAGAATGGAAAATACAAAAAGTGTCTAATATTGCTCATTCAGACACATTAAAAAGAAGCTCTTCTGTTTCTTCTTTAAAAAGGAACATGGAAAGGAAATATTCCTATATACCAAATATATATTTAAATAGTATTAGTGGGTGGATTTTCGAAAAACATTGTGAGCAGTATGGAAGGAAAAATATGTTTTATTTGTGTCATTCTTGATTGTTAATATATTTTAGGAGAAAAATTTCAAATGTCAGTGCTGAGCAGGGATCAAATTCAAAAGGGGAGGCTCTCAAACACCAAGCAGAATGTCAGTCAGCAGTTCAAAATACATTACAGATGGCTTTTATTCTGTGCAATTAAAAAAAAAAAAAAAGATTATATGATCAAAAATCTCTATTCTTGCATAATATTTTGTAAGAACTAAAAATTAACATTCACTCCTAGATTCAGTGTTTCAGCAGAAAATGCTTTTTAGAGATGGCTGCTGTTTTTGTTCTCACATCTTTGTCAGCCTTGCTACCCGGTGAATGGCTGACTCCATTAAGTGAAAGGAAGAATACAAGTTAAAATGGAATCATAGCACATGATGGAAACAGAAACCCTGCCATTAAGAGTAATAGTTATGTAAGATTTGCTCCTGGACGCTTAGGTGATTATGAGTAGTTACTGTGAGAACTAATTTTGCCTTTGATCATAGATTAATGATTCCAGGCAGAAGATATATGAACCAACTACAGAATACAGGTAAGATGTTGTCTAAGGATTTTAAAAAGAAGCTGAAAGGAGAATTTAAACCCAGTACACCATCCAGCTTCCAAATGGATATACTGAAAGAGCTTATTGTCATCCAGTATGATTTTTTAATATTTAAAAGCAAATCAAATGGTCTGAGCACATATTATATCTGACTGATCTTTCAAGCTGAAAAAAGAACATTACAGCATACACCAAAACTTAGAAGCATGCACAACAACCTCTAGTGCATCTCTGACTTCCATTTAACTGCAGAAAAGCTGAGTATGCTTGACATCGCACAAGAGGTGATCAATCTCAGTAGGACTATGACCACATATTGTGCTTTTTTTCAGAAAAAAAAAAAAAAAGAAGAGTCCTGTGAATTAAGTGGTTTGAAAAGCCACTTTATCTGTTGGCCCAGTGGACTCTACTTTTTCTTTGAGAAACAAGTGCAATCTGGTTTTAAGAACATCTGTTTCCGTTGAAAAACTCTACCTGGGATATTTAGGTAGAGTTATAGCACTTGACAAAGCACCACAAAAGCTTTTTATATTTAAACTACCAGCCTGCAGCTTTCTTGCTCAGTATGTTGTTACACTGCAGGAAGCTGAAAGCTTGAAAACTTAACAGCAACTTGGGAGTTCAGTGTTCACAGATGTTGACACTCATTGGCTTAGACTGTGGTCTTCCTTCAGCCAATGGGAGAGTAGTAACTTCTGGCTCATATATTTTTTGCATGTACAAGGTTTCAGGACAGTCATCGGCAATATTACTGTACAAATACCTGCTCCTAGAATGGACGCCACTTCCTAAAAGTCTAAATTAGCTCAAAAAAGGTCATTATTTATCTTTCTTTCATTATCTGAATGCAGATTGGTATTTAAACATCCTGCAACAAAGACAGTCAAGAACTAGCACTTTCAAAAGCAGGCTTTGCGATTTCATTTCAGTGAGCACTTCCCATGCTGTGCAGACTCAGACACCGAGCAGGCCTGGTGCCTGAAGAAAGGATCCACTGAGGCACCGCGGAACAGTGTGGCTGTCAAGCGGCCACATGTCCTTCATCCCAGGCTGCCAGAAGTCCCTGGGGTTTATCAAGAATGTCAGATTGCTGGCAAAGCTTGTGGAAAAGCAGAGAAATCAGCTAACAATGATGCAGACCTCAGGGTTCCCAAACCTTTCACCATTCAATTGCTATTTCAGTCCTCCAACCCCATGATTTGCTTGTGATGTTAGTTCTTACGAGGCGAGAGCATAAACTGCTTATCAAAAGACTGACAAGTAATGATAATGGTAAGCACACCAAAATCAAATTTATAATTCAGGAGAATTATAAAAGGAAACGGCAGGTGAAGAAGGCAACGCCAAGTCCCAGATGACAATATATTACCAACTGAGAGATACAATTAGGCCTCCGAAAGAGAAGCTAGGAATTGTATTACTAAACATTTTGACAGAGAAACCTTCTCACCACAGACACCAGAAACTCAGCTCAGATAATGACTGACAGAACACTTCAGGAAAAGATATGTAAAACAGGTTAGGTGCAGCAGGAGCAATTTCACTCATGATACGTTAATACTGGAAAAGATGAACAATTATTTGGTAATATGGAGAATGGTAAATGGAGAAAAGAGGGCTCGGACAGAACATAAAGCTCAGCTCTAGCATGGAGAGAATTTACCCAATTTATGAACTCATTTCTGTCTTTGAGGAAATCACAAAAATATAAATTTTGACTTTGATTTTTTTCACCCAAACTTTGCATGCGTCTCTATGGCGGTTCATCAGTTTAAGAAATCTGATGAAGACTGACAGAAAGCGATCCTGCTTAAATATTGGGCATATTTAGAAACACAGTATAGAACTTTAGTCACTGAATATCTGATAATTCGGAGTTTAAACTTAAGAAAAAAATCAACTTACCATTTTCCTTCCTCATTTTCATACTGTTGAACAGTGTACCCAAACATGTCTTCAAGTGACCCACTGAAAGTCATTGCATTTTTCACATCAACGTTGGATGCACCAATGAGGTGAATGAAAGCTAAAAAAAAAAAAAAAAAAAAAAAAAAAAGTAGCAATATGCATGAAAACCAAGACTTTTAGATAACAAGGTTCAGTTACTGAAGGTAAATGACAAGGGTTGAAAACGGCATTTTAAGCATGCTTACCATAGCTAGCAAGAGACTTAAAATGTACTTTCTCAGACATACATACACAGCTATATTTAGAGATGGACTTCTGCAGCCAAAACCTATATGTTATTTTGAAAAGTCAAAATTACTGAATTACTAGTCAACATTCCCACACATACACGAAAATAAGGTTTTTTCACTTTTCTATGTTCTGAAATTCTAGCAGTGATTTCTTCTACCCTTGTTATGCTAAAGTAAATTTTAAATCATTGATTCATCTGCAGAGTGGTGCCTTTAATACAGAAGAACCAAAACTTAGTCACATTTATAAAGCATTAAGATTAGTTGAACAAAACAGTTATATAGAACTTTTATCTGAAATAAGCATTTTATGATCATTTGCTGAAATTTAACAATTAAAAAATCAAAATTCATAATGTTTGCTGGATGTCAAACCATTCAAATAATGACCAGTTTACTAAAATACTTCTGTTACTCATTACTGAGATGATGATGTTCTCATAGAAAGCTTGTTACTATAATTAAGCTCCCAAATGGTCAATACTAATCTGTCTCTCTCAGCATTTTATTTCCTGCTTACTGCAGTAAAATATCACAAAAAGACTATTTATCACATAGTAGGTATTTCCAGTTTCACTGAACAGCAGAAAAAAGAAAAGTTCGTGTTATTTCAGCTTTATTTCCTCCAGTCAGAGTCAGGAAATACAAAATAGGGAGCATACTAAAGCAAATCTTAGTTTTATTCTTCTGAAAAGATTAATTATAAGCAATGGGGAAAAAAAATAATGGGAGACAGTATGATGGGAAAAAATTTGCAAGAAAAGTAATTCATGCATCTTCTGCCTTTACTAATTGTTTAAGTATAATTTTTAAAAATGTTGCTATTTCTCTTTATGTGCAAAGGATATTTTTCTCCCTCTCTCTTGGTAATCAAAACGTAACTAAATCAATAAAATATCCCTTAAAAAAAGTAGTGAATTGTCATTGTCTTAAATGTTTTTAATAGCATTTTGAGAATAAATATAATTGCTATTATTTTTTGACATAATGAGTACGATGAGAACATCATTACATAGATTCCCAATTTACCTCTTATACAATTAAACAGTTCCAATGAGATTGCCTATGCAATGTCTATCACACAACATTCACTTCATTCATTATTTCTTCACAACAATACAGCTCAGAAAACTATTGTGATTTTTACAGCGTATTCATTATACACTTGGTCCCTGAAGTTTTCTGAATCTGAGATGTGATCCACTCGAACATTTTTAATTTTAAAGAATATATATTCTTTTCTAGATTCCAATGTAACAAAACCTGAAAATGTGAAATGCTAAACAACAATGTTGACATTTTCTTTTTGTCTTCTATCATTTGCTACTACTTCCCTAAAGCCTCCTAATTCTGAGAGAGGTCAATTCAGAACCACAAATAATAATAGCTTTTAAGAAGTAGAATTAGAAAAATTAGAAGTTGCTAGGAGGGGTTAGACTGATCAGAAGTAAAAACGAGGACACACCACAGAGCAGGGAATGGGCCTGTAGATCTTGTTGACAAACTATGTTTTGTATGCTAAATAGCATATATTCAATGGATAACTAGGTTAATAAAACATAAGACCATAATTTACAAACCATATAGAAAGTGCATCTGATTCAGAAAATGTAGATTAAAAGAGTGGAAGACCACACAGGAGGAGCAGCTATATTTTCTCTCTGTGTATCAGCTTCCATTTACTCTTGAAGATCAAATGCTATATAAAGACTTGATTTGATCCAGTAAGGCTTTCATTTTCCCCAACTTCCAACTTCAGTTTAGCTAGAAATCAGATGTTCAGAAGTTTGATTTTATGATACATTGTCTGGGCTATTTTACTATGCAAACACACAACACAACCTCCTGTGGCTTCCATGTTGATCACAATATATCATGATCGTACTGAATAAATGTAAAAGCGTGCAGATGGCAAACTGAAAAGCGGAGTTAGTAGTGATCAGTGCCACACTGATACACTGCCAACTAAGAAAACTAAGAACAACTTCACTTTAATGGTTTTCAAGTTTTCTTTCATTTCTTTCAGTATGTTATAAAAAATTGGCAATTCACAGTTCAGTAAAAAACTGAAATTGAGACTGTGAAAATGATGCTTTATAAGCACTATATAAGCAAGTATACATATAACAGTATTTAGCTTGTATTCTTCCAGATTAGCAGTTTCTCTCTAAGTAGTATGCATTCTCACCTGGTTCAAGGAAACTGATGCTGGAAAAGTAAAAAGAGTACTGGCAGAAGCCAGTGGAAAAACAAAAACTACAGTGATGTTGGAGAGAATCTTGAAAGCTACATGGAATAAGAAGAAAAAAAAAAAAACAACAAAAACCTGCACTTTTTTGAGGCATACGGTGCTTGGCTACATACATAGTCACAATCACCGTAGGTAAATTAAGATTTTGAATGATTCTGTGATGTGTTAACAGAATGACTAAGAAGGTAGGTCAAAGTACAGATCAGGGACGCACAATATAAATGTTTATCAAAGGATAAAACTGAAGTTTAATGTTTTCTATGTTCTCATTTTATAATAAATGAGAAACTGCTGAAGAACTGGGACAAGGACCCTCTCACTGCTGATTTGAAGAGTACAAAAACTTGCTAGTGCACATGGTATTCATAGTTGAGTACAGTCTGTACCTATGCATGAAAGGTTAACACTCAGTCACCAAGACAACAAACCAAATATTATTGTAATAAAGTACTGCAAACCTAGAGTAGTAGCTCATACTTGTCCAGTAGCCACTAATAAGATTTTTCCTTCCTTCTGTTATACTTAACAGAAGTTTTAACCAGACTTTCATGCTGTCTGCCTGATTGTTGTGTTAAACTAGACAAAAATGCTTAAAATAGATTTTCCTGGTACTCGTCTGTGTGGTTATTGCCTGGACCTCTAGCCTCTGCAGACAAAGAATTGCAGAAGAGGCACCCACATTTTCTCAGAATAGTTGAAAGTAAACATAACCAGAATGGCAGCACAAACTTTAACACCTGGCTCTTGACTGCTGAAAAAAAACATCACCTCAAATCACTCACAATAAATGACACCATGGAAAGTAACTGAACCGAGAGAAGAGAGCATCTTCAGTTTGGATATTTTGTCTCTGTATGGTCTGTAGCTAATAACAATTGCACCCTCTATAATCAGAGGCTATTCTTGGAAAGGACAAGTTTGTACATTACATTCAGCAGAGCTTACCATGTTGGCTGCACACCACTTCTCTACATCAGAATTTCGTCAGAATCACCCAGGAAGTCAAACACTTTGTGCTACAGCATTTTAAAAGCCCTTATTAATTCCTCTGTAATTTGCTAGGAGAGATTTAAATAAAGCAAGTCTGAATGCAGCCATGAAAGAAAAAGCAGAAATGTCTTATGAAAGTATGCACAACTAGAAAATAGTGGGAAAGTCCAAAAAAAGTGCCTGTAAGAGAAAAAAAAGAGAAAAAAAAAAGCCTGTAAGAGAAGAACAGTCTGCATCCTTCCTTGGCAGTAAAAGAGAAGTTTAAAATGAAAATTAAAATAACACTAAAATATTTTATAGACTTAGGAAAAGAAAAAAAAAGAAAACAGAAAAAAAGAAAATGCTGCTTTGGTGTCTTGTAGTTATATTAGAATGGTATTTTAAATGATCTGTAAGCAATATAAGAGTGCAGTGTGGAACAGTGTGTTTGATAAAATTGTAATGAAACCTAAGTGACATCAGGAAGGATGACCAAGCTTCTAAAGCTAGGATGCATGACAATTAGCCAGGGGAGTAGGATTGGGAATATTGCCTTGGACTCCCACAAAAGCATAACACGAAAACAACAGAAAATAATATCATTCTTCACAATTAGACTGCCTCTGACTGGTAGAAAGGGAAGATTAAACATGCATTTGCTTGCAAATATTAAAAAAAAGTGGTATTTGTAACATGACGTCTAGCATACAAAAGTAGATTATTTACATGTGCACTGAAGGGGAGAATCTTCATTTTACCTTTTACTTTACGTGTAATAATGTCACTGCAGCACTATACACAACTTATGAAATAGAGAGTCAGTTACTGAGATCCCAAATGGAAGAAAACATGCTTGTGTGGTACAATCACCATCTGTGAGCTGGAAGGCCAAAGTGCTTTGTCTTCGTGCTGAAGGCCACAAAGGCTGTGGCAGGAGCCTGCACTGCATTCAGCTCTGGCTGACTAACTATCGTTGTATTTCAAATAAAGCTGTAGATTAAGAAAAAAAGAATGGAGAAAAGTTTAACTCCTGGAAATTTTTCAGTGGAGCTTAAATTGAGCTATTTACTTTTCAGGGCTACAAAGGAACCTTTGTTTAATTTTGCCTCCAGCTTTTTTCTTTAATCTTTAACCTTTGAAAAGGAAAAGACTTACTTTCTGGAGTGAGCCCGTATGATTAAAAAAGACTTATCATTAAATGTAGATAAATATCCAAAAAAGACACAGAAGTGCATGTTTGGAAATGGTTCCAGGTTCAGTAGCTACTTGCTTTTCAAAGCCAAATTTCAAACTCATTAAATAAAGCTTCCTCTGCCAGCTTTTGTACTGAATAACTTGTACTGGAAAATAGCTTTATAATGTGGTGTCAAGCCTGAAAATACAATGAATCGAAGCTTTGTAATGTGATTTCGAATGAGTAACTCAATGCAACAGTTAAAACTTCTGTACACATAATAGCAGAAACCAAGAATATCTGTTCCACTCAGCAGCTGTCAGAATAAAACCATTTTGTCCAAAGTTTGGAACATTTAAAATCATGCCTCTCACTGGAACATTTCTTAGCATTTTGCAGTTTCTCACAGAAGGGAGAAAGTCTTAAAAATATGCAGTCACTTACAGAAAAAAGTGAGGTCAGCTCCTAGACATGTACAAATGTATACAGGCTTAGAAAATTCAGCAGCTTGCTGAAAGGCAAATAATTCCCAGAAAATGTTTGAGCTCATCTTCAGTGATGTTCAGGCCATCTTTTGGGTGTACTTGCTCCATTAATACTTTACAATTTTCAAGAACCTGAAGTCCTTGTGTCTGCCTCTAGCCACATTCTTCTCTGTTGTCAAAGACCATTCTTCCCACCACATCTGCTTCTTAACAACTATCTACCTATTTACTGATATTTTTTTTTAGATTGAAGATATTTATAGTTATTTGCAATTAATTCAAATTTCAGACAAAAGTGAGGTTAAAAGGTCATGCATATTGTTTTCTGGAATGAAAGTCAGAAGTTTAAAAGGGAACAAAACGTTAATTTTGTGCAAAAAAGTTAACTGAATAAACAAGGATTTGTTATGCTAAAAAAAACCAAAAAACAAAAAACACAAAAACACTAAAACATGTTCCTCACAACACTCTAAAACTACTAACAATCTGTACATTTTCTTCAATGCAAGATTTCTCTAGACTGATAGGAAGGATCAAATATGATGTTTCAATTAATTTTCTACGAGTTTTCCATGTGCCTAGTTACATTGGATCTCAGTTTTGCCAGCTGATGTCCTGCTGCCCGTAAATAAGCCCCTGTGTAGCCTCACTGAGACCAGTACAAGAAGTCAGGTACAGCTGTTGCTTCAGGAAACACATGCTAAAATCCTTAGCAAGCATTAAATCCTGAGTGATTTTTCACCTGACTTCATATTGTTAACTGGACTGCTAATAGGCTTATTTCCAGTAAATTTTGTTTCTGTTACACTAAATGAAAAGCCCACGTAGATTAAGTAACAATCTTACACTTTCTTCTATACAAGGATGCAGCTTTGGAGTATCCAGAGACTTATTATTATTATTATCAGGCTAAATAATTTCTAAATATTTCTAAATATTCTTTCCAGATTTCTAATGATATTAACTTCTGTAACATGTTCGGCAGGAGGAAGCAAACTCAATTTTTTTCTACTCAAACAAGGAGCTCCTTAGTGCTTAGTGCTCCTTTTCTAGCCTTATATAATCAAAAAAATCACTTCAAGTAACAGATTCCCCAACATTATGCTTATGACTCAGTCTGAAGATGTTGCAACAACTGGGACTGTGCAACAACTACTTCAAGAAATGGTATGCCCAACTTGACACAGGACTACTCCCTTACTGTTAATTATCAGCTAGTTTACACACATTTTTGAATCAGAGTTGAAGCTCAGATGAAAGACCCCAGATATGTTATCAGAAATTCCAAGACAGAGGTGTTAATAGGTGTTCAAGTGCAAGCATTATGACTATCCTCCACTCAAAAACAGTTTATTTTGATAGATTGATGACTTAACTGCAACATGCTCATATCTTTCATAATCCAGTGTACTAGTATACAGTTTACTGTACGGTCAAGGAAGACAAAGCACTGAGTTGGAGTAAATTACTACCTGTTAATGTTCAAATGTCAAATATCACTGTCCATATTTCTAAGCTTATGAATCCACCATCCAGGTGGGGACATACACACCTCAGAGTTAATCTCAGATGTGTATAATAAAAGAGGAAAAAAAAAAAAAAAAAAGAAAGAAAAACAACTTGCAAACTACAGTTAATAGGTAGAGAAGGAATACCTTTCCTTGTATTTCTGATAATAAGCCACCCATGATAATTTTTGTTGGTATACCTAAAACACCTAGAAGTCCATCAAGAGAGGGGTGGCCAGCAGGGACAGGGAGGTGATTGTCCCCCTCTACTCTGCTCTTGTGAGGCCCCATCTGGAATGCTGCGTCCAAGTGTGAAGCCCCCAGTGCAAAAAAGACAGGAAGCTGTTGGAGAGGGTCCAGAGGAGAGCCACTAGGATGATCAGGGGACTGGAGCACCTCCCCTATGAGGACAGGCTGAGGGAGCTGGGCTTGTTCAGCCTGGAGAAAACAAGGCTGCAGTGTGACCTCATTGCAGCCTTTCAGTACCTAAAGGGAGCCTACAAATAGGAGGGGAATCAACTCTTTGAAAGGGTTGATATGTGTAGGATAAGGGGAAAAGATTTTAAGTTGAGGGTGGGGAGATGTAGGTCGGACATCAGGGGGAAATTCTTTACCCAGAGAGTGGTGAGGTACTGGAACAGGCTGCCCAGAGAGGTTGTGGATGCCCCGTCCTTGGAGGTGTTCAAGGCCAGGTTGGATGGGGCCCTGGGCAGCCTGGTTTAGCATTAAACGTGGAGGTTGGTAGCCCTGCATGTGGCAGGGGGGTTGGACATTCATGATCCTTGAGGTCCCTTCCAACCCAGGCCATTCTGTGATTCTGTGATTCTGTAACACTCATTTTCTTCATTTGTATCATTTTTTAGCAGATAGAACCACTATGTCGCTCCATTTTCCTATGTTACTACTGCTTAAAAATTATAATTCCATGTTTCCCTGTTCAAAATATTTACTTCAGTGGAGACCTGAAAACTAAGAGTTTGCTAAGAGTTCTTAGCAAAAGGACTTTCACATCATTTTTTCAAAGTTGCTGAATCAAGGGCAGCTAACTATAAGTTGCAGTAGCAAAAAACAAGTTGATTTTTAAAATGCTGAACTCCATTTAAACTGCACAGGTTAATACCATAGCAGCCTAATAGAGAAAACACTTTTACAAAGGTAAATATCCTAGTCAGGTTCTTTCGTTCAAAACTTACTACTGCTCATTGGTGAAAGGGAAGGTAAACCAAAGACTGTATGATTTCTTATCCTATCTAAATAAGAAATCTTCCCTCGCACTGTGTAGTTTAAAGAATATGAATCGGTGTTTTCTGTTTGCAAAGATTTTTAATTTTAACTGAGAAATCCAAGCAAATGACCACAATAGTCCTTAAGTCCAACCATCCATGATCATAAATTATTTCCTAATGTAGAAATGGCCAAAGAAACCACCACCACCTGCCTGCCATGAAAGACACAATACCCTAGAGAAAAACTGAGTATCACCAAAACAAAGGCTTGTTCACTGTTCTAAAGTCTGCTTTTGTAATTGCATGGAACCACCACAAAAACGACTGTTGCAGCACAGGCTGATTCATAAACTGCTGTTATGAACTTTTATTCACCTTACTGAAGCAGCTTTACCCTCTGCGTGATTTAGGACAATCATAGAAACTTTTACAGACTCATTATTTTATATGTTGGTAGCTAACCTCCAGTTTATTTCTGAGGTGAACATCATTTACAAGCAACTGATGAAAACTAAACTTCTGTAAGTGGAATAATGTACTAGCATTTCAGAAAGTGGCATGCAGGGCTTGCAAAAAAAAAAAAAATCTGATGAAGTAAAAAGGTCAACTTTGCATCTGTATCTCACCACTGAAACAAAAGCAATAAAACAATTTTTAAAACAGCAGTAACATTTACGAAGAACAATATTATTACGTTCTGTGTTATATATTTGTAGTCACTATACCTCATTCAATTAAAATTTTAAGAAATTATCCAAAAGCCATGGATTAATAATATTGAGTAGCAACATTGTGAAAACTTGATGAATAAGTGCCTCATAAGTCATTTCTGCTAGTTTTAAAAATAAGACAGTCTAGTAGGATAAAGTACATCACCACCTCTTTTGCTGTTCTGTTGTCGTAGGGATTTTATTAGGAAGCCAGCTGAAAGTGTCACAGAATTTCTACTGCAAATGTTCTTTCTTACTGATCAAGAAACAAATCAGGGAAATTTAGAATTAGCCATTCAGAGATTTTAAGAGGAAGGTTTGTGTCCCTTCCAAAAAAATTAAAGCTGGACCCTAGAGGGAAGAAAACAAACTGCATCTAAAAGTCGCGATAAGAGAGAGCTGTCTACATGCCTTACTGGAGCTCATAACTTATGTTTCCTACCCACAACACATGAAATAAATCTCATTTTAAGATATCTGTCCAGCTCTGCCCTGTTCAGAAAAAGGTATTCAGGCTCTACGGGAGCTCCAGAGAGTACCTTTTACTCTTTCTTTGAAACATCTTCATCAACTTCATCCAAATACCATCAGACCTTAACAGTGAGGAAATTTTATTTTCTTGTGTAAATGCCACTTGTCCGGGGTAAATAGAAGTTTGTAAAGATAAAGTCAGATACTCTGGTTCAGGTGATATTTAAGAATGAATTGGTTTCTGAAGCCAACAAGAACTGCAAGGGTTGAAAAAAGACCCCCTACAAAAGAAAAAGAACCTAGTGCCACCTACTTCAGTAGCACAGTTTTCCAAGCATTTGTTCAAGTACTTGCTATGCATGGTACAAGTGCTCCTTGAACTCTGGCAGTTTGGGGCTGTGACCACTGACCTGGTCATGAGTCTTTGGTCTACTGCTCTTTGGATACTACTATTGCCTTCATATACCACAGGCATTTCTAAACTGTCCAGAGATAAAGAGGATCAATTGTTAATGTCTCAGCTCAGAGTCTTGAGGGCGATCATTGTTTCTGAAGGAAAAACATTTAAAGATCAATGAAATAAGCCTCATGTCTATTTGCAAACAAAATGCTCAAACATTATTTTAAAGAAATCATTAGTTACTGGAAGGCACTCAACTGACAGATAGACAGGCAAGTGCGCATTAAACCCCTATCAGGTACCTAATACAAGCATCTTCAAACCACCAGCTTAGCCATGGCTTGAGAAACAATTCCTCCTGCTCCCTCAACCCTGATAAGAGGCCAGTATTGTAAAAAGTCACAGATGTGGCACAAATGTACATTCTAAGTATTGTAGTCATATAAACAGGGCAACTCAAAATGCCACTAAAACAACAGCAGCAAGCACTCTCTTCTATACAGAGCATAGGATATTGCACTACTGCGTCCAATCTATTGCTCACAATCTCTATAACAATCTCTCTTAACAAGGTCCACGTTAGAGACCTTTTGCTCCCATTATTCTGTCTGAAAGGTTATTCCAATCTTCTTATGTTCCAGTAATAGAAATTTTCTGCTCTCTGACACATATTTACTTCTTGCTTGTTCTTTTGTCAAAATAAGAGTACTTAAGCTAGAGAACCAGGCAGTTTTAAAAGCGTTCTAGAAATAAAACTGAAAACATTTGATTTCAAAATATGTTTGTACAAAGCTCTAAAGATTTTTTCAGTAAGTTTCAATTGTGCCCTGCTTGAAAAGACTTTTAAAAACTTTACAACCTATACGGTCTAAGCATATCTTCAAAGTTTGGAAAGGTTAGACTTACTGTTGTCAGTATATATTGTCATCGTCTATTTTGTCATTTCTGAAATCTTAATAGGATTTCTGTGTGAAAATAGAAATAGTACAGGATCATGCAGGAAGATTTGCATGAAACATGTGGACAGCTTGCAATCGCTTACGCAATCATAAATCTCTTTATCAAGAGGTTTGTATGCTTGACTAGGCAACTAAATGACTGCCTATTATTATATTTGTAATAACTGATGTCTGAGATTTAAGTGAAAAAGCATAAAGCCTTGCACTTTGGACAACTTAATGTAATTGTCAGGTTAATAAAAAACAGTGCTTCCATTGAAACATAAGTAGAAATATATAATAAAAACACCTTTCAATATAGTAACTTCTGACTTTTTCTAGCTGCTTCTTCTCAATACATTCATCCTCAGAAACTCTGTAACGTTTATTTCAATTACGTTGATATTTTTTCATTAAAAATTGACTACAGACCATGCTGAATGCCTTTGTCTTTCACAAAACAAGAAATACTGCTTTTGTATTTGTCACACCACATATGACACTTGTCTAGCCATCCCATCAGAAATTGTACTGACTACATAATGAAAGGATTAGCAAGTTCTCTTGAGCTCCCAGTATCACAATTCCTAGTCCCAGGCTTAAAACTCCTCTTCTTTGGATACAAGATTAACCATATTAGCTGGTGTCTTAGAATAGAAAAATTCATTTGGAAGAAACTACAGATATTTCTAACATTCTACTGCTGCTGCTTTCAAGGATGAAAATTCATATTCAACACAGCATCTCATACTTTCTATTATACTGTAACTTTTCATTCTTCCTCACCGCTCCGGAATTTGGGAACATTCCCTCAAGATGCAACTGCTCCTTTTCTGCCTTTTACCACAACTGCCTGAAGTACCATCCGACAGTGAAGCAAGCTGCTGCTGCCCCAGGTTTGGCAGCTCTGTCTGACAGCAGATGCTCCCCCAGTAACAGGTATGGAAAAAAAAAAATCTGTTTAAGCTCCTTCCCTCTTACCTACACTATAGCAATACAGCAATTTTGATTCAGGAGAGGAATAAATTATACAGGGATAAAGTGCTCATCTTTACAAAAGGGATGGAAGTGTTTTCATAGCAACTATCTGAGTAAGATAAATGACAAACAATGTAATCAGTAAATTTCCCAAACGCACAAATCTGAACACTTATGCCACTATTAAATATTTGAGGTCCCCGGCTGAACACTAGGGTCAGTGAAAAAGATAATTATCTTCAGCAGAACCTGTTGCAGGTTTCAAAACTTCAGAAGCCTTTGAAGGAAACATTAGTGAGCAGTTGATAATCAACTATCAGACATTCTAAATGCAGCATTTGTTACCTAGCAACTCTAACTGAAATTTTGAGATCTGTAGATAAGGATCAAGTCTTTGTGGTAAAGTCACCGTTTCAGCTACAAAACACGACCATGAGCTAAGAGTCATTAGCTTTGTCATGAAGACAGACTCACAGAATGGCTTGGGTTGGAAAGGATCTCAAGAATCATCAATACGTTCTTTGAATACGTTCTTTTTTTTTTTTTTTTTAACACCAACCTGTATTCAGGACTATTTTCTGAATTGCAGAGACTCTGGTTGCAGTATGTTATGCAGGTACAGTCCCAGCTTTAAATCAGTTTTCTTTCCTATCAAGATCAAAAACCTAAAGATCATCTCCTACATGCCAAGAGATTCAGCACCCGAGTCAGTGTGGAACACTTCTGCAGTATATGGAACAAGTGCTTTGCAGAGATGTTTACAAAACAGGGAGCACTTTTAGCCTAGACCAACAACTTATCAGAAAAGGATCTTAAGCCTCATACCTTCCATTCTGTATTACTCCTTAACCCCTGGACTCTTTCCTCGCTATTCTAGGCTTGTCTTTGAGTAGGAATTGCATTCTGGACCAGAGGAAAAAAAACTCCATAAAGTCCTGTATGTACATTCCTGAAAAGAAGGACTAGTTTCAAGCAATTAACATTCTCTAATGGAAAAGCTACTTTGCCAGAGAATTCTTGATCATTTCTAATTTGACTTCGAGTAACTAATAAAGCAATATGAAAGTAATTACATTAGCTATGAATATAGCATTTCACAAACAGCAGGCAATAAATTAGAGACTCCTGCAGAAAAGTCTGAAAATGCTGGCAGTGTTTGAAAGTCCTGCTTCATGTTGCATTTCCCAGGAGACACTGATTATTTTCAAAAAACAACAATCAAGTATCGTTTCAGAGAACTTTTCATCACACTCCATTTTAGGTTAAAAGATGACAATTTTTGATGAAAACTATACTACATTTCCAGTAAAGACAAGTTCATAAGCTTACAGAGAATATGCACTAAACTTTGTATTCTGGATCGCGAAAGCAGTTATTCACGAATCAAAGTCAATGCCCTACATGAGTCAAGTATAAAAAATGTGGTAAGACTAAGTATTGTGCTTATTAAGCAGTTCTTAGGACAACTGTCACAAGAAGCTACACAGTCAATGTTTACTCTTTCCTCTACTGAAATAGCCCAGGCTTGACCCATGTCAGAGCCTGAATTAAGAACTGCAACAAAAACCACAAGATCCAAAAGGGTAGGCATTTTCTTAACTCTACACTAGCAGTACAGTAAGTTTGCAAAATACTCTCCTATAATAAACACAGTAGTCTCTAAATCCAGGCTGTGGCTATTAAAATACCAAAGACACAGCAAAATCAACTACTGCAATGACTTCATTTTTACTTTATTCCCATCACCTTAAAGCAAACAGAAAAATCCTAAATCCCGAAAGCATTGAAGACCTTGTCCTAACATTTAACTTTTTAATAACTTGCAGGCATTTTACAGGAACTGAGATGGAACAGAACACCCACAGCTCTGTCATTCTCCACATTAGCACAGTTTATGGCAGAAGAAATATTAATAGTTATGAATCTGAGCCACCTCAACAGCACCCAGCTCAGCATTTTAATGCCTTCATTTCAAAATAAAAATTTTAACTGCATCTTGAAAAAGGGAAACATAAAAGCATCAGAGAATGAGAAAAAAACAAAGTCTGAAATTTTGCTGTATTTAAGAAGGAAGAAAGTAGATTTCTGAAGAAATTCCTTAATTTCTTTTTAATACAATTTGAAGGAATTCAAATTCTGAATTGTAACAAGGATTCTTATTTGCTAACACTCTAATTGCAGTTGCATGTTGTTAAAACTGCTTTCTTTGATCATCTGTAGAAGAAATAGACCACACACTGGACAAACATAGCTTCATATAAAACAACAGAATGAACATCTTTGGAAAATTTTTCTCCGGTGAAATAAGAAATGTAATCTGCCAAAACAAAATAAAACAACCCTAAAAAAAAACCCAAACAAATAAACACATACACACAATCCCATTTATATTCCCACCTTATCTTTACAAAACGTAGCATGTTTTTTGGATGGGTGATGCAGCATCTGGACAGCAATTAAAGAAGCTCAATTCATATGTAAGTCAGAGAAGGCAGCTATAATACACTTTCATAAACAAATGCAAACAAGTGACAGCAGCTGAGATATGAATTAAATGCTTAAAGTTATATGATCAGGGCTACTTAACATTTGCAAAAATGATACAAAATGATGAAAATTACCCCAGATTATTGCATGTCCTTAAAAGCATCAATGAAGTTACATCACAAATTCAGCTGAAGAGCTACTTGGCTGTTGTTATGATGAGAGCAATGAGAGAATGGTCATAAGCTCATTTGTAACCAGTTCTTAACTCAAAGAGTGTGCAGCAGTGAACACGTAAGAAAGAAAACTTCCCCAGGCCAAATACTATTAAATGGGGTGTAATTTCAATAAATACTTATCTTTTATTTAACTTAATAACTAGCAGGATTATTTTGGTCTTTCTATGATGGCAACATATTATGAAACAGACTTTATCCTATGATATAATAACAAATGGATGAAAATGCCAAAGATAACAGAATTAATAAACTAGGGTCTGATCTCAGTTAGTTTGCAAGAGTTAAGTCTATGAAGTAAATAAACAGATTTATTATCAAGACAATTTCATGATATATTTTAAAGCTTTCTTCCCAACAAAGACAGTAAGTATTAAAAGTTTTGCAATGTGTAATCATTTATTTTGGAAATTGAAACACTGGAAGATAAAACAAGCTACTTGCTCAACGATTTATCTCACAACACAATACAAAACCCAAACTTACATACTACTGAAATTAATAAATAATGGTAAAAAAGCCAACTTCCACATTGTGGACTGGTTTTATTTCATGCATATCTAGTTCACAAGACTTGAGTAAGTGCTAACAGAATGGGAAAATATTTTTCCTCTGATTTGCAGATAACATGCAAGTTCTGTGTGTTATCTAGACACAGACCTTAAGGTGTTTGCCAAACAAAAATCTTTGTCAATATAGGCTTTCCAGCTATTTAAAATAATTTCAATTTTGAAATATATTAACATCCCTGGAACTGTGCCAGGTTAAGCATCTGCATGACTGAATATAGCCTACTTTCAAAACTATGCCATTAAGCTGTTTCCTGAAACAGGATGCAGTTGTCTACAAAGTGCATGCATATTTATTTTACTACAAAAATGCTTACAAAACAAGAAATGCCACCCTTCCATACTTTGGACAACTGGATTTGTACTTCTTTTAGAGAGTTAATGACATGATAGCAGTAGCTAGAAAAAAAAAATATTTGTAACTTTCAAATTCTGTGTAGAATTGTTACTTTAATTGCAAAAATAAAATAAAGAAAGAATCACTATGGTTTTTTTTGTTTTTTTTTTTAACCAAATGCTTGCCTGCTTGCTTCTGCTTTGTGCATGCTACCGTAACATAGGAGACACAGACTTAAAAAAACTGTCACTGTAACTTTCTTACAAAAGTTTACAGTAGAAATTCTCCACAATTTCCTTTTAAAAAATGGAATAACAGTCTTAAATTTGGTCTGGTCTGTAAAAATACCAAACCATTCGATAGCTTGTCTTTTCACATCTGAGGGCTTCCAATTCAGTACAACTTCCTACCAACAAATTAAGGCTGGTGTTTCGGTTTATGTGACTTAGCAATACTTAATATCAAACTCACAGAGCTGGCACAAGTCAGCACTCAGAGCACCGTTACTTTCTTTTTCTATTTGATCTAGCATAAAACTTTCAGGTTTTTGTTATTTGTTCCGTGGTTTTTTCCAAATGAAATTTATTTTTAGTCAGTCTCCAGTTCCCTCCTCCACTGCAACATTTAAACAAGGAATGCTTATTTACTCTCACCACCTTCATCACCACACACTGGTTTAAACTGAACAAACAATATGCTACGGTCAATTTCACATGCGTATGCACATCAGAATCTGAAAGCAGTTTGTGCTTCTTCACCCTAAGATCTCATTGTTCAAGTGAAGAAATCAGACTCATTGTGGCTTTCACTGAACAAATCAAATAACTGGAGAAGTAACTTTATTTTTACTGTTGTCACTGTCTTAAGCTAAAATTCTACTTACAAGTCTGTAATTTTTATCTCCACATGATAATGTATATGTTTTTAAACAGGTAACAGATTATGAAATTACTTCTATTGCTTGTTGTAAAAAAAATTCTAATAAAGACTAGAGACCTGGTTCTTTAAGCCTTACTCATATATTCATATGGCTGCTTAGAACTGGGTACTAATTAGTTTCAGTGCTAATTCATCAGAACACAGTGGTAACACACATCCCTTGACAACTACCCTGTCTACCTCCTCCCAAATCCCCTCAAACAATGTCCCAAAGAGCATTTGGAAAGACTACTGAAACAGACACATTGAGCTTCACAATCTGTCAGGCATCTACTGCCACATTAAAGAGAAAACTGTTACCCTAATGAGTCAAGTTTCTGAAAGATCACTTCAAACATTTCACAGAAAGCCTCTAATAGATGATCCCATTTCTCAACCTTTCTTTTTAGGATATGGTTAATGAGTTCCTAAGAAGACCAAGCATAATTTATGGTTAATGAGTTCCTAAGAAGACTAAGTATAGTTTGGCTGTCTCACATGACGGATTTTCAATTTGTAATACTGTTTTCACACATTTGAGCTAAAATAAAGAGTCTGACACAGTTTTCTGCTTCATAGTTTATTATCTTTTTGTACACATTCCAGAACATTAAGCTGACAGTCTGCTTTAACATGAAGAATAAGCAGCTTTGGGGACTAAGATCTGTTTCTGGTACTGCTGGAGATCCAGGGTGTAACTTGCAAAACCAGTCAGCTCTAAATCTCAGCATTTTAATCATCTTCACCATAGAATAGACATCAATTTGTGTGGTGAGAAGAAACACATAGTATAAGAAATACTATCAAAAACATAAGTGACATATCATGGTAAATCTGCACACAGTATTTTGGAAGGGAAGACTTTTAATGTCATTTTGATGTCAGTTGGAAGGGATACTGTGAAATGAAGCCACTGTTGTCAATCCTCTTCAGAGCTAGACTCATCCTCCTGGTCAGAGAGCTCAGCAACAGGGAAGCGCAGGATAGCTGCTACCCCTGTCAGCTGGCCAAGCTGCTCCCCAGACACATGAAGGCTGGAGAAAATGCGCACTGTGCCCATGTTCTCCCGTACACTATCTACCAATTTAACATATCGGGCACGTGTAGCCACATCCTGGTGCCGGAAGAGCTCATCACTGATCAACAAAGTATCAATGGCCATGGCTTCATTGGCCTTTTCCACGTGTTTTAGGCCATAAAAAGCCCGGTCAGGCTCATGCTGCAACATTTTATAGAAGTCATCTAAGGCTTTGACCTCACCAGCAGCCTTAGTGTCAGAGAGACGGCTAGTTACAGCTGGGTCACAAAGTGCCTCCTTCAGTGCGTACTTATGTCCTGATGATGAATGCACCTGGAGTAAACAAAATCAGAGATTCTTTCTTTAGTACAACATACAATTCTCTTGATTAGCCAATCACAAGTAGCTTCCACAGTACATACTTATCTTGATAATAACCAACTTGTCTCTTCCTTGAACTCTACAACTCTTTTCTTAATTCTTCTCCTACAATGCAAAGCTTAACCTAAATCCACAACTGTATTTTAAGTGTACAAAAAAAAAAATTGATTCTCTTCTACAGAAACTTTCCTGAATAAGCAAGCTCCTGCCTAAGGCAGGAGCATCTCAAAATACTGAGAAAACTTAACCCTCTTTATTTTAAAACATACAAGAAGATGACCTCTTAAGACTGAAGACATCCAGCACAAAAGCATTAAGTCCAGTGTAACTGCATATTTCTATGTTTGTTTTTACACATTATCATCACTTTCCTGTATATGCAAGAGCAGACTTCTTAGTGTAATTTAAGACTACCAAACCTTATGACCATTAAGAATAGGACCCTCCCCATTCTGAAAGTACAGATTAGGCCTGCAAGAATCCTTATGAAAGGGAAAACTTACTTTTTCAATCTGACTTCGCCTATTTCAGTGAAAGGTAAAAACAAACAAACAAAAAACAACAACAAAAAACAACAAAAGACTCCAACCATTAGAATCAAGAATATGAAGAAATATTATGGTCCACACAATCTACATCTAACAGCAACATTAACTAATCCACACCACTTCCCTTCCTCTTTAAAAACCTTAAGAAAGATGCAATGAAATTTACATGTTATACAGCATGGCCAATTAACACTACAGTTAAACTGCTTCTCAATTTGTATTTCACTTTTAATTGTGCATTAAATATGTATTTAAAGCCAATATTTCCTACATTTCCTGCTAAGTTACCCTAGGAAAAAAACATTAATACCGATTACAGGATCACAGAATCAATCACCAAGGTCGGAAATGACCTACAAGATCATCCAGCCCAACCATCAACCACCAATCAACAATAGCTCTCACTAAACCATACCCCTCAACACAAAACCCAAATGTTCCTTGAACACCTCCAAGGTTGGTGACTCCACCAACTCTCTGGGCAGCCCATTCCAGTGCCTGACCACTCTTCAGTAGTATTTTCTAGTGTCCTAAATCTCCCCTGGTGCAGCTTGAAGCCATTCCCTCCAGTCCTATCACCAGTTACATGAGAGAAGAGCCAAAACCCAGCTCACTACAACCTCCCTTCAGGTGGGTATAGAGAGCAATAAGGTCTCCCCTGAGCCTCCTCTTCTCCAGACTGAACAATTCCAGCTCCTTCAGCTACTCCACCTAAGGCCTGTGCTCCAGACCCTTCACCAGCTTTGTTGCCCTTCTTTGAACCTGCTCCAGGGCCTCAATGTCTTTCTAGCAGTAAGGGGCCCAAAACTGGACACCACTGTTTCTGTGATTCTGTGTGTGATTCCGTGTGAAGTTACCCAAGGAAAGAAAAATCTCTGAATGTTGCCTAACTACTTTGTAACTTGAGAGGCATGACAATATGCCTTTCTATTACAGCATCCCTTACGATGCTGTAGTAGAAAATTATTTTCTCCAGTAAGGGTATTATTTCCCCCATCTTCCTTGTATTTCTTTTCTGTTAGCACAGACAACAGCTCTTAACCCACTTCTTAAACTTTTTAAAGACAATGTATCTCCTTACCTGTAAAAACTTGGATCTGTTCTCCAGTAAAAGTTTGTTGTCAGTCTTGACTGCCTGCTGGAACATGTAATCACAGAATTGCTCTCGAACGAAGCCTGGGCTGGCCACCAGGACACACTTCACCACCTCAAAGTTGATGTGCCGCTGGATGGCCTGCACCACCTGTTCGTAAAACCTCTCTAGGGCCCGGTCATGTTGGCTGCAGTTTCCTTTCCGTTTGCGGGGGATGTTCACTTCCACCTTGGCACGAGTGAGGGTCATGCTGGGGGTAACCAGGCAGACGTGAGCCAAGCCTTCCTGCATGACCACAGCTGCCACATCAGCACTCCACGCTGGGTCGCAGGCTTGCTCGATGCGCTCCAGCACCACGCTGTCCCACTGCTTCTTTGCCAGCGTGAACTGCCGGTTGGGCTCCAGCTCGATGGTGTGGTAGGCCCCCATCTTGACATACTCATTCTCCTGGATGTTGGTGCCTTTGACCCGCAGCTGGCAGGCCTGCGAGTCGAAGTCGATGGTCTCCACACAGAGGGTGAGGGTGGTGCGGATGCGGTTGCTGCCCACGCTGCCCGTGGACGACTCGGTCTGCACTTTGCGGATGGTGGAGGCCCGCAAGCTGTCACCCACCTGCAGCAGATTGTAGGTGTGCCACATGTCCTCCGGCTCCTCGGGGATCAGCGTCACCTGCCCCGCATTATCCTTCTCCAGGTCTTTCCTCACCAGCTTCATCCTGCCGGCGCCTTCTCTCTTCAGCCGCGGCGGCAGCGGCCCAGCCGGTCTGCCCGCCCCGGGAGGCTTAGCGGCGGGGCCGAGCGGGACGTACTCGCTACTGACCGGTCAGCCAGGGGCCTATCCTCCTGACAGCTGACGGCACGCGGCCCCGCGGCGAAATCCGGGCCCCTCGCAGCAGCAGCGACGCGGCTCCTCCAGGCCCCTGAGCCACCACCTCGCCTCACACCGTGCGCATGCGCAGCGCCTGCCACTACCCTCCCCAAGCGTACGCACCAAAGCCCGTAGGGAGCCCGTAGAACGCGCGCAGACGGCAGTCCTTTTGCATGGCACGCATGCGCAACGTCTCCCGCGCGCCGCCAACTCAACCATTCGGAGCTGGCGCATGCGCAACGGCGGCAGCGTTCAGCCACTCCCGTCCGGAGAGCAGGGGACTGCTCCCGCCCGTGCTGCGAGTGCTCCGGTCTGTCAGAAAGTCTGAGGCGGGAGGAGGGCTGTCCTGGTGCTGCTCCGTGCTGTGAGGCAGGGAGAGGGGGGGACAACTAAGTAGTTTTACAGGCATGTACGTGTGGAAGGTCATGGGTACGGATAATGGAGATGAGAACAGTACAGCTAAATAGCTGATTTCCTTGCTGTGATAAGAGAACGCTGTGATACTTTAGAATCGAACAGCAATGGTATCTAACATCTGAGGCACAAAAGAGGTGACTAGAGAGATCACGTTTACAGACCGCAATGAAAATCAGTTCAAAGTAACGCTAAAACCTGAACTGTTAGTTTGACTTTACTCTTAGAAAGAGCTTAAGGGTTTTGGTTGAACTGACACTATCTTTCTTTATACATCCTATCTTCACTTATGTTCAAACATGCTCAAAAAACTTGAGCTCCTTGCTGAATCTTCTGGTGGCTGCAGTCGAAATGAGACAGCTCTGAGAACCATAATTCATAAAAAGCTTGATGTTTTGATGTTCCCAATTCAATTTGCAGCCTGGACAAGTTTAACAAAGCAGAAATGATATAAAAAACTGTTGATACTGTTGTGCGAATTCTGCTAATTTTGAAATAGTGCTGAACGCTGTTTTCAGAAGGAACGTTGCAAATTTATTAGGAATGAGGGAAAACTGAGAAGAATGGAGACTAAAAGGATGGTTTTGTATGAAAAAAAAATGAAAAGTGAAAATATTTGATAAAAGAGAAGTTATGCTTCTTTCTAAGTGTATCAGGGCAACTGGAGCAGATAAAGTAAGTTTTGAATGTCTATACCTTAGCCATAACTGAAAAGCAAGAGATATCCTCTTAACGGTTTTAAATTTGCTGCTTTCCTCCTGGTTAAGAGCAACTCTCTGGTTTCCTTTAGTTTCTTAAGAAAATATTCCTAACAAGGAAAATAATTGGACTGAAGGATTTAATGAGATACAAGATTAGAGTTAGCAAAAATCGTATCTCCCATTATGTTGTTATTCATGTAAATCATAGGAATTTCTCTAAAGTATCTGGCACTGGCTACTGATTAGAACAGGACACTGAACTCATATCTGGCCCAGTGACATGCATTCAGTGTTCCTAATCTTGATACTGATGTAAAAACAACTTTATCAGATATTACATAACAGGATTTATTTATGAGACCTCAAACTCTCTTCCTATGAGTACACATGCTTAACTGTTAGCATGAGTACTTTCACAGAAGGAAACTGGACCACCCAAGGGAATAAAACATAAGCACACACATAACTATTTGTTTAATTTGGGCTTGTGCATACTCATAATTTGTATTAACGTTTTGTGGCTTAGGTGGAGACTGCATTTAGCTTCTCTGGAACTCCTTTTGTTTGTCTATGCAAATGCTATACTTATGGTGAGTTTTCTTTATATTCTTTGCAGTTAGGAAGTTGCAAGGGTAGACCTCACACTATTCTGTCAATAAAAATATCCATAGGTATATTAGCATTCCACATTGGTATTTATTTTTCTTCCTTTACTGCCTTGCTTTTTACAAACTTTTTTCCACTTGTTGGTTCTGGTTTAATTTTCACTAGCAGCCTTACATCCTTAGAGATGCTACACATTTCAGAGAAAGTTTGCAAATTGGAAATTAGTATCTGAAAAAATAAGGGTTCAGCTCATGGAAGCAGGTGACTTATTGCCAAGCACAAATGCTGCATAAAAGTAACAACCAAACCAATAAACACTCAATAAAGTTACCTCTCAACATATTAATTTGTTGCTGCATAGGCATTTTGAAATGTGCTTAAATACTTTCTCAAATAAATAATGAGATTTTATACAGTTGGGAACAATGTTCCACAAGTATTTAGCAACTGTAAATTTAAATGGCGTTATGTAAAATTAGCAAGCCCATTGTCACTTACAAAGGAACACATTTATTAGATGAATATGCTCTGCCTACTCTGGTGAAAAGTAATTACTGAATATTGTTATTTGTTTGAATATTAGAGAAAAAGCAGCAGAAGAAAGAAAACATCTCCAAAAGTTTAAGCACATGTAACTAAGTTCGTAAGTGCGTACTAATTTTGTAAAGAGAGCTATGAAGTTAATGTCCATAGAGTCAAGTTTTAAATTTTATGGTGTGTTCCAGTCTTGTTGAAAAACTAAGTTGAGATGTCACATCTGAGATCTTTCTGTTTATCACTTAAAAAAAAGTAATAATAGATAGTAGTAATTGCAGCAATTTATCATCCATTTTAATCACATTTCTGAGTGCAATGCAAAACAAGAATGGTGGCAAGCAAATACTTGTAGGAGTGTTATAAGGCTCTGAACATATTTAAGACACACAATCCTGTATCTTCAAGTTTTGATCATCTACCTTATGAAGAAGGGATGTATTTTGGTCAGACAGGTTATGTTCCTATGAGACCCAACCCGACCCACCACCTGCCCCCACCACTTCTATTATAGGTAGAATCATGCAAAAAACATTAAAGTCCTGGAAAAAAAAAAGAGTGAGAAAGTTCCAGTGAGAAAGATTATCAAATACAGGGGGAACTCTGTTGAGAGATTTATGGATGCTATTATTGTAAGAGCAAATGAGCAGATGAAAGTAGAGAGTAAAATTGGTAAAAAATCAGTTTTCATTCTTTTCCTTCATCCGAAGTCCTGCTTATGCAGTTTCAGGACTCCTTCCTTTTCTGTGGAAATGAAGTTCTACAGCTATTTCTTTTTGATTACTGGTCTTTTGTATTATAAAGACAAGTATATATTCTTATTTAATACCAACAACATGATTACCAGTGAGGAGAGAAAAAAATTGAGAAAGTATCAGAATAAGCATAAGAATATAAATGAAGAATTATCAAAAGTAATGGAACTCCTTTGGCTAGGTTTCTTCCTTCATCTTCTTTCAATCAGAGCTTGCGGAAATTGCAGCAGATCCCTACTGAAACCACATAAACTGAAGCCAAGTAAAAAAAACGTTAACCAACCCTGACAAGTGTTAATCCAACTTCATAAAAACTTGAAGTGAAGGAGATTATGGAGGTGTTTTTTAAGTAATCTACTCTAGGAATTCTATCAATACCCGATGAGTACTAAAATTCTTCTGAATATTCCTTTTTTTTTTTTTTTTTTTTAACCCAGTAAAGTTACCTTGTTCTTTGTTGGACATAGAAAACCAAGTGCATAAACTCTTTATATTGGACTTTATATATTGAATATGTTGGTTTATAGAGCTATTGCTCTCATGAAAGAAATGAAACACTGACATTGGAAAAATATTCTTATATAATAGTACTGTTGTAAAAACATAGATTTGAAACACTCACAGCTTGCTATTTTCTCTCTCTTACATAAACAAGCCTAATTTGTTCAGTCTTTCTTCATTGATTGCATTTCGTCAACTCTTATCACAGAACTGTAGGAATTGCAAGGGACCTCTGGTGATCATCTAGTCCAATCCCTTCCTAAAGCAGATTCCGTACATAGGAAAGAACCCAGGTGGGTTTTGAGTATCTTTAGAGAAGGAGACACCACAATCTCTTTGGGCAGCTGTTTCCAGTGTTCCATTGCCCTCAAAATAAGTTTTTCCTCATGTTTGCATGGAATTTCCTGTGTTGCAGTTTGTGCCTGCTGCCCCTGGATCTGTCACTGGGCACCACTGGAAAGAGCCTGGTTCTCCCCACTTGACACTCACTTTCTAGATATTAATAATTAGATTAATAACATCAGTCTGCTCTTTTCCATTCTGAACAGTCCCAGGTTTCACATCCTATCCACGTAAGGGTGGAGTTATTCCAGGCCCCTAGTCATCTTTGTGGCCCTTCACTAGACTCTTTCTGTAAGTTTCTTGTCTATTTTGAAGCTCAGACCTGGACACAGTATTCCACATTGGCCTCATAGGGGCAAAATAGAGGGAGAGAAAACGCCACCTCAACTTGCTGGTCACACTCTTTTAAATTCACCTTAGGGATACCATTGGCCTTCTCGGCCACAAGGAAACACTGCTGGCTCATGGTCAAGCTGTTGTCTACTGAGATTCCCAGGTCCTTCTCTACAGAGTTCCTTTCCAGCAGGTTGTCCTTTGTTGTCCTGAAACTTGTACAGATACATGCTTTTATTCCTCTCCAGGTAAAGGACTCCACACATCCCCTTGTTGAACCTCATAAAGTTTGTCTCCACCCAACTTTCGAGCCTGTCCAGGTCATGCTGAATGGCAACATAGCCTTCTGATGTGTTAGCCACTCCTCCTACCTTCACATCATCAGCATACTTGCTGAGGATTCTCTTTCATCCAAGTTGGGCTTGTGACTTCTCTGTGCATTCTTGTCTGTTTATTTTCATTTCTCTTACTTCCTTTACCTCTGGGTTTTTAGAGTCCTGGCAAATACTGAGTTAACTAAAACCAAAGTCAATATGAATACACAAACACACTTCTATACTTTTCCTTTACTCTAACATGGTTTTGACTTCTAGTGCATGCTATAAAAATAAGGAATTGGCTGGAGGACCGCACCCAGAGAGTTGTTGTCAATGGCTCAGTGCCCAAATGGAGACTGGTGATGAGTGGGATACCTCAAGGCTCGGAGTTGAAAGCAGTGTCATCTTTGTAGGTGACATGGACAGTGGAATCAAGTGCACCCTGCAAGTGTGCAGACAACACCAAGTTGAGTGTTGCAGTTCACTAGAACTAGAAGCAAGGGATGCCATCCAGAGGGACCTGACAGGCTTGAGCTATGGGCCCATACCAACCTCATGAAATTGAACAAGGCCAAGTGTGAGGTCCTGCACCTGAATAGGGGCAATCCCAAGCACAAATACAGGCTGGACAGAGAATGGCTTGAAAGCAGCCCTGAGGAGAAGGATTTGGGAATATTGGTTGATGAAAGACTCAATGTGAGCCAGCAATGTGCGCTTGCAGCCCAGAAGGCCAACCGTATCCTGGGTTGCATCAGAAGAAACACGAGCAGCCTGCTGGTCGAGGGATGTGATTCTGGCCTTCTATTTACTCTGTTCTCATGGACCCCTCTTAGAGTGCTGTGTCCAGTTCTGGAGCCCCCAGCACAAGAAGGACATGGAGTTGTTGGAACAGGTCTAGAGGAGGGCCACAAAGATGATTAGTGGGCTGGAGAACCTCTCTAGGAGGACAGCCTGAGAGAGCTGGGCTCTTCTGCCTGGAGAAAAGAAGGCTTCAAGGAGACCGTATAGCAACCTTCTAGTACCGAGGAAGGGATCTCCAGGAAAGCTGAGGAGGACTTTTTGTAAGGGTAGGTAGCAACAGGATGGAAAATCAGCTTTAAACTGGAAAAGGGTAGATTTAGACTGGATATTAGGTAGAGATTATTTATTGTGAGGGTGGTGAGACATTGGAAGTCATTCAAGTCCAGGCTGGATGGGGCTTTGAGTCTGGTCTAGGTGTCCCCATCACTAGCAGGTGATTGGAAATAGATGATCTTAAAGTTGTCTCTTCCAACTCAAGTCATTCAAAGAATCTATAATAGTATTTGCTTTATTTTTCCCTTTCTAAGAAAAAGCACATAATTAATTTGCATTATTATTCTGCTGTAATTTTAAATCCCCTTGTCTGTATTTTTCTGACATTGTTTTATTTATATATGACATTCTCTCTTATTTACCTGAGATGCTTTGAATCCTGTTCCTCTTATCTGCAATGCCTTAGCTTTTTTTAAAGTTTATTCTCTTTCACATCAACTACTAATGGAATTGGTCAGGACCCATCCTTGAGATGCACTCCTATTTGATAATACACCTCTTTTTTTTTTTTTTTTTCTTTCCCTTTACTTAATTAAAGTTCTACTTTACTACTTTAATAAATTATTCACTGGTATTACCAGTGGCAACTTTGAAAATCTGAAAAAGAAGTGGCACACTAAATTGTTGTCACTGAATAAAGCAGACCTCTTTAAAGAATGACAAACACATCGTGGCGAATATTGTTGTGTAGTACAAGTAATAATGACATCTATGAACAAGAGCTAAATATTGCAGAACTATGTTCAGATTCCCACATGTTCACATACCAGTTATTTCTTGCACAATAAGCACAGTGAAGAGGAAAAAAACCTTGTCTTGCCTTTTCCCCACTTACTGCTGCCTGCATTTTGATTATTCTTATGAAATGGATTTCTTTCTCTGTACTGATTCAGGTTCACTGTGTTCTAGTTGCTAGCTCAAGAGCTGCTGTGGAGTTCTGTGTCAAAGTTTCTAAGCACATGAATCCCAGTATTGCCTTACACTCTTTCCCACTGGAAAGAGTGAAATCCCTTGGATTTCCCTGATACTAGTTCCAAAGCATTACTACAGACATAATTACTGGGGGAGGGGGAAGAAATTTTTGTTTCTTGTCATACTTGTTTTACTGAAAAAGAAAGTAAATCCCCAACAATAAATGAAACCCTAAAAGGCAATATTACATATTTCAGTTCCGGATGAACTCATTTTTCCTCAAGTTAACCAGGCAGTTAACTGTTTCCTTACATTCCCCTTTACCATGCATGATATCTTTGAATCTAATAGGAGAAAAACAGAAAAGCTCTAAAAATAATAATAATAATTTAAAAAAAGTGTTGCAGGGTGCTTTTCTTTTTCCAAGCCAGTGCCAATTACAGTATTTCTTCTCACCTATTCGTCTTCATCTAGCAGCACTTTTCTTTCCCCCGCACGACTGCATGATTGTTGTACGGATCAAAGTTCTTAGACAAAAAACCCGAAGTTGTACCTCACGAACTCCTGCAGGAGGGCTAAATGGAGCAGAGCATTCCCGGGGCAGGCAGGCAGGGAAAGAGCGAAGGACCAGAGGCAGGGGGAACTCGATCTCTGGAGTGCCAGAACCCCACATTTTCTTCCCCCTCCCGAAGAAAGGAGGACTACTGCCCGGACCAGGGTTTTCAAAGTTAAGAGAGGGGCTTTCCTCACCTGTCAGCATCCAGTAGGAGGCAGCCATGCCTGGGCTCCTGCGAGCCACGGGCCGGGAGCCCGGGGCCGAGATAGGAGCGACGGACGGGAGCGATCTTGCCGCCGGCACGCCCGGCAGTGGCTGTGCTGTGAGTGGAGTTCAGCTCTCTGCGCCTCCCGTCCGCCTCGCAGCCGAGTTAGGCATTTCCTGTTTGTTATTCAGTCCTTACGGCTTTTTTTTTTCTTTTTTTTTTTTTTTTCTCCTTCACATCAAGAGGAATTTTACTTCTCCCCCCCCCATCGCCGCGCAAAACTTTCCTCCCACCTAAGCCACCAAAGACCTCTTAGCGTTGGAAACCACCCCCCTTCTCTTAACCCAGCTCGAAGATGTACAAATAAAGCCAACCCTCTCCCCTTCTAAGTCTCCGACTACAGCCGTTGGAAAGCAGAGCAGACCTTAAAGGGGCATCTGCCGGCTTGTAATTAATTGGTAATGCCTCCCAATAGTCAACCCCCTCAGTACAATAGGAGAGACCTGGGCATGCTTCATTGTCACCTCTCTCCCCCTTCTCAGCAGAAGAAAAACATTTCTGACTACAGGTCAAATTTAGTTTTTCTTTCCTGCAGCTCTGGAAATGAAATAACTCTCCAGAGGGCAATTTTCCCAAATCTTTATGCCTCTCTATACTGTATACTGGGGAAATACCATGCAACTGCCTTTGTCCTTGTCTACTGGACATTCGCATGGCATTGTATTACTGCAGTCTTCATTGGAAAGGGCTCTAGCCACACGATTCATGTTGCAGAAAGCAATGTTAATCATAGAATCATAGAATCATAGAATCACTAAGGTTGGAAAAGACCTAAAAGATCACCCAGTCCAACCGTTCACCTATTCCCAATAGCTCTTACTAAACCATGTCCCTCAACGCAACATCCAGTCTTTCCTTGAACACCCCCAGGGTCGGTGATTCCACCACCTCCCTGGGCAGTCCATTCCAGTGCCTGACCACCCTTTCTGAAAAGTAATACTTCCGAATGTCCAGCCTGAATTTCCCCTGGCGTAGCTTGAAACCATTCCCCCTGGTCCTATCATTAATGACACGAGAGAAGAGGCCGACCCCCAGCTCACTACAGCCTCCCTTCAGGAAGTTATAGAGAGCAATGAGGTCTCCCCTGAGCCTCCTCTTCCCCAGGCTGAACATTCCCAGCTCCTTCAGCCTCTCCTCATATGGCCTGTGTTCCAGACCCCTCACCAGCTTCGTTGCCCTTCTTTGAACACATTCCAGGGCCTCAATATCTTTCTTGCAGTGAGGGGCCCAAAACTGGACACAGTACTCGAGGTGCGGCCTGACGAGTGCTGAATATAGGGGAACAATCACCTCTCTGCTCCTGCTTGCAACGCTGTTTCTGATGCAAGCCAGGATGCCATTGGCCTTCTTGGCCACCTGGGCACACTGTCGGCTCATGTTCAGCCGAGCATCAATCAATACCCCCAGGTCCATTTCCTCTACGCAGTCCTCCAGCCACACCGCCCCAAGCCTGTAGCGTCGCCTGGGGTTGTTGTGGCCGAAGTGCAGGACCCGGCATTTGGCCTTGTTGAAACTCATCCCATTGGCTCCAGCCCAGCTCTCCAGCCTGTCCAGATCCCTCTGTAGGGCGTCGCTACCCCCAGGCAGATCCACGCTTCCAGCCAATTTGGTGTCATCTGCGAATTTACTGAGGGTGCACTCGATGCCCTCATCGAGGTCATCTATAAAGATATTGAAGAGGACAGGCCCCAGCACCGACCCCTGCGGAACACCACTCACGACCGGTCGCCAGCTGGATTTGACTCCATTCACCACCACTCTCTGCGCCCGGCCCTCCAGCCAGCTCCTCACCCAGCCAAGAGTGTACCCATCCAAGCCTCTGACTGCCAGCTTCTGCAGGAGAATGCTGTGGGAGACAGTGTCAAAGGCTTTGCTGAAGTCTAGGTAGACCACATCAACAGCCTTTCCTTCATCCACCAGATGGGTCACTAGATCATAGAAGGAGATCAGGTTGGTCAAACAGGACCTGCCCTTCATGAACCCATGCTGGCTAGGCCTGATCCCCCGGTCACCCTGCACATGCCGCATGATCTCCCTCAAGACGATCTGCTCCATAACCTTCCCTGGCACCGAGGTCAGGCTGACAGGCCTGTAGTTCCCCGGATCCTCCTTACGACCTTTCTTATAAATGGGAGTCACATTGGCAAGCCTCCAGTCATCTGGGACCTCACCAGTCAACAAGGAGCGCTGACAGATGATGGAAAGCGGCTCGGCTATCACCTCCGCCAGTTCCCTCAGCACTCTTGGGTGGATCTCATCTGGCCCCATCGACTTGTGACAGTCCAGCTGGAGCAGTAGGTCTCTGACTGTTTCTTTCAGAATCGCAGGGGGGTTAGTGTGCTCCCCGGCCGAGATTACCAGGTCAGAGAGAGGGGTATCCTGAGGATAACTGGTCTGACTTTTAAAGACAGACGTAAAGAAGGCATTCAGAACCTCCGCCTTTTCCTTATCCTCAGTGGTCACATTCCCAGCCTCATCCAGCAAAGAGTGGATATTCTCCTTTGTCCTCCTCTTACTGTTAATGTATTTATAAAAGAGTTTCTTATTCCTTTTCACACCAGCAGCTAGGTTAAATTCAAGCTGGGCTTTTGCCTTTCTGATTTCACCTCTACACATCCTAACAACTTCCCTGTATTCATTTTGAGTGGCCTGTCCCTCTTTCCACAGGCGGTAGATTCTCTTTTTCTCCCAGAGCCTCAGGAATAGCTCCCTATTCATCCACGCCGGTCTTCTTCCCCGCCAGCTCATTTTGCAGCTCAGGGGGACTGCCTGCTCCTGCGCCCTTAAGACTTCCTTTTTGAAGAGCAACCAGCTCTCTTGGACCCCTTTGCTTGCTAGGACTGAATGCCAGGGGACTCCCCCTATTAGTCCCCTGAACAATTCAAAGTCCGCCCTCCTGAAGTCCAAGGTAGCAGTATTACTATTCCCCCTCCAGGCTCCACCGTGAATCACGAAGTCTATCATTTCATGAATAATGAAATTATTATGAATAATTTCATTATGAATAATTTCATGTTAAGAATATGGAGGAAGAATATCAGCCCACTGTAAGTGATGATCAGGTCTGAGACCATCTAAATAAAGAATCTGAAGTTGCACAGGTCCATGGGACCCAAAAAGATCCATCTACAGGTTCTGAGGAAACTGGCAGACAAAGTTGCCAAGCCACTATCCACATTTGAAGGGCCATGACAGTTTGGTGAAATTCCAGCTGACTGAAGAGAGGAAACATAAAACCCATTTTCAAGAAGGGAAAAAAAAAAAATCCAGGGAACTACAGGTGAGTGAGTCTCATCTCTATGCCTGACAAGATCATGGAGCACATGGAAAATACAGATTAGGTGATTGGTGGTAACCAGCGTGACTTCACCAAGGGCAAGTCATGCCTGATGAACTTGGAGGCCTGTTTTGATGGAGTTACACAATCAGTGGTAAAGGAGGAGCAACTGACGTTGTCTATAGGGACTTGTGCAAAGCATCTGATACTGGCCCACATTACATCCTTGTTGCAAATCTGGAGAAAAATGGATTTGATGGATGGACCACTCAGTGGATAAGGAATTGGCTGGAGGACCGCACCCAGAGAGTTGTTGTCAATGGCTCAGTGTCCAAATGGAGACTGGTGATGAGTGGGATACCTCAAGGCTCGGAGTTGAAAGCAGTGTCATCTTTGTAGGTGACATGGACAGTGGAATCAAGTGCACCCTGCAAGTGTGCAGACAACACCAAGTTGAGTGTTGCAGTTCACTAGAACTAGAAGCAAGGGATGCCATCCAGAGGGACCTGACAGGCTTGAGCTATGGGCCCATACCAACCTCATGAAATTGAACAAGGCCAAGTGTGAGGTCCTGCACCTGAATAGGGGCAATCCCAAGCACAAATACAGGCTGGACAGAGAATGGCTTGAAAGCAGCCCTGAGGAGAAGGATTTGGGAATATTGGTTGATGAAAGACTCAATGTGAGCCAGCAATGTGCGCTTGCAGCCCAGAAGGCCAACCGTATCCTGGGTTGCATCAGAAGAAACACGAGCAGCCTGCTGGTCGAGGGATGTGATTCTGGCCTTCTATTTACTCTGTTCTCATGGACCCCTCTTAGAGTGCTGTGTCCAGTTCTGGAGCCCCCAGCACAAGAAGGACATGGAGTTGTTGGAACAGGTCTAGAGGAGGGCCACAAAGATGATTAGTGGGCTGGAGAACCTCTCTAGGAGGACAGCCTGAGACAGCCAAGATAACTTTTTATAAGGTTAAGTAGCAGCAGGACGGAGGGAAGTGATTTAAACTGGAAGAGGGTAGATTTAGACTAGATATTAGGAAGAAATTCTTTATGGTGCATATGATGACACAGTGGAACGAGTTGCTTAGTGAAGCTGACAATGCCCCCTCCCTGGAAGCATTCAAGGCCAGGCTAGATGGGGCTTTGAATGACCTGATCTAGAAGGAGGTGTCCCTGCCTATAGCAGGAGGGTCAGTACTAGTTGTTCTTAAAGGTCCCCTCCAACCCAAACCATTCAATGATTCTTTGATTGTATGATCTTCTCCCTTCTCTGCAACTTGAATGACTTCACTAATAAATTACAATCAGTCAGATTCCAGCCTGGGAGTAGGAGCTTCCAGGGTTCGATAAACACTCAGTAAAATACCATCTTGCAGGACTTTATTTTCATATTTTCCAAATTATGCTCAGGTTACCTGACCTCCCTTTATCAGTGTGTGAGTTCTTACATTGCAGCTACAGAAAAATGATTTAATTGTTCACAGAACAAAAGGAGCAACGGTCTCTCAATCAAGAGAAAGAGAAGTCAAAATACTCTGTGGATTTGAGGATCTTCTTGCTACTAGAAATAATAGAACAGAGAGTTTGGTGAATAAGTGGAAGGTAATGGAATTTTTCTAAGTTCCTTGGGGACTCGTAAACTACAGCTGTTCATAATCACTACAATAGCTAAAGACATCTTCCAACTTCTGTCTTACGTTTTATGAGGACACATTGAATGCACTTTTATTTGTAGACTGTGGAAATGCAAATTTTAGAAAATAGTGCACAGTTTTAAACCTGGATTTAAGAGCGTAGGTCCCAGTTCAGGAATAATTTATGCATATGCTTGCCTTTAGATATTATGTAATATCTAATCTAATTACCACAGTGGGACTACTCAAAGTTAATGAAATTAGGCACATATGTTACTTTTGCTGAATGAAGATATTAGATATGTTGGCCTCAATTTAAGGAAGTAAACGCGTTTTTTTTTTTTTTTTAGTTAAAGTATTTAGGCATAAAACAAAAGGGAACCAAATTGGAATTCAAACAAAAAGATGAGATTTTGGAAAAATCTGTCATTTCTTTTTTTTTTTTTTTTTTTTTTTAGATCAAGTTACTTACAGTTTTAGACTGGTTTCAAAGAATAGCATCTTGTACTGTTATTTTAAAAACAAACATTTGTATTCCTTCTGTATCATTATACTTCAACTAAACGCACGTGAAGAAGTTGAGTTTGCTTCAATTCTGTGAAAGATTTCTGTCTGTAATGCTGGTCAGCTACTCCAGTGGACAAACAGGGAGACTAAGTACTTGCACGTGGATTAAATTATTCAATTCAAACCTATTTGAACTAGCTGTAAATGATAGTTAGTACTTATGTAGGGAATGCACACCATGGTGGAGCGTAAGGCTTCTTGAGATTAAAATCATACATTCCTGATGTAAGATTGCTTCTGATTTCCTCTAAATTATTCTTCTTCTTATTTTTTATATTTCATTTTCTCATAAAAGTCTTGCATTAGGCAATGTCAAAAAGGAAGACAATAGAAGAGATGAACTGTTGGACTGAGCTAGAATTTCATACTAACTGGAATGCATTCAAAAAAGTATATTACATTATAGACGATTGTTTATTTTTGAATACCAAGTAATTCAGAATAAAACACTCCTACTGCTTGTAGAATAGCTACTGTCTCTGTTCAGAATATATATTTTTATATATCTTGTTCAGACAGCTGTTCAGAATATACATAGAATATACATAGAATACTCAGCAGATACTGAGTTCTAAGTTTTATACAAGGGCTGCTTCTAGGCAGTCTATTTCAATGTCACCACTGTCACCAAAGTCACTACACTTTGAGTGAAAATTTTCTGCATAACATCCAATCTGAATTTCCCCTCCTTTAGTTTAAAACCATTCCACCTTGTCATATCGCTATCAGACCTTGCACAGTGTTGGTCTCCCTCCTGATTATAAGCTTCCTTTTAAATAATGGGAGACTGCAATGAGCTCTACCCTGAACTCTCTCTTCTCCAGATTTAACAAGCCCAGCTTTCACAGCCTATCTTCACAGGAGAGGTGCTCTAGCCCTTTGATCATCTTTATGGTTTTCCTTTGGACCCAGTGCAACAGCTCCGCTTCCTTCTTGTGCTGGGGGCCTCAGGCCTGGTTTCCATACTCCAGATATGGCCTCACAGGAACAGAGTAGAGGTGTCAACCACTTCTCTTCCCCTGCTGGCCATCCCTTTTGGTGCAGCTCAGGATACTGTTGGCCTTCCAGGCTGCAAGTGCACTCTGCTGGCTCATATCCAACTTTTTATTCACCGGGACCACCAAGTCCTTCTCCTTCAGGGCTGCTCTCAAGGAGTTCTCTCAGTCTGTACACTCGTCTGGGATGGCTCCAGCCCAGATGTAACACCTTGCTCTTGGCCTTGCTGAACCTCATTATGCTCATATGGACTCACTTTGCGAGCCTGTACAGGTCCCTCTGGATGTCATCCTTTCCTTCTGTTATATCAACTGCACCGCTTAGGTTGGTGTCACCTGCAGAGCTGCTGAAGGTGCGCTCGATCGCACTGCCTACATCACTGATAAATATGTTAAAGAACGATTGAGTGCAATAGCAGTTCCATGGAATCTGATAGAAATATTTGTGATGTAAGGTTAATTTAAAGGCTTTGAAGAATTGGACTGTGAAAAAATAGGGAGAAAAAAAGTCAGGAGGACATACTTCTTTAAAGGGGAGTCATTTCTATGACAAAATGTAAAAACACTCCCTGTCCTAAAGATAAGAGTCAAAGGAACTGGAACCAAAGCTTTAGAAACAGTTTCAGTGGTAGGCTCACTTCTAAGCAATGTGATTGTAATGTACAGAGAACTGATTTTCTGTTGAAATTGTTCTACCATTTTCCTTTATTTTGATTGTTACGTAAAGGACATCTGTAATCTGTAGCACAAAAGAGCAATGACTTTTGAATTCATATAGCCAAAAGTATGCTTAACTTACTTCCATTAAAGGAATAGTATGACAGAATCAGTGAATGTAAGAGAGATGTAACATATTTCTGCAGTGTTCACTGTTATTTTTACAGGATATTATGCACTGCTTAAAAAATGGTGCAGAGCTTGTTCGTATAACTTCTAAGTGAAGATTTATCATTGAAAGCTCTTATTATCATCTCTGATAGTATACATTGTACTGTGGATTAGTGATATTTACATTTAAATTTTTTCTTACACTTGCTTATTCACGGTTTCCAAGCTGTCTTTCACCTTGACTGCTCTGATGTTCATTTTCATAGTCTCCATTTTTTCCAATCTGATTCTACGACCATGTTAGAATTCACTTGGCAAAACCTGTGGGACTATAGTCTTGTTTTTATTATGTCTGATATATTCAAGGGCTCCTTTTTTAAGTACCAGAAATAAGATGTTGTAGGATTTGGTATGGTTCCAGCAATACTCTGTGCATAAATCTTTTCATGTTTTACAGCTCAGCTTTTAGCAGATACTTGATATTCTTGGAGAATGTCCATGTTTCTGCTCCATCTGTATTAACTAAAGGTAACAAATGTGCCAGGAATCCTTTTCTACTGTATAAAGGGATCTTCATAAAATTTTTGTTGTGCAGCTTGTGCTAGTTTAATTAATGTTGGTAGGAAACATGGAAGAAGCCTTTTGTGTTCTATGTTAAATTTCTTCTCTACAGAACATATTATGTAGTATCTGTCAATAATCATAAAATATTCTTGAACAAAATTAGTATGCAATCTGTATTCTTACCAAAATAATCTTGACTTTTTTCCTTAGCAGATTTAAAGTATCTCACATCCTCAGTCACACTGCTTTACTTTTCTACATTTTCTCAGGGCATTTTTTAAATTCAACATTGATCCTAAGTTTGTAGAGCTTGTCTTGATCAAAACTGCTGTATCTTAATAATATAGGCATCTTAAATGTGAATTATTTGCACATGTGAAGATTTTGGAACAAGAAGGGGTAAATTTATCTAGCATGTTTCACTTTATTCATTTATTTACCATTAACCTCTCCTCTTTCTATCACTTGCTGTGCTACTTCAACTTCCTTTGATTCATCTTCCTACAAAGAAAATATATTTAAATCTTGGTTCAGAGTTTTCTCTTGCAATATGATTTTAATTTTCTGCTTGCTTATTTACTTATTATGCCAACAATGTATCATTGAGCTCTGTAACAAATTACATACTTTACCATAATTTTTTTTCTTCCTGTTTTTCACAGATGCATACATGCACTCCCATTTCTGTTATTTTGCTCATTTATTTCAAAAACAACATTTAAATACAGAACATTGTCCAGGTTTTCATTTAATCTTCATGATCTGGAAAAGAAATTTACTTTTATGGGAATGTGAGCCTGGTCATGATGCCATTGTATGTTTTATTGCATAGAGTTAAAAAACAAACAAACGGCCAATAAGAAAAATATTTCAGTAGTGCAGAAACTTCAACTCTTGTAATAATTGCCTTTTTATTTTTTAACTGTGTGATTTCAAGACAAATTATGAGTTTTCAGCAATCCTCTCTAACGAGCAACACATTGCTAGCTTTTTAGTGGATGTTGCAAACCAGATGCCTGCAGATATTCCACTTTCTGTTGATAACTGTAACTCTTTGTTTCAGAAGTACTATTGAGATCCGTAATCTAAATCGCAGTACTCCACTTGCACTTTCATGTGAATAATTTGTTTTTGTGGTTTGAAACCCTGTGATGGTTTTATCTTCATGGTTGGGTCACTCTGGTAAGGCATAGTCCTGGCATTCATAGAGAGGCCTGTGCTGGATTTTATTATCCATTGTTGGGTTTTACAGAAGCAAGGTAATATTAAACACATGGGTAAGTCTGAAATCTTACTTCTTGAAATCTACGTATTTTGGTTTATGACATAGACGGATAGGCATCTCTAGCTACCTTAGGCCAGAATCTGAAACCTTATGAATATGAATTATGTAGAAACAGTGGACTGCTGACAGAGAAGGTAATACACATTATTTTGTTAGAAATTAATGAGACACTCACTTTCAAATTCAGAGTTATAACTTGGTATTCTTTTTTATGTAGAAAGTCTTTTTGAACCACATCTGCAATCTCCAGAGTTAACTAAAAACTGTCAGACTTCTGCTGGGATTCCTGCAGGTTCTGTTGAAACTAATGCTTGTACTTAAGGATTATGGCTTCTTCAGGCCAGAAAGGTTTAGAATGAAAGTATAATACAGCTGTTCAACTGGAAGAAATCTTCTGAGATCATTTAGTCTTAACTACAAACTCTGTAAGGAAGTAATGCCTCCTATTTTATTAGAGAAGGAGGGGAACCTGAGTGTTCAAGTAGGCAAAAAGTTGGCCATGAGCTAGCAGTGTGCCCTTGGGGCCAAGAAGACTAGTAGTATCCTAGAATGCGTTAGAAAGAGCTGAGAGAATTGATCCCCCCCCCCTACTCTGCTCTGATGAGGCCACATTTAGGACACCATGTCCAATTCTGTGCTCCCCAGTTTCAAAAAGACAGGGATCTCCTAGAAAGAGTCCAATAAAGGCCCACAAAGATGGAGCAGCTCCCTCATGGGGGAAGGCTGAGTAACCTGGGTCTGTTCAGCCTGAGGAAAAGAAGACTGAGAGGGAATTTGATTAATGTTTATAAATATCTAAAGGCAGGTGGGAGGCAAATGGATAAGGCCAGACTCTTCTTGGTGATGTGTAGCAGTAGGACAAAGAGTAGTGGCTTAAATCTTGAACATAGAAAGTTCCATAAAGACATGCAGGAGAAATTTTTACAGTAAGTGAAATGGAGCACTGGAATATGTTGTCCAGAGAGGTTGTAGAGTCTCCTTCCATGGACATATTCAATACCTGTTTGGATGTCTACCTGTGCAATCTACTGTATGCTACCTGCTTTAGTGAGTGGGTTGGGCTCCCCCCACTGAAGTCACTGAAGTTGGAAAGGACCAAGAAGGTAATCTAGTCCAACCATCAACCTGTCACCACCATGCCCACTAAAACACATCCCTCAGAGCCAAATCTGCTCTTTTATTGAAAACCTCAGGATGGTGACTCCACCACTTTCCTGGACAGCCTGTTCCAATGCATCACTGCTCTTTCTGAGAAGAAAGGAAGAGAGTAAAATTAGATAAGAAACCTGTGATGAGCACTTTGACAAATCACTAGGAATTGTCACTACTTCCATTAAACCAGACTGATGCATTAGTTTCATAAAAAGAAGGTCAAATATTCTGCTAGTTTTACATCCTTTTTATGTTTTAATAAAAGATTTTTTATTGCAGAACTTTTGTTGCTTGTATACATTAACTTTATTATGTATTTTGTATATGCCCCAAGGCAAATTCTCTTCAGTCAGTGCAGCCCATGCATGCTGAAAGGCTGGACATCCATGGTCTAGACTACAGGATAAACACAGCTTCTGTCTTAACTTAAAAAGAGAAATTTCTCACAGTATTTTAATTTTATAGCAACAATCTTTCCTGATGCAAAAAGTAAGCAGCTGTGTTTCATTTCTGTAAAATAAGCCTTGGGTGTAGCAAATGTAACTTCAGCACTTCCTAGAAATTGTTTAAAGTGTATAGTCACAATGAAAGAGGAAGTTCTGCTCTGACAATGGGAGTTTGCGATCAGTAGCTGTTTGTTAGTCTCAAAACTCATCCCCTGTGAAACAAAATAAAGTTGCACCTACTGCATTATTCTCCTTTCCAGTTTACCAGCCATAGAGCTAGAAATTAAAAAAGTTATGGTACATGTGCATGATTTCTTTAAGTATTTTTTGTTTGTTGCAATAGTACAATCTTAAAAAAAGAGAACAGTGCAAAAAACTTCCATCAGCTGGCAGGATATTGTAACAGGTTTTAGCAACCCGAACTTACTTGAAACTTAAGAAGCAAGGAGAAGGAAATTCTCCATACTGATCGTCACCACTGTCAACAAACAGTAACTTTATGGACAGATGCCTGCTTGTTCTGCTGCAGGGTAATACTGCAGGTGATGCAGTTATTAGAAGAAGCACCAAAGTTGCCTCTTTTGTAGATAGGTGAAAGATAAAAGAAATATTTTTTTATGTGTTCGTCAGTCTGAAGTCAATTTCTTTCATTCTCAAGATATTCCCCAGTATAACAAGCACGGACAAATCATGTCTGTTTCTTCAGACAATATCATATTCTTTAGGAGTAACTTGTGTCACCTTCCTCAAAGATGGTTTCTTAGAATAAAGCTGAGTCAAAGAGCTGAGAGACCACACTAGGGTTGTTAAAATAACTAACGTATCATCTGGAACCAGAATTAATTTCATTAATAATATTGTGATCATTGCTAAGTCAGCAGATATGAGTGTTATGCCTGGATTAATTTGTGCTTACTGTCTTTGACACTCGTTTCTCAAAGCCAAGATTCTGGTTCAGATCAACACCCTTTGCAGAACCTTTAAAGCTGGCTCAGCAATTCAAGTAAATTCTCATGGAGCAATTCAAGAGAACATTGCCCCCTGTGCTTTGCAGCCTTTTTGACCTTAGCCCGAACAGGTTGCATTCTTCATTAACTCAGTCTGGCACCATTATCAAATACCTATGCACCTAACAGGCAATCCTCTGCCTGAGATCTTCAACATTTTTAAGAAATCTTTCAGACTCTAATGTAAGGTCTTCTGTCTCCAGGACATAGTTTAATTGGGTCTGCTAGAAGAAAAGCATGTTTATTTTAATGAGTGCCTGTGTTAAGATAAAGTGAGTGATTATACCCATTACCACATTTGTTCACATTCCCATTTCCTCTCCTATTTAGAGGCTTGTGACCTTTTCTGAAAATGTTTTACCTAGCCAGTGAGGAAAACATATCATACAGATGTGATAACTTTATTTCTTCTAGGACGCTATTACCTCAGTTTTCAGCTAAATAATTCTGACTGCAGTAAAGCTGATTGAGAAATAGCTCATAACCAGAAGAAAAATGCTTTTGGTGGATCTTTGGTGAGATTTTGAAATAGTATTGAAGTGATATTTTTTCCAGAGATGATCCAAAGCTAAAATTGCACCAGCTTGTCTACTTGACATTTGCATTACAAAGCTCCAGGAGATGCTATTTGTAGATTCAGGCATGGTTCCTGGGTTCCTGGATTATTAATTTGATAGGGAGATAAAAATCCCAGCTTCCAAGTTTACCATTTTTTATGTGACATGGATTCTGATGTGTACAGATTTGTAGTAACCTCTTATGATGTTCTGTGATTCTATGATTCTGAAGTCAAGTAAGTCAGAGTACTGTCAGATGAGTTCATTTGTGTAAATACTTTGTCTTGTTTTGCGGAAGAAGATAAGAACTGAGCAGTGAATCTGAGCAAACACTGTGCTGTCTCATGTTTGGCGTTATTTTGTTAGTTGTATGTAGCTACTCTGGTTTGTTAATGCCATACAGCCAGCTAGTACTTAGAGAAACATGTAGATACTGCTAAAATACAAAATGAAGAAAGGGCTGCAGAAAGAGGAGTTTAGACTACAGCAATCAGCACAGTGCTATGCCTTGTAGAACTAATACTTAGTTTAAGATAAGACAGCCAACTTAGCTGTAGGTATGGCAACAAGATTCATAGTGGTGATTACGATGCTGAATCAGCAATGTGTGCTTTAGATGGGAAAGAGCAAAGCTGTGGAGAAAAGAGCCTTGAAAATTCACAGACTTGGTAATCATAAAAATTAACTAATCCAAACTGAAAGGTAAACTGTAATTACAGACCAATTTTTTATACAGTTATTAGCCACATAGCTGCATGGACAACATCAAGAAAGTTGTACAATTAGGTACATAGTAGCACCATAGATACAATGTAAGATGCTCTAAATAGACTGAGCAAATTAAGGTTTTTATAAATAAACATAATTTACTCATTGCACGTGGTCAGTGAACTGATAAAACAGAGTGAACATCAATAATATTCTATACTTGCTTATGTTGATTTTTTTAGTGTTACCATCTTTTCCAAAATTTATCTGCATGCTGTACTTGTTGGGCAAATTGGTAAGGGATTGTTTCAGGAAGCAGACTGATATAAATTCATTCATTTAGGGCAGTTAAAATGAGAATAAGAACTGAAATGGTACGTTATTAGTGCTACAAATACTATAACATGATAACATTATATTATAAAAATGATTTATTATAATTTGATTTAACCTTTCGTAATACATTATTTTTGTTACTGTCTTACATTTTTTTCTGTTCTACTTGGTCCTCAGAGACTATTTTTGGTGGGGAAAAAGAAGCTTATAATTCAGAGAAGTGATCAATTGTGTGCTTTTCTTAAGGTATCAAAATCCAATAAAACTTATAATTTTCAGTCAGTTTGAATTAGTATTTCACATGCCACTTGTCTTTGTGGTCCTGAGCTGTAATTTTATGTTACGTAAGTAATTTTTTGTATGTGTTTCAAGACATCATATTGACTTTCTTCAAAATGTCAGGCCTGCAAGATGCTTAACAAAACCTGTCACGATAGAGGAATAGTATTTCCATTGAGTTGGCCAATTTTTTTTTCCAGACTAAACAGATCTGAAGGCCAAGGGAATTGTTGTGTTTGTTTAGTCTGACCTACTGAAGAGCACAGTTTTGTTGTAATGTACTGTTTTGGTAAATAAAAATGCATTTCTGTAGTACTAGGGAAAATAAAACAATGCAAAGACAAATTTTATTTCTTTTTTTTACAGATTTATTCAACCCACTGCCTGTTGTTTTCTCCAGCATAGCTGAGAATTTTCAAATGGGGCTTCAAATTCTTTGAGCTAATAGGGTTGAAGGAAAAGTTAGAGACCCCCCCCCCCCCAAAAAAAAGAACAAAATTAGAACTGGAAAGATATTATGTTATGGAGCATTTCTACCCATTTGTCAAATGGTATAAATGTCAAATGTCTTTGTGCTGAAATTACCTAAGATTATCATAAAATCTAAGCTTGCTTTTTTTTTTTTTTTTTTTTTTTTTTTTTTTTTTTTAATCTTTCTTGGACTTCAGAAGAAAAGCATCAGTGTTTATGAGAGGAAATCTATGCAAAAATACAACTGGCATGATGCATTCTTCTTAAAATGCAGCTTTTCACATAAAATTACTGCAAGCAGTCCACAGACAAGATCACCAAATATCATGCTATTAACAATCTCATTCATTCATGAATATATTGGAATCATAGAACCATAGAATCGTTAAGGTTGGAAAAGACCACTAAGAGCACTTAGTTCAACTCATCACCACTGTGCCACATCTCTCAGTGCTAAAGTTACAGCTTTGTTGCCTTTCTTCAGACATGCTTTAGGGCTTCCAAGTGTTTTCTGTAATGTTTTCTGTAATGAGGGGGCCAGAGCTTTATAATCCGTTAATTTTTTTTTTTTTTCACTATGAAATAGAAATAATACACTGCAAGAGAGAATGTGGAAATAAAGAATAAGTTTTAAACAGCATGATTTTTATTTTGAAATAATCACAATTTCAATTTGAGGAAGGTTTGTCAATAAAACACAAGGTATCTCTCGAGAGGTATAATATGTATTTGCAGTTGCTGAATCATAGCCATAATTATGTAGTGTGGAGTGTTATATTTCTAAGCTGTATTTCTGTACTACCTGCTTGTCAAAAATAGATGATAAAGTAGCTCTGTAGAGTTAATTTTGAGACTCAGCCTAACAGCTATTCTCTCTCACATACCGGCCAGGACTAAAGAAAAGCCAACACTGTAGCAAGAAAGCAAAGATGTTATTTATATTTTTTATCACCAGCTTTATTGGTTCATTTGTGGTCTATTTTCTGCTACAGAAATCAGTATGAAAACAGATGCTATAATAATTAATGGATGATATTCCATGAAAGGCAATGCAGATTTTTGTACCACAATAAGTTGTATCTAGAACAGAAACATTTGTGGGAAAACTGTATACTGTAGTTTGTAGTAAGCAAAAACACTGGTCAATGAATATTCCTAAAAGAACAGTGTTTAATAACAAGCAGAATGGATTTAAGAACTATAACAAAGCAAATTCCCTGTAAACATAGCTCTCAGGAAATGTCGTATGCAAACTGTCCACGCCTTTTCCTGACAATGCATTGTGTGATATCTGAACTTCTTTATCCCAGGTCTAACACTTAGAAGAAGTTATCTTGAATAAATGGAGGGTCAAGGTTTAGTCTTTTTTAAATATATAAAAATTGCTGAGGAGGTTTTCGTGAAAAATAGGTTGATTTTAAAAGAACATGTTTAGACAAGTACAAAGAATATATTGAAGTTTGGCATTTGTTTTCTTAAACAAACCATTGAGCAATCATTTAAACATTGCATGATCCTCATGTAGTTCAAGTTTACATCCTAACTAAAATACAAAAAACAGTTTCTTAAGTTCATACAGTATTTCTCATGAGAGATAGAATCAGTGAAATTTCTTTGGCTTTGTTTTCTACTTTTTTTACTAAGTCAGATAACATTTTTAAAATTACACTTTCCCAAAATGATATTTTAACAGTCTTTTAAAAGGTTAAACAAATTTTTACCTTTTAGGAATCTATTATCTATAAACTGTGCACAGTTTGGTTGTTATCAAGACTAGTCTAGGTTATTTTTTATCTGACAAGGTGAAACTTTTTGACAAAAAATAGAATTGGCATGCATAACGATGAAATCAAAAATGATTATTTGAAGGCTGGAAGAGGGGTATAAAATCTGATGTGCAGGTATAAGACTCAGGCTTGGATAAAAACTGATGTAGCTATTAATACTAAATAGGATGTTTTTGATCATAATCTCTGTAACTTTTCTATATTTCTGACTCTGAAATCAATATTGAAGAGAAATCCTTAGTAAGTTACCTGACTATGTTTTGTGATAAGATACGTCTTATGCAATTAAACTGTGTCTGTCTAATCAAAGCCATTTGTCAAGGCTTGTTTAACTATCAATTAAATGAAGAAAGATCCCCCATAGCTAGAATAATTCTATCTTCTCAAAACAACTATAGAATTCTCTTTTACTTTCTTTTCTGCATCAATTCTAGAAGGAGTTTACTTTTCACCTTAGATTGAGTGTAACATTCAGTTATTAAGGGAAGTGAAGTGCAACTTTTATTAATCCATATACAATACAGAAATATTGTCTTTGTTATTATTAGGAAAATATCTGCTACTATCAAGTAGAATATAATGAGATGTATGTAAGCATTATTTTTTATTTCCTGTTTTCTCTTCTTCTAAATCTGTAGCTCTGGAATATCTTTCTTCTGCTATTCAAATCCTTTGTTCATTTGTACACCTGTGCGACCTGGTGTAGGGAACCTGGTGTAGGGAACCTGCTTTGGCAGGGGGGTTGGACTCGATGGTCTCTGGAGGTCCCTTCCAACCCCTACAATTCTGTGATTCTGTGATTATCAAAACATTGATTAATATTTTCTCGGAAATTGTTCATAATTTTGGGCATGTTTCTTTGTGCAAGATAATTAAGTTGGAAGTGAAAATAAGAAAACAATACGTGACCTTGAATAAACTACCATAATTTTAACATAATGTGAGTGAACATCGCATCCAAAATAAACAATATAACAAGTTCTTGAAATGATACAACATATTCCATTAACCTTTGAAAAAGCAATGTGTGAATAACTGCACATCCGTTCATTCAGCATGAAAATGTTTCACACCTTTTCCCAGGTGCTTCAACTCTGTGATGCAAAAATGCATTATATTTCTTGTCTTCCAGCAGGAGAGCAGCTGTAATTTACAGAATGAAAGCAGAGCTTATATGGCAAATAGAGTGAAGATAAAATGAAATATGAAGTATATGTATTGAAGTTTTGACTGCAACTATAATTTACTCCATGGTTGTTTAGAAGTTGAAATGCCCTAAAATAATGTACTGTAGAAAAGACAAAGAGATTTTCAAGCAGCTGTATGAGAGATCCTGACTGGAACTAGAAGAATCTCCTAATGTAAAATAATAATTAAAAAAAAAAAATTAAAATATTGTGAAATATTGCAAAAACAGAATCTGTTTTTGAACAACCCTGAACATCTGATATTGTTATGGTTAAATACTGCATTCTTTAAACCTGAAGTTTGTTCAGCCTCAAATTGACTTCAGGATTGCTATAAAATTGGATTAATTACATCCAATTTTTGACATCTGAGAATGAAGTGAAAGCTGGTTGTTTATGCTCTCTATAACTGAAGATGGAAGAGAGTTTATTCAGGAACTGATTCCTCCATCTTAAAATGCGTGTTATGAGTGATCCTGTAGAAGATCCATCTCTGAAGAGTATGTAGAATGCATTTATCACATCACTCTGGAGTTTGAAGATTCATGGCTACCATGCACGTCATTCTAGTCTGTTAAATATTTTCTGAAATCAGTGTGTATGACCATACCAATAGCATGTTTCAGAGATGTAATACCTATCTGCGAGAGTTCTCATGCAATAGAGGAGAAAACTATGGTTCCTGAATACTTCTTCTTCAGTCTTCATCTTCCATCTCAAAGAAACATCTTCTTCAACTTCTAACTGTAATTTTCCATCTTCTGGGATAGAGCAACGCTGGAGGTCAAGGGGCTGGGAGCAGCACAGACAGACAACAGGTCCAGCTTGACCTATGCCTCAGCAGCCAAGGGGCAAACTGCATTTTGAGCTGTATTAAAATAGCATCAGCCAGCAAAAATGTAACATTGGTATTGTATTACCTGAATATTGTATGCAGTTCCAGGCTCCACAACAGAAGAAGGATGTCAAAGTGCTTGAAAGCATCCGGAAGAGGGCAACAAAGATGATGAAGGCTGGAAGGCATGTCCTTTGAAGAGAGGATGAGGAGATCTGGATTGTTCAGTCTGGAGGAGTCAACAGGCAACCTCATTGCTCTATTCAGCTCTCTAAGGAGGGGAAACTGACAGGCTTTACACTTGGAATGTCAGGATAGGAATGGCACAGAGCTGTGATGGAGGAAATTCAGTCTGGGCATTTGGAAAAATTTCTTTATCATGAGGATGTTCAAACACTGGAACAGACTTCTTGGGAAGGTGGTTGATGTTCCATGCCTTTAAGTCTTCTAGAGGCATTTGGATAATGCCTTCATTAATAAGCTTTAACTTCTGTTTAGCCCTGAAGTGATCAGGCAGTTGGACTTTGAATGTCCCTTGCAGTCAAACCATTTATTCTGTTCTGTCCGTTCCATTCTGTTTTGTAGTAGGGATTTAAGACTAGAATAACAGGTAATTTTTTTCAGGAACTATGCTTCCACTCTAACAACCACGTTTCACCTGTGCCTGATATCTGGAAACAATGTCAGTGCCTGTAGTGATATTACTTTAAATAAGATCATCCTTTGCTTTACTTCAGTAACCAATACTGGCTGTCACAGTTTCGGGTGGAATACCTTATAATAGCAGGATGAAAAGCATAAGGATCTGCTACATCTTGGATGATAGTTACCTGGTTATTTGTTCTAGGTCTTGATAGGAAATTCCAATGGTTGTTAAGGACCACTGCTATACTAAATATTGGGAATATTTACTTTTTGAATGTCTGTGGTGGAATAGAAGTTTCTCAAGGACAAATACATTCAGTTTGACTGGAAAGCAAACAAACAAACAACAACAATCAATCAAACAAAACAAAACAAAAAAACTGCAAATGCACTTCAACGAATCATTTTATTATAGGTACCAGTATCACTACTGGTCTGAACATTAACTAATTGGACCACCAATCATCAGTCCTCCTGTTTAGTCACATCTTCAGCAGCATAGATATGCTAATAAAGATAGATTCTGTCTCAGCTTTGCTTTTCAGCACTAAGTGAAGAAGTAGTGCACAAAGAATTTTATGTTAGAGAATTTCTGCAACATTGAAAATAATGAGATTCTGCAAGAATAATAATGTGAAATTCCACATGGGCTTTAAATGAAACAATTTTGCTGACTTCAGCATGATAATCCTTTCTGCTGACTAAAGTAATGACCTCTAGTTTCCTTTTAAAGGGAAAGTTCATAATAAACCAAGGTAATTTTTGCAACACTAGTGTGGAAAAGACCATTTAGATTTCAAACTTGCTTATCGCAGAATTAACTATTTTATTTACTTATGTTCAGAGCGCACATACTTGGAATAATTACTTCTTACCTATACAAGCAGTTATTTCAGATTAACTGTATTTAATCACATGAATGTAATTTGTTTTGATAATCAAAGAATACAAACCTGTTCTTAAAATTTGTAATATTTTATTTCTTATTTTGGATTTGTATAAGATATAAAATAAGCATTAGCTTATGATTATTGAAGCAACACAACATTTTAAATTTCTGAAATTTAAACCAGATGTTTTTGCTTTTCATTTTGATATTTTGTATGCTTATGACAAAGGCTTTCCTGTACTACTACTTTCATCCAAAAGAAATGAAACAATTTACAATTTAGGTTGATTCCTATTAATGAGATTTCCCTTCATGAGATTATGTCCATATTTCAGGCAGAGGGCAACATTAATGCAATGTGATAAATCGTAACTCTTTTATTCAGGTGGCTATATAGGCTACAGTGAAATTCTCCTGCACCGGGTGAAATTTAGATTTGTATGGTGCTTAGTTATTATCACAAAGATTAATTTTATTGACTGTAATTTCAACAGAGAAGCTTATGGAGGAAGAAGTAGCAAAGCTTTAACCAAATACTGTAATGAATCTCTTTTCAGAGTGTCATAGTTTTTTTCTTAGACTCATATCCTATTTTCATGACTTGAATATATATGAAAACTGGACTTATCCTCACCTTGTGACATTTTATTTGATATTACCCCAAACCCCACTTCTGTTTGGACTATTTTTATTGTACTTCTTTGCCAGGACGTGCATATGGATGGACTTTTTATCTTTGATTCTTGCTGATCTCACCTTGATCCCATTAAAACTTCAACAGTGGTGATAGAAGTAATTTGTTGGTTGTTTGAAGTCTTAGTTCTGCAGCAGTGCACAGTAGGAAACTCTATTCCCCAAATGCCTGCCATGATCTCAGCTAGATTCAGGAGGAATATAATTCAGTATAGACAGAAGTATCTGGATGGAAAAGCAACTTGAGAAGCGTGTTGTTTTTTGTTCTAACTGAAACTGTGTAGTTAGAGATCTGAATCAGTACAGACTCTGCACTAGGAAGAAAACTAAAGGCAGTAACAAATATCCTGGAATCAAAAGTGAGTCCTTCTGTCTTAAGGATCAAATACACTTGGGAGAGACAACACAACAGAATACAGCTTCTGTGCAGAAGAATGTAAGAAGAACTAGGTCTGAGACTAGTTTACTTTTGCTGAGAATACTGATGAAAACTAGGATGAAAGTCTGTAGTAGAAGTATCAGAATCTATGAGATCTAGGGAAGAGAAAAGAGAAAACTTTTTTCTTTAAAAAAAAGTTGTCTAAAATCCATTCAGTATACGGAATTTCACAAAAGATAAAAGCACTTCTATGGACATGTTATTCTCTTCCCCCTTTTCTTCTTTTCTTTTTTTTCTGGCTGCTTTATGGTAGATTTTTCTTGAGTTCTTTTTTTTTTGGGGGGGGGGTGGGGTGGGGTGGGGTGTGGGGCATCTGCGGATGTGCCTGTAATATTCATTGACATATTGATTTCATGCTCCTCCATGGTGGGAGTTCAGGGTCTTCTTCTCTCCCCCAGTTTTTCCTTCTCTTGTGCTCTTTTCTTTTGTAGATTCTGCTGTCTGTTTAGCTTTTCTTTTAGGTTTAGAAATTACTGCTATGGGAAACAATAAGCATATGAAGGGCAGACAGAACTTTGAGGATAGTCAGACTTGTTATCCCCTTTCCAGACTCCTTGCATACATATACTTCCAGAATGTTATATCTGATCCCACCAACCTGGAACCTGAAGAAGTCAGGACAGAGCAGAGAAGACCTTATAGATAAAACCCATGTCAGATACAGGTGGGCCAGGAACAGTGTATGAGCAGGGAGTAAGAGTAGGCTCCAGTTCCACAAGATCATGCCATTGATGTGCTTGCAGGAACTAAGCAAAGATGTACTCCTGATGCAGCAGTCTAACAGCAAGCAAGGTAGGCAGTCAGGGCTGAAGTAGTGAAAATGAATATTTTCTTTGGGATGCTTTCAGTGCTGGACTTCCAGCTCTGCTGCTTGCTGCAGGCATTGTCAACAAGAAGGGATGGCAACTCCTCTAAGCAATCCAATTGTTTTTTTTTTTTTTTTTTTTGTGTGTGTGTGTGTGTGAGAGAGAGAGAGAGAGAGAGAGAGTGAGAGAGGGAGAGAGAATAGTTTGCTAGTAATTGTATCTGTTACTTTTACACGCAATTTTATTTCTGGGCAGACACTGGCAGAAATAACACAGCATCAGCTGGAATGGTGGAATATTTAACTAAAATGATTCTGAAATGAACTGCAAGAACAGACAGCATCACATTATTGAAAAATATATATTATATTGAAAAATGTGTAATGTCTATTTACATTTACTTCTTAATGCTGTGAATGAGTTTGAAACAAAATAGTATTTTCTGTCTTTCCTAGACCATTTCTCATAGCATTGTAAAAGTTTTCAGATCTGACACAGCTCTAGGTATTGCTAGTGAAAAATCAATGTCTATTTTAATCAGAACATGTCACAAATCTAGGATATAATTTCCAAGGAAGCACATTGATAACTAAAGAACAAATAGGCTGATTCTAATTTAACTAATTTAAAAGAAAATAATAATGTAAAGCCATTCTATCTCTGTGGCTTTGGCAGATGTGACTGAGAATATGTCAAGAAAATACCACTGCAAATGGAGTAGAGTATTTTCTCTCCCACGAGAAACAATACAGGTACCAACCTGAGAAGTCGCATTGTGCCAGCAGTGGTGGAAGCCAAATTTCCTGCCTTTGGTTTCATGAGAAGAGCTATGGCTGTACTTCCAAGTAGAGGTGTCAGGAAGGCTTTTGTGCCCTCCCTCTGACTTCTACAGCCCAGAGATGAAGTGTGATTTTTTCCTTTGCCCTTTAGCCTAATTTAATATCACAGCTTAAAAAGTGACATGAGTTTCTATCTGATTCTATCTGACGTTGTGAAGCAGAAATATGAAGAAGGACCTCACTGTATATGTTTAGAGTGAACTGACAAGACAGTTATATATAATGCCACAGTGAAGTCTCCCCAGGTCATTCTCTTCTCCAAGCTAAACATTCCCATTTCCCACAGCATGTCTACATAAGGGAGATGTTAAAGCCCTTTGATCATCTTCATGGCCATCTTCTGAACCACTCCAACTGTTCCATGTCCTTATGCTGAGGGCCCCAGTCCTGGATGCAGTGCTACAGATGGGGCCTTACAATGGCAGAGTAGAGGAGGACATCAGGTGTTCTCAGACTTACTTTTCTCTTACAGTGGGAAAATTTTACTTCCTCAGCACCTTCCTAGAGTTTTGGGAACATGGGTTTGAGAAACTTGGGAAGCCTGACTCCTAGTAAAGACTGAGCTGAAGAATTTGTTAAGTACCTCATTCTTCTCCATGTCTGTTGTTGCCAGTTCTCTCTGGCAACACTCTCACTCTTAGGAGTAACACACTTCTTTGCCTTTCTCTTCCGAGCAATGTAGCTGTAGAATTCCTTCTTGTTACTTTTCACATCTCTTGCCAAATTCAGTTCCTTCTGTGCCTTTACATTCTCAATTCCATCTCTCTATCATTTCAGGGATAACCAGAAGTTAAAGCATATTACTGAGAACATTATCCAAAAGCCTCTTGAACACTGATAAGGCATGGGGGATCAGTGACCTCTCCAGAAAGCCTGTTCCAATGTTAGACAATCCTCACTGTAAAGAAATATTTCCCAGTGCTCAATATGAACTTCCCCTGGCAGCATTATGCTGTTCTTATCCTGCCATAATTTCACAGAAGAAGAAGCTGGCAGCTTCCCCTTCTCATGGAGCTGCAGAGTAGTGAGATCACCTCTCAGTCTCTTCTTCTCTGTACTGAGATACTCTCCTTACAGGACATGCTTTTCAGCCCTATCATCATTTTTGTTGTCCTCTTCTGGAAACTTGAAGAACCATAACATTAAAGTAATGTTTATTGTTTCTTTTAGGAAGTTCTCCCAAGCTGTTTGAAACCGACCCTTACTGCTGTCAGCTAAGCCCTTGCCCTTTTAACCCTCACTTGCCAACAGCATACCATCTTCCTTCTTTAAGAAACAGCCAGTAGCTATCTTAGAGTTGCTGACTTTGTATTTTGAGTTTGTTTATACAAAAAACAACATGTAGCTTTCAGTGCTTTTATGTAAGTTAGAAAGAATGTTGTCTTCAGGAAAGAGAAAATATTCTCCACAGGTTCTTCCAGAAAAAAATTCTCCACAGAGTCCTTCTCTTCCAGAAAAACCCTTTTTAAAATGGGTTCTGTAGGACAACCCTTCTTACAACCAACAAGCTATCTAATCGTGAGAGGATTCAGCAAGAGAGCATTGTTCAGAAAGAGGAAACTGTGGGTTTGATTCTTCTCATGAAGCAGAAATAGCTCAAATTTGGTCTCATATGCCTTGGTTGAATGTCTTAAAAACATAATGCTGGGATGGGACACAACCCTACTTGGAACACTTGACCAGGAGTGCACAAATTTCATTTGAATTAGGTATGTTTGAACAAAACAGTGGGGGAGAGAAAGCATGAATGACAAATGAAAAGAGAGAATGCCCTTCAGTATGTTTCTTCTTTACTCTTTTACTCTCTGTGGTCAAATCTCACCCTGCCATGTCTGCCTGTATCATAGTCCTGGAGAGTATTATGTCAGCTATTGCAGAGGATCCAAAGGTAGTTGCCAAGAGCTGACAACGAATCTTACTACCACTACCCTTTTTGAAATCTCCTTTTTAAAGTTGTTATTGAGGCTCTAATTGTTCTTATTCAACAACAACAACAAAAAAATGGCCTCTTTCATTTTTTCTTGAATTTGCCAAGCAACATGGTAGGTATCATAGTGACTTTTCTTGACTTTTTTTTATTGCTACAAATTATATTGCAAGTAATTCTCTGACAATTCTTTAAACTAAAACAAACGGGGAAATAAACAAACCCCACACTTCAGATCACCACCACCACTACAAAAAAAAAAAAAAAATCTCCAGCCCCTAAGACATTATAAATTTGTTGTAGGAAGACATATAATACAATACAATATAATGCAATATAATACAACATAACATAATATAATACAAATATAATATAATATATATATTTATAGACCTTTCTTCACGAATCACTAGTATAGAAAAAAACAGACATTTAATTCAAATTGCCACTGCTGCTTTTTATGAATATCAAATAAACAATAAAAATTAAATAATAATATTTATGACATAAAGATAGAAAAGTTAGCAATAGACAATAACTCAGTGTTTCTTGCTCACTACTAGAAACAGCAGCCAAGTAAGGAAAAGAAAGGTGAATCTAACCATCATTAATATTATTAAATAGCATTATTTCCTAGAAAAGTGTTTGGTAGTTCTGTAATAATGTGATTCTCAAAAGTTTGTGTTGGCAGCAAATAATATGCATTCTAAATCACAAATATTTCTACTCATGAAAAGGACAGTCAATGGCATTGTGCTAACAGGCATCACAATGCTAAGTCAAATGTGTCAAATTTTTATCGAGAATGATGTGCATTTCTTTTAGGCATTGACTTGTCCTTAGTACCTACTCTGATTTTAAATTAGATATATTGCGTGGTAAAATACACCTGTTTGAGAAATGGGTTCCAATGTTATTAAAGCTGAAGAGCTGTACTGTAAATGTGAAGGGACACCCTCAATAAGTTTGCAGATGACATGAAACTGGGAGGCAGATGAAGCCTGAGGGTACAAAGGTCACAACAACACCATGCAGTGCTACAGGGTTGGGGCAGAATAGCTGGATAGCTGCATGGTGGAAAAGGAATTGGTGGTGCTAGTCAACAGCCAGCTGAACATGAGCCAGCAGTGTGCCCAGGTAGCCAAGAAGGCCAATGGCATCCCAGCTTTTATCAGAAATAGTGCAGACAGCAGCACTAGGGATGTGCTCATCACTCTGTACTTGGCACTGATGAGGCTGGACCTTGAGCACTGTGCTCAGTTTTGGGTCCTTGACTAAGAGAAAAACACTGAGATATTGAAGCACGTCCAAAGAAGGGGAGCAACTACAACTGCAACTCCACAACTAGCTGAAAGGAGGTTGTGGCAAGATGGGAGTTAACATCTTTTCCCACATAACTAGTGACAGATGAGAGACAGTGGCCTCAAGTTGCATCAGAGAAGGTTCAGGTTGCATCCTAGGAAAAATTTCTCAGAAGTAATGGTGAGCTATTGGAACAGGCTGCCCAAGGAGGTGATGGAGTCATCATCTCTGGAGGCGTTCAAGAAATGTGTACATTTGGTGCTAGAGGACGTGGTGAGTGGGCATAATGGAGATGGGTTGGAATTGATAATCCTACTGATCTTTTCCAATCTTAATGATTCTATAAATAGCCAGACCCAGTTAGTACTTTTCATGACAGTTCCCCTGCAGTCAATAGCAGAAAACAACATTCAGGAGTACACCAATTTTTATCTGTTTTTTTTTTTTTTTTAAATTATTATTATTATTATTTTTATTTTTTTTTTTTTCTGTGCTTTATACCATAGAAACTGGCTTCAGCTAGAATAGTTCATGCTTTTTCTTCTCTATATGTTGCAGGAGATTTTCTGGATTGTAGATTTATAAAAAAAATCAAACAAAATCACAGAATGCCACTTCAGTGGTGTAGCATTACACTGGAATGGCATTGAGCAAACTGGGGTCTCCTCTAAAACTTAAGCAGTGTGTATATTTAAATCTGTATATAACAGACCTGTTATCTCAGTATTCTGCCCTTGTTTTCAAATAACTTCTGTGCTCCATTTGCAAGTAAAGTACTTAGAAATGAATTAATTTCCTGAGACTATGAAAATAGAAATATACACTACCTAGAAAACAGAAAGATTCTCCTCTCATATTTAAATGCCTTTATATTGATATATCTTCACTAGTATAAGTAGACCCTCACTGGCTGTGAATGTCTGTTCTTTGTTTCCCTACAAAATGTGTCACAAATATTTCCAATATTTCATAGATTCCATTTGATTCCTGTATTCTATACATGAATCCTACTGTGCAGGAAAAACGACACTAATAAAATTTGTTTTGAAATAGTAGAAGCATTCCTGATTTGTCTTGTTATATATCATTTTGTCTGTTCTTACACAGATTCATTGGAAACTTCTACACATTTTTACTCTTGGCCTTTCTGTAAGCCAAAAAAAAAAGGATGTGGGAACCATCACACTACGTCAGACCAGTGCTCCACTTAAAACATAATACTAACATCTGTAAACACCTTGTGCCACCCATAAAAACTCCAGAAGATCGTTGATGAAGACTGTACACATCTTCTTGACTACTAGAGTATGCCTGCACCTTAAAATTTACCATTAGCTTTACTAGACTTTGCTTTATGTCCAGAACTATACTACCCAGAGAGCGGTGGTCAATGACTCAGTGTTCAGATGTAGATCAGTGACAGTTGTGTTCCCCAGGGGTCACTACTGGGATTTATACAAATGCCATCTGTTTGAACAGCCCTAGAGTTCAAAAATGAGTACTTGGTATGTATACCACTACAGTGCTGCACTGAAGTTGGTATCTCTGGTCACACAAAACTTGCATGTCAGTTCTTGCTTGGCCAAAAGGCAGTATATATACCTTCAAGGAATTAAGCTCAAAATCAAGTGAAGATAGTTTATTCAGATACAAGGATCCATGTAATATTTCAAAAACCAATTACATAGACAATACAGATCATTTTGTCACTTACTGGTTTTCTTTTTTACTTATGAACAAAAAGCATTAATTATTATTCTATGCTTTTTCTATGTAATAATTTTCAAAAGTTGTCACTTTTACTCGGTCTATAACATATATTCAGTCTGGTCTACACAGTTCTGAACTATTTCATTTTATACCATTATTGGTATAAATATAACATGCTCTGCTAGTGAATTGAATATTAATTTCACTATTTTGTGTGCTCACAGTACTTCCTCGTTATCTTTAGAAGATTATTTCTTCAGAAACTTTGTCATGCACTTTTCTAACAGAAAATGAATCAGGAATTATGTAGCATCAAATAATACAGTAGTAAACCTGCTTTCCATCCTGTCTAAAATGATAATTTATGCAGTGTTCTGACTGTATGAATAGGCCTTAGAAGAGAGAGAAAGGAGAGAGGAGGGAAAGAGAGCAGCCAAAGCCTATTCCAAACATCAGACAATAACTGCAGCCGCAGAAAAGCACCTGAATTCTTTCCACAAAGGGAGAACAGTTTTGCCAGAAGAATTGCAATGGCCATTTGGCATTTCAGTTGTTGGTCTTGCAGCATATAATCACAGGGTTTATTTAAATTCTTGAGCAATTGCAAGTCTTCTAAAAACATCATGTTCTGACACCCATCAAGCCGAAGGAATGACAAGTGAAAAATACATACGAATATAAATTGTGTTCTTCCTGAGGGTGCATTTTGTAATAAAAAAATGATTGAGCTTGCATCTGAGTGAACTTTTTCATTATGCTTTGTTGGATTCCTGGAACTCACTTGGTAGCAATAACATTGTGTAATTATTTTATTAAGCTACTTTGAGTATTTAGCTTAATAATGAATAATTATGTACTCTAGGCAGAGAGAGAAATTTTCTGCTGCTCCAGTACAAGAGTAACTGTTCTTTAGAGAAGTGCATCCCATTTTTCTCAACATGTCAAACAGTTTCAGGGACAGATGTGATGATTTGGAAATCACAGCTGTCTTTTCCTGTTCGTTTGAAAGAGATCACTACTGAGAGCAATAACCTCTTCTTCCTTCATGGGGTGACATTCCCAGAAGAAATATATTTTATGCAACAGCTTCATAGAAAGGAGTCATTGAATGGCCAATACATGGAATAAAATACCAGTGTGGTGTTGACATCGCAGCAGTTAAACTCCAGTTTACCTCTATCATTGTGTTCTGGTTGAAAGGTCATCTTCAGGAGCTAAAAAATTATGGTCACCATCCAACACAGCACTGACTCATAGAATTAATGTTAATTCTCCTTTGTCAACAGTACTCTTCCCGTCATACATGCATTTTCTGTTTGGGAGTCTCAAATAGGTGGCACAGTACAGGCAGAATGCTGAAGAACAGAATAAAAAACATATTTTGAAGCTACTGAATCAGTAACATCCATTCTTCTGTAATCTGAAAAATGAGTATTCTCTTTCTTGTGGAAATACCTTCCCTGAAACATATTTTTCTTGGATCCATCTCAGTAGTGGGAGAGAAAATTTGAAATTCATTCATTAAGAATATCCTTTATTTCAATACTTTAAAAAGTACTGAATAAAGCACAGCCGTGCTGCATGTCAGTCTCCAATTTGTAAACATGTGGAAGCAGCTGAATAGCGATGCTGGGAGCAGCCTAAACTCTGTAATGTAGTAATTCTCAGAATGAGTATGTCACATGTACATAGATGTAATAATATGAATATATCTGCCCAGTATTTTATTGGGTCTAGGAGCTATAGATCACAACGTTAAATTTTAATTCCTTACTCAGACTGTTGAAAAGTGTGTCTAAATAAAATAACGACTTAACAATAAATGCTCTGTATTTGGACTTGAACACTCAGTTCAACAACACACAAACTCTCCACCCTGCCTGCAAGCTGGATTCAACATTCCAGTCATTTAACTGAATTTACAAACAAATATACAGCTAAAATAATGTCTTCATATTAAACTACAGCTGCAAGCATTATGAGAGTATCGGCATCAAAGCATGCCATAATAATGACTCAAGACTATTCACTGTAATATTCTACTTAAAAGGTAAGCAGAGAGAAGTGCCCAGCTTCAACTACACACTTTAAGATTTGTGTAATGAGAGAAAGTTTTGAAGGCTCAGAGGATTTGGGGATTAATTAAAGTGTGAATAAAAGAAGACACATCTTATGTCCTGAAGTGCATACAAGGTAGAGTTTGAGAACAGTCACAGCTATCACAGATTAAGACTGAGTCTAGGTTTTGAGCTTGACTAGGGTAAGAGAAGTGTTATTTCAGTGTATCAGCTAGAAAATCTATACAAACAAGGCTTCAGTTGAGGCAGAAAAGGAATTTAAATCTACTTCCCTGATATGTATACATATATATAAAAGAATACTGAAAGGAAGAGGACATTAAATGCAAGAAGACACATATATTCACACAATTATTCCTGAGGAGGAAGTGGGAAATAAAAGCCCACATGAAGATATGCCCTGAAATTAATCTTCAAGCAAAAATCTGTGGTGACTGCTTATCTGACATAGTTTATTCCCCATCTCTAGCTGTTAAGTTTACAAATCTCAGCTGGGCCCATTTGGTATTTATCATTTCTCTAGGGAGAGAAGGGAAAAAACACTGTACAGACTTCCCAGTCTTTGAAAGCCCAAAATAATAGCTGTTACACTTCACATTGGCTGACCTTTGCAAGTGAGGACATGCCTCCAACTGGCTCAACTATTTTCTCAGTAAAGATGTCACTGTGCTGCACATACTTCATGTTACTGGAGGAAACTTCAGTCATATCTTAGTAATCCAGTGAAAGCAGCTTTCATTTTCATGAGAAGATTCCTTCCAAACTGCACCTAGCAAATTAAGATGATAAGTAAGGTTAGATTGCATGACACTGCTAAGCTTAAAATATGGTATTACTTCATCAATTAAACATATGTGTTATTGCAGTAATGTTTCAAATACGATGCCCTAATGTGCCCTACAAGCACTCAAAAATAATTACTTCAAGAATGAAAACACAAGAAAAACTGTTCTTTGTAGTAAATGTTGTAGAATTTGTGATTTTCACTGCATGTGGTGTAGTCATTTTCTGTGAGCTTTGAAACTGTGACAACAAATGTGGCTTAAAAACTAAGATGGACTTCTGTCATGACAACATGGAATCTCTCACTGCTTAAGATCTCATCTCTCCTTGATAGTGTCAGACAATACAGTAAAGACTGGGATCAAGTTCAGTAAGGCTAAGAGAAGAAACTGCACTTGTAAAAATGAAATTACAATCAAAAGAGAAGTTCTTACTCCAAAAATTTTCCTCTGCCTCAGCTGTTTTAAAGAAAAAGGGAGGCAAGTGAAAAGAGAATTGTACTTCTGTGCATGAGTCAGAAGATCTTAATATTTAATTTTCCAAGAAAACAAAACTCTGAGACTTTCTGGAGCCCAGAAGTTTGTAGATGGATTTCAAAGGGGGGAAGCTTTAGTGTTAGGTTATATTTGAGGTCACAATCTATGCCTATTTAGAAGAGGCCTGGGAGCTTCATCTACATTTGTGTGTGATATACCTGAATTCTAAATGGGAGGAGAATAAATTGAAAACTCATGAAACTGGGAGTTTGTGTTGTAAATCTTATGCAGTTACTAATCAGAAGAATAAGTCTAGTTTGCTGCTGCCAGATGGTAGCCACATACATTTTCAAGTCCTGACAGCAACTGGTGTAATATTCAAATCAGTTGTTATCCAAGGCCCTATTCTGCAATTGAGATTTTATAGACCAGAGCTACGGATCAGTCAGTTCTTTCTGTTCCAACAAAGCATAGCAGAAGTTGAGAGCATGCAGTTTTGTTATTTTGGAGGTACCAGCTGAAAGTTTTGTGGGAAATCTGTGCTTACACTATGACATGCCAATATGATGCATATTGGAAATACAATTTTAATATTGCTCAGGAAATACTGTAAGAGGTCAGAAAACAAACAGCAGCCGTTCCCCATTCAGCCCCAGTCAGCCATTTCATTAACTTTCTGATACTATTATAGATGTTTTGACTTAAGTCAGGGAGAAGGGAATCTGAGCACCCCTCCCACAGGAAAACCTGCAGTGCAGCGTAATGGGAAAGGAAATCTCTGCAAACTCTGTTAGAGGGTTCTTAACAGTCACTCCAAATGGGAAGGGAAGAAGGCAAGGTTTGCTTTTTTGTAAAGGGAACAACAAATTCCAGTGGATATCACTGCAGACTGCAGTCAGAGTAATTCCAGGCAATCAATTGCAGAACAAGCCACTCAGTCAAGGAGATATCTAACAGACTTTTGCACAAACTTTGGGGAAGAAGCCCCAGAAGTAAAACACATAATACTATTATGCGTCTGTTGTAATCTTTAAAGGCTAAATGAAATCAAGAATACTACGCCACAAAACAAAACAAATCATAAGAGAGAGATTCTTTCTGATTGTTAGGAAATCAGAATAGTATTGCCAGTTCAAACACTCTAAAGGACAATTTTTTAAAAAAAATTTGTATGATACAACTCATTGGACAATGTTCTGCACAGAGTAAGCTGCTATTTAGCTGCTAATATTGGAGAAGAGGAAACACTATAATAAGAGCAGCTGTAGCATTGCAGTTATAAATTTTAGTGAAATAACCAAACATCGCGGATCTGTTATGCACAGAAACAAAATTTGGTTTCTGGATCAAAGACATGGAGAGGTGTGTGGATTCTGAAGACCTGTTACAGCTTCTGATTCACATGATGCCTGTGCACTGAAGGTATTTCACTATTTATTTACTGTTAAGGAGCGGTACACATAATGTTCATAACAATCACAATTTGGTATGTATCAAGCAGGATGAAATTGAATGTCTTTGAGTGAAATAATGAAATAAAAATAAAACAAAATGAAATGAATGAATACTTCCGGAATGAGACGAAAGATACTACAGTGTGACAGACAGCTTGAAAACAAAAAGAAAATCTGAAAAGATGTATTAGACAGGGTTTATATGAGAAACATGCAAAAACTACATGAAACAAGTGAAATGGAATAAATTCTTCAGAAAGAAAAGTCTATTTGTTGATTCTTGTAGACTTTAAGGCTTTTTCAGCTAGGATCATAGTTTTCTTTTTTGTGTCTGTAATGTACAGCTGTGGAATTCCGGCATTAATCAGGGCTCTTTGGAGCTCTAGCAAAACAGCAACAGTTCCAAATAATAACGAAATACTGCATGTGGCAGAACTACTGTTGTTGGATGACTAGACTTTAATTGAGAAGACAGTAAATATTTTTCCTAACCTTTTCTTTATTCTTTCTTTCTTAGATAAAATGAACGGTATTACCAACGTGAGTATATTAAAATAGCTGGGTTGAAAGTGTTATAGCCAAATTCACATCACAGACATGAAGTTTAGGAGTTGCTTGAATCATTGTGAGAGAAAAAGCTAAATGGAAACTGTATTTATTGTAATTAATGAAATAGCTGGAATTGATGCAAGTATTCTTTAATGAGTGAGAAAGGAGATGAAGAAAAAAAGGTGTAATATAAACAAAGTATGTACAGCAGAAAGGAAAATTGTCTAAAGTATGCAAATGTTTGACAGAAAGGAAATTGTATTAAGTAATGAAATAGGCAACTTTCTGAAAACAAAAAAGGAAAGAGAGGAGCTCTGGAGGAAACAAAATCAGAAAGTAGAGCCTGATAGGCAGCAAATAAAATCAATCTTTGAAAATGATTAAGATGTTCATCTTTCAAAAGAGGACACTGAAATTGAATGAATTGGACGTGGAGTACACTGCTAATCAATTGAAGAAAAAATGAGGATAACTAAAGTGATAACAGAGATTAATTTGAAAAAAAAAGACAATCAAATGGGTTTGCAAATAAAGAAAATGATAAAAACTTAAAAGAAGGTTCAATTCTTTATTGCTTTAGCTTATTATTAAAAATAAAAAAAAGCAAAGCAAGAATGTTTTACAGAACTGTTATACCAAAAACCATTTTCTGTAGGTAAATGTAAAACAAACCAAAACCTACCGATGGTATCTGAAGCAAACTGAGCCGGTATGAAATGTGTTACTCAGAGAACTGTTTTTCAGTGCAATATTTGATTTCATGGAGCATATACATTAAAATGCAATATTCAGCACCCTCCTTTGAAAGAATGTAATTGAGATATGATCTAGCATTTCTGTGACAGATATTAATACATAAGAGGATGATAAAAACAATGTTGATATTCTGCATCAGAATAAAGCCAGTCAGTTCAAGAAGAATAGAACAAGAATAAGTATAGAGTAATGATTTCTCTGTATGGATATGATAGTATGGATTCATTTACTGGCATAATAATGCTGCTTTACTCTCAGTTACTTTCCTAACCGTGTTTCTGTTTCATTTGGTTGTAGATTTTATTTATTAATTTATAATTATATGTTGTGCCACAACCAATCAGTGAGTAGACAGTTTTCAGAGAATTTAACTTGGTATTGTCCCCCTCTATTGTGAGGCCCAATCTGAAGTAATGCGTTCAGGCCTGGGGCTCCCAATGTAGGAAGGACGTGGAGCTCTTGGAATGTGTCCAGAGGAGGGCCACTAAGATGATCAGAGGGCTGGAGCACTTCTCCTATGAGGAAAGGTTGAGGGAACTGGGCTTGTTTAGCTTGAAGAAGAGAATGCTGCAGGAAGATCTCATTGCAGCCTTCCAGCACTTGAAGGGAGCATATAAACAGGAGGGGAATGGCTGTTTACAGGGCGGAATGGTTTTAATGGTTTTAAATGAAAAAGGGGAGATTTAGGTTAGATATTAGGAGGAAGTTCTTCACTCAGAAGGTGGTGATGCACTGGAACAGGTTGCTCAAGGATGTTGTGGCTGCCTCAACTCTGGAGACATTCAAGGCCAGGCTGGAAGTGGCTCTGGGCAGCCTGGCCTGGTGGTTAGCGACCCTGCACATAGCAGGGGGTTGAAATTAGATGATCACTGTGGTCCTTTTCAACACAGGTTATTCTATGATTCTATGATATGATTATATTTCTCTTTTCTGAATATCCTAAGAACTGGGCAATGCCTATTATTATTAATCCCTTTGTATTGCTGTGAAGTTTCTCAGAAAATACTCCCAACTCTTTTTCTCTGAGTGGGAAACCTTGGTAAAAGCAAGTTTGTGATAAAGGTTGACAAAAAGTAGGAAGGAATGAATGCCGGTTTTATTGCATAGAAGCTGTACTGTGTGTGGCTTAATGCTGACAGTATGTTGAAGTACTTCAGAATTTCATTTCATTTGGCCCCGCCTGTGGCAGTGGGGCTAGAGATTCATGATCCTTGAGGTCCCTTCTAATCCAGGCCATTCTGTGATTCTGTGATTTTGTGATTCTGAGTAATTCTAGTCCCTTGCTGATTCTCTCCATGAGGCATCAGAAGAGAAGTATGTAGAGTTTGTGAAGTGCTCCTGTGATGTGCCATATAGTAACTATTCTCGCTTGCTTGATGAAACAGTTAGGGAGGATGTGCTTCAAAGAGTTTTGCTCCTTTGCTCCCCAAGCATAAATTTTCCAAGTGGAAATGTCAACTGAACCTTGCAAATGAGCTATCATAGACACAGAAATGTATTTATTAGTACAAAGAAAAGTAGATCTTTTTAAAGCAAAGTAATTTTTACGTTTGTACAGAGACATATTGCTCTCAGTTATTTCTAAGGCTGAACCTTGTTTACTAGTTCAAAATTGTACAAGGCCCAAATTGGTTTTAGGCTGAGGTTGGTCCTTTTTTTTTTTAATAACACCATTATTCAGAGGCAATGTTATAGGAGAGGTTGTAAATCTAGCTTTTTAATATTTGGGGTTAATAAAGATGTAGTATTTTTAGTAGTTTATAGTATATTTCAATGTGATGAGTTATGAAAAAGGACAGAAGACCCCGAATGATGGAATGAATAGTAGATTATAAAGTACTGCATTTAGTAGGTACCAGTGAGGTGACGCACTGTAGCTAATGATTAACATAGTACAGGAGAGACAGGAACCACTTCAGTCACTAAAAATAAAAAGTAATGAAGTGAAAAAGAAATATGCTGGATATAATCGTGATGGAACAAATACAAAAGATGTTAAAGACCAAGCATAAACAATTGTAGGACAACCAGAAATGAAAAACATTTGAGAAATAATTGTCCAACTAAATAAAACTCATAATGGCACTAGGAATAAAGATTACTTACAAGAGATGACAGAACTAGGATGCTATTTACTGACAGAAAGAGGTATACATAACTGGACTTATCAAATGACTTAACTTTGGATTTCCAAAAGAATATAGGGACAGACAGTCATTTCCCAAGGGAAGAACATGAATAATAAGAACTTGCCAACAGAGATGATCAAAAAATTAGAGTGCCTGTAGCCTGTGCAAATGTCAGGACAGACAGATCCATTCCAGAACTCCCAAGAAAGCGGCAAGAGAGATAAGAAATGTTTTAGCAGAGACATAATAGGAAAAGCTATTCTGAAAGAGACAGGGATTGAACCACTGGCTTTACTTAATATTTTAGAAGATATCAGTGAAGATTAAGATGATAACCAATCTCTGAAATTAAGTCAGTGGATTGTATAGCTGGAAGGCAGCAGTGACCAAGATAAATAGCACACTGCACGTTCAATTATCTCGGCATTATAACAGCAAGTTTTTGTTAGGTAGTGGAAAATCTTTCCTTTATCCATTTAGAAGTTGAGATATTGACATTTATTGCAATGAATTCTAATTGCAGCTAATGAATTATTTACAACTTTATGTTATTTGTTAGGAAAAATGGAAATCTCTCATTAATGAGGAGTGATCTATCATAATTTCATACACTTTGGAGAATCCCAGCCTTTGCTCTTAGAAGTTCAGTAGTTGCAATCAACACGAAATTAGTAAGGTTCAAGTACCCTGGAACTCAGCTTTGTTTAGTGTTACTGTCTTATGCAGTCCTGTTGTTTTCCAATGATTTAATACACAGGGGAAAGACTCCTCATTTTTTAATTAAGTACAAGATGACTGTTGGTTATTCTATAACATTCAGCCAAACAACATACAAGACACTGACATCTCTTTCTAAAATTTAGTGTAGTCTATTTTTGGAGTCAAAAAGTGAAGCTGTAATAGATGTAATCCTCCTTGTCTTGTTTTCTATTATTAGGATCACAGACTGTTATAATAAGATAAATTATTGATTTTTTTTTTTAGTTCTAGGGATCAGTGATGCCACAGAAAACACTTAGAATTCATATTGGAGTTGAGGGTTTCTAGAGAAACATCATTTCTGTAATGATTTGTGAGTTTACTTCAATGTATAAAGGCAATGGGTGTATTGTGAAATCAACATGTATATCACTATTGCAATGGATCAGCATTAAATATTTGCACAGCTTTCAAAATATCATAAAAATAAAGGAATGTAGTAGGCAACTGATGCCACCTACCTGGACTTCTGCCTGTCCTTTCGTATAGTCCCATACCACACCCTTAAGTTGGAGAGATATGAATTTGAATATTGGTCTATTCTATGGATAAGGAATTAATTGGAAGGTCAGAGGTTTGTGGTAAAAGGCTCGGTATCTAGGGAGAGACTGATGATAAACTGCGACTGTGTTGGCACTGGTACTCTTTAAAATCTTTATTAACTATATAGAGGATGGGATCAAGTGCATCCTCAGCAACTTTGCTGATGACACCAAGCTGAGCGATATGGTTGATACAGCTGAAGGAAGGGATGCCATCCAGTGGCACCTTGATAAACTCGAAAGGTGAGCCCATGTAAACCTAATGAGGTTCAATAAAACAAAGTGGACAGTTCTGCACTTGGGTTAATCCCAGGTATGTATGTAGACTGGGAGAGGAACTCCTAGTGATGATAGATTTGAAGGTCCTTGAAGATGAAAAATTCAAAATGAGCAAGCAATGTGCCTTTGCAGCCTGGAAGGCCAATGGTATCCCAGGCTGCATCAGAAGAGGGGTGGCCAGCAGGGAGAAGAATGTGACTGTCCCTCTCTTCTCTGCTTTCATGAGGCCTCATCTGGAGCACTGTGTATTGAACTGGACCCTCAATTCAGGAAAAGATTGTCAATTGACAATGTTGTTGACAGTGTTGAGCTTTTGGAGAAGGTTCAAAGGAAAGCCACAAAGATGATCATAGGGCTGGAGCACCTTTCTTATGAAGACAGGCTGAGGGAGCTGCACTTGTTCAGTCTGAAGAACAGAAGGCTGCGAGGAGACCTCGTGATGGCTTTCAAGTATTTAAAGGAAGATTTCAAACAGGAGAGAAATTTTACACAGGTAGATAGTGACAGGAAAGGAAGAAATATTTTCAAATTAGGGGGAAGATTTTGATTGGAAAACATGAGGAAGTTTTTCACTGAGAGGGTGATGGGATTCTCTACAAGGCTGCCCAGAGAGGTTGTGGATGCCCCACCCCTGGAGGTATTCAAGGCCAGTTTGAACAGGGCCCTAAGCAGCCTGGTCTAGTACTTAACCTAGTAGTTGGCATCTCTGCTGGTGGCAGAGATGTTGGAACGTGATGACATCTGAGGTCCCTTCCAACCCACACCATTCTTTGATTCTGTGATTCTATAAATAATCCGAAATTTGTACTTATCCAAAACAACAAGTGGTACATTATATGAGATTGGCCTGTTCAGAATGCAGTAATAACTTATAATTTGAAATATCATAAAATGGGAAATGGAGTTCTGAGAAGAAATCTGTTCTTTGTTTCCTTAGCTTTAGGAGGTTTGGGAGAGGATAACAGAAATCTCATAGTGAGAGTAACTATGTACTCATTAAAAAATAGAAGTGAATAATAGATATACAAAAAATTCTGAATAACACTAATCCTTGTTTCAAAAATGAAGTCCTTTACAAACTATTGAGAATTGTTTGCTTCTATTTCTACAGAGAATTTCATTAGATTTTATTTTTTGAGACATTCTTCCCATCATGAAATCTGTGTTTGAGAACAGATTCCCAAGCTGATGATTTGCCTAAGAGAAAAATGTAATTCCAACGGAATTTATTTGTAAGATTCCCATTGGCTCCAAATGGGAATTAGAGCAGGGTGAATATAAGAAAGAAGCCTGTAATCTGTCTAGCAGACTGACTCATCTTTGCTGCTTTTTAAATTATGTTTCCTAACTCTATCAGAAGAAACACAATTACTAGAATATGGTAGTGAAGTAAGAGATGTCTAAGCTGGATGTTATAGAGAAAGACCTGCTTTATTAATTAGGTAATGCTGAGCAATATATAGTAAAACAAAGGAAGAAGCGTATGAAAAAAATTGAATAGTGTCTATACAAAAGAAAAGTATCCTCAGTGCGTGTCTTTCTCTATTGCAAATTCCACAAAGTTAAATATTGTTTTCTGTTATTCTGGGTGGATACTTTAGTTACGATCAAGCAGCGAAGATAGTTTCACTGATGAGGTGTGGAAAACTATTTCCTTTCTGTACCTTCCCCCTCGGTTACGGTATGTAATTCTGTTCTTTTCCCACAAGTACTGTTATGCTGTTTTCTGGAATAAAAGGTGTCAAGATGTGCCGGCCTTCAGAACAGTGGAGCATATATCTGAACATAAGGAAAATTATATAGGCAACACATTGTGTAGTTGAAATTGCCTTGATACAATTTGTTGTGCAGCAATACTGTAAAAATCTTGCAAGTGGCAACATAAATTTATGGGAGAACAAATAAAATGGTCATAGATCTCTGGCTGGTACACTTCGATTCAATACAGAAGCATCCAGCCTCTGCAGTAGGCAGTGTATCAAACTCAAGTTTTTGATTTGCAGATTTTCCTACTTGACCACAAGAGGCAACTCTAACATTAATTAATGTCTTTCCAGCTTCTGTTTCGTACAGTGCTGTTCCTGTGAATGACTGAGGTGGGGTAAGATAATCCACAAAATTGTTGTACTTTTGTATAATGTATTATGTATTCACAGATAGCATTTTCTTTTATTTTTTTAATATGTATATATATGTGAGGAGGGATCAGAAGGCTTCCTGACAAAAGGGATGTGTAATTTCTTCACTGTAGTTTCCACAGATTATTATGTACTCATAGATTAAGAAACTGCCAGTTTAGGGACAATTGCAATGTTCATATATTTACATTGGCATAAAGTTTATCTATCTTTGTTTCTACCTCTTAAAGAAGAGTACATTTAAGCCTTAATAGCTGACATGTATAGTAAGATCCTGTGCTGCAATTATGCTATTATCAATTCAGTTTTGATAATGCTGTAAACTAAGGATGTAGTAGGAACTATGGAAGGAAGAAGATAAAGTGATAGCTAGATGGAACGAGTTTCAAAACAAGGTGGCAGTTCTTCACACGCGAGGTAGCTAACCCTTGCAACTCCCTACCAAATACATTGTGAACTGTAAATATCTGTGGAGGTCCCAGAGGAAATGGGAAAATTTAATGGAAGAGAAATTCTCTAAAAATTACTAAATATACAGAATCCATTTGTAGGCTATGAAGAACAATACTTGAAATACTTGAAATCTGGCAGATTATAGGGCAAGACACTGTGTATACTTGCCCTGTTCTTTCTCATATTTAGGCATGTGACTGTGATTCTTTCTGGGTACCCAGCACTGGTCTTCACAGTCATTGCTATAATCCAGAATGGCATTCTAGTGTTCTTGTTTTTGGGAATCAAAGTTAAATGTAAAATAAATACAGTAAATAATGTTCATTTACCAGATATTACATCAATAATAAAAATATATACAATATTATTTACTTTAAATACATACCACAAATACACAATCTGCTCATTTCCTTCTCATTAAGTACTCCATGAAAGAATAGCAACATCATTGTACTCTGCTAGTCTTCCTATCAACCATAGTTTAGTTAACAGGAAAATTTAGACTGAAGGTGTTTAGAAACAGCACTGGATTCTAAATATGGACAAATGAAACCCCTCCACCTCCATCTAAATATTTTCCAAACACAAAACATGTGGTCAGCAATACATCACTTTGGATGCCTTTCTGATAGCATCCCATAACGCTGTTAGCAGTTTGCCTTGATATGTTAAACAGTGCCATGCATTATGGGGTGAGAACTCCTTGATTTATAAGCATTTCAGAGCAGCAGTGTATACATATTCATTTGGCATATACAAGAAGAGATTCTAGGAAAGCTCAATTGTCTTTTGATATTTTTTTTTTTGTTATTTTATTCTGGCACGTTACAAAATGTAATTTTATTACTTAAAACATCAGGGAAAATAAACAGAATGTGGTTCTTAGTACTGAATTCTGGCCCAAACTCCTTTAAATCAATAGAAAGCTTAGTTTGATTTGTATTGGTCTTGGATCAGGCTTTTCTTTCACCATAAAGTAAAGACGTTATATTATTGCAAAAACTTTGTATTCAACTCTGTACATTAGAATTATTTTGATCTCTTTAAAATTGTATTTTATCTTACTGTTTATTTTGCATGTTAAAATGGATTCCCTTTGTTCTCCTTTCAGATGTTCATTTCTAATATTTATTAGGGCTCTGCTGCTTCATGACCCTAATTCCTCTATTTATGATTTATTCTCTTCTTACAAATAGTTATTCTTTTTTTGTCCTTGTAATACCCTGCTCAAGTGTAGAAACATTTGTAGAAGACCGAAGTTATTTCACTGTAGTATTTTTGCATGAAGAATTATGCGGCAGTAAAGTAAATGATGAGTGGAAGGAGGTCATATCTTTACTCTTTTCCTCTTTAAAGCAGTTTCCAGCGGGTGTGATTAGCAGCCACTTTTAGTTCAGCATCTGTATTTAATCAGAAGTTATTTCCCCATTTCCTAGACTGCTTATTGTAACACTTCACCACTTCATCTCTCTTCCCTGGCACCCAGGCAATAAAAGAAAGGTTTGTAACTTTCTCCTCTTTTTTTTTTTTTTTTTTTTTTTTTTTTTTTTGTCTAGCCTTGACAAAACTTAAATATCTGATTTTTGTAAATAAATAAATGTTAACAAATGGAAAAAGTATGACTAGATAAATGTTTTCAAGGCTCTTCTGAAGGTTTTGCGCTTAACATCTGCATTAGCAGGAGTCCCTCAGAAACAGAGAATGGAGTTAAAATTTCTACATAATTACACATAATTTCAGCTTACTATTGCTAGAGGTGTAAAGAAGAAGTTTGTTTTCATTTATTTTTTTCCTTCTTTGTTTTTTGGCACATTAGAGATATTGTTCCCTATATCTGGGCTCATAAGTTTGCATTAAAGAATTTCCCCCACCCATCACTTCACCATCTTCCTCCAAAAAGGAACTTTAATTAATTATTTCATGTAAACTGTTAATCAAAAGTGATTTATATAATCAAGGTAAAGCATATCCAGAAACAATGATTTAATTGTATAAAGTAGGAAGAAATTTTTTCCTTCCTTTTTCAAGAGAAGAATTCTCTTTTCCTATGTGAGGCTTAGCTGCAAAACCACTGGAATTCATTGTAGATAATTACAATGTGAAAATGATATTTTATTGACAAATGCATATTTTTTTAATCAGACAGCAGACATGAAATAAGTAGTATTAAAATCAAATATATTTTAAAATATCTCTTTCATGAAGGTCTGCCACCAAGTTTCTTTAGTACCAGATAAAGAATTCTTTTGATTTTCTTTGAGCTATTCTCCATGTAAGATTCATTAAAAAATTATTTTCTTCCCTTGTCTTTGTTTGCCATAATGCCAAAATAGATTTCTGTGCTATGTACAATAAATACAAAATATCTTCATGGCAAAGATCTGCTATGACCAAAAGATGCAGATCAGAAATAATCAGCAAAAAATCCCAGCAACTTTTATTTCCTACAGGTGACTCTTGTGAGCTTATGCAGAGTCATACCATACTGCAGATTCATACTGAAGCTAATTGCTTATTCATTCCCAGATCATGGGAACGGAGGAAGATTCCAAGAAACTACTGAAGTACGGAAAGTAAATGAACAAATTTAGAAGTTAAAAGCTCACGATCAGGAGTTATAATTTTAACTGATTGTTGCTGAACTGTATGCGGTCCATGAGAGTGAAGAATTTTAAAATGTTCTGTGTGGAGTCTAAAATCCATATCAATACTTACAAAAGATAATTCCTCTCATCTTAGAACCTAATCAAAACTTAATTTGTTTTGGAAGCTAAGTTCCTTGAAGTTCAGTGAAATGAAGTAAAATATAAACTGAAAAAGAAAAAAGCATCTTTTTCACTGAGTATAGACAGCAAGGCATTTAATATACTTTAGAATGCGATTATATTGATAAGGATAATGTTACTCAGTTCCTTTTTTTTTTTCTTCTTTTTTTTTCCTTAGGAGTGTGAAGAAAGAAAAGGAAATGCAGTTCACAGGCTGTGAAATATAAATTGTCTTTTTCTTTAATGACGTTTTTACACATTATTCAGATTTTCCCATCATTGAACTTCCAGGCATAATTCAGTGTTACCATTTACATCATTAAGGAATGTCTGGGGGCAGTTCATTAAGACTGCGAGGAGGCAACTATCTTTATATACAGGTATGTATGCTTTTCTTGTCTGTTTGCACATCTGTTACTTCATGCAAGTAACTTGAATTAAAGTTACTCTGCTACCTTGTGGCTGTAGCTTGAAATATCATCTCCTTAGTGGCTTAATTTATAAAATAGTCTATTATTTATGTTATTTATTCTACTTGGCACATATGAAGTTGCATCCAGGATACTGTGTTTAGTTTTAGACTTCTTCCCAGCGGAAGAGAGATCTCTGTTTCTCCAGAGATTGTGTTGCAGAGATGATGAATTCCTCCTTTGCCCTCATATTGCTTCTGTCTCACTTTTAAAGCATAGAAGCAGAACATGGAAGAGAAATCTGCTCTGCTGTTGTTCGTGTGCCTGTCCAAATGGCATACCTTTGTGATAATGGTCCATGAACAGTGAAGGATGTCGCATAGAATCCAAGAGAACTGAAAACAAAGATCTGAGTCCCAGATACTTATTTCATTATTTCACTATTTTGAACTTTAAACCTTGTATAACTTTTTGCTTTTAAAACAGATAGAATAAGTACCGCTCTCTGTAGACAGAAGCACATCTAGCACAGAAGCAAGTACATATCAACCTCATCCACTAAGAAACTGGGGAAAGACTACACAGCCAAATTTGTTTTTTGAAGTGTCTGGAGAAGCTGCCAATGGAGATATAATGATGGAGATAGCATGTGTCGTTGTCAGCTTATGTTTCAGGAGGAGCAGTCTGATCATGAACACTGTACAAAGTTTTCTCTCCTGCATGGCACTTACCTTGTTATGTTCTGGGCTCTGCGTTCTTAACATTCCACTGGTTTGCTCCTCTTATGCTCACTGGGTTGAGAGCTGTTGTGTAGTGTTCCAGGGTGCTACCCGGTCCTTTTTTCACCCCCTTATACCTCAGCCATGACCACAGTGCTCCAGCTTGATCAGATTGTTCAGGTAGGGCCTTATAGCCTCTTACATTCTTACAAATCTTTGTGGAGACTTGCATGAGAGTATGTAGACTATTTTGGTCTTTCAAACCTGCCAGGATTGTGACAAAGTTGTGTCATAGACTATGACTAACATTCTTGACAGGAGCTAGAAAAGGATCACTAACTTGCTCTGTGAAATAACTTATGTATAATTTTTTCCCACTGAATGAAATTTCACAGTATCAAAAATCATTTCCTATGTGGGAAATTCTACACTTGGTCTTGAGCAAAGTACTGGACTGCAGGATTTGCAGCAGTTTTGAAGTGCAGGTGGTGATTTTATTGAATTCCTGTTTGGGGAGACCTGAAATACAATTTTTACAAGCATTGGTAGAATTTAATGGATTTGTGACTTCAAGAATGTTAAACATTCCTAAAGTTCCCAATAACAGTTGTATGTGCATATATAGCTATATATATATGTATGTATATATATACGTATTCTATATTATTTCAGCAAGTCAGTATGCAGCTGTTTCACAGTAATTTCCAAAGACTGGCTGCCTGGAGAAGAACACTTTAAGTCACGTGTGTCTAACTTTGTTATTTCAATTTTAGTGAAGAGAATTTTCAGCATTGTGGAATAAGCTCCTTAATGACAATTAATTAAAAAAAAGTCAAAGATCATATACTAATGAGAAACAAAATCATAGAATTTTAGGGGTTGGAAGAGACCTCTGGAAATCATGTAGTTCAACCTTTCTGCTGAAGCAGGTTCACAAAATCACAGAATGGTTTGGATTTGAAGGAACATTTAAGATCACCTAGTTCCAACCCCTGCTGTAAGCAGAAACACCTCTCACTAGACCAGGTTGCTCACAGCCCCATCCAGTCTGGTCTTGAATGTCTCCAGAAAGGAGGCATCCACAGCCTTGCTGGGCAATCTGTTCCTGTATCTCAAGACCCTCATAATAATGAATTTCTTCCTGATCATCTAGTCTAAATCTAACCTCTACCACTTGTCCTTGGTAAATTTCATGAGGTTTGTATGGGCCCACCTCTCAAGTGACAGGTATCTCAGCCTTTCCACACAACGGAGATGCTCCAGACTTGCATGCATGCATTTGTTCCTCTCCAGGTGTGGGACTTGTCAGAGTGATACCCACTTATGAAAAGGGTCTGAAGGAGAATTCAGAGAGCTAGAGGCCTATCAGGCTGACGTTGGTATTTAGAAAGATTATAGAAGAGATCTTTTTGAATGTAATCACACAAAATGTACAGGACAACTAAGGCATCATGGTTTAATGAAAGATAGATCCTGCTTGACTGACCCAATCTGCACCTATGTTCATGTAGTGGATAAAAGAAGTCTACTTGGACCTCAGTAAAGCCTTGGACTATGTCTGTGACAGTATTATCCTGGATAAGCTGGCAGCCCATGGCTTTCACCGGTAAATTTCTGGCTGGGTAAAAGATTGGCTGGATGTCTGGATCCAGAGAGTGGTGGTGAGTACAGTTAAATCCAGCTGGTGACCAGTCACGAGTGGTGTTCCCCAGTGGCCAGAACTGGAGAATATCTCATTCAATACGTTTATTGATGATCTAGACAAGAACATTGAGTGTACCTTCAGTAAGTCTGCAGATGACACCAAGTTGAAGGGAAGTATTGATCTGTCTGAGCATGGGAAGGCCCTACAGAGGGATTTGGACAGGATGGATTTTTTGAGCAGTGGCCAGTTGGATGTACTTTGGCAAGATGAAGAGCTTGATCCTACACTTTCATCACAACATTCCCATATAGAGCTACAGGCATTGGGCAGAATGGCTGGAAAGAGAAACAATGAAAAAGAGTCTGGGGTTGTTAAACAATGAGTGGTTGAACATGAGCCACCAGTGTACCCAGGTGGCCATGAAGACCATTGGCATCTCGGCTTGTATCGGAAGTAGCATAGTCTGCAAAACTAGGGAAGTGATTGTAGCTCTGTGCTCAGCACTGATAAGGGCTGCACTTCTGGTGCTGAGTTCCATTTTGGGCTGCTGAGTAGGAGAAAGATATGAAGGCAATGGAGTGTGTCTAGAGAAAGGCAACAAAGCTGGTAAAGGTTGTGGAGCACAAGTCTTATGAGGAGCAGCTGAGGAAATGGGCTTTGTTTAGTCTGAAAAAGAGGCTCAGAGGAGACATTACTGCTGTCTACAACTACCTGAAAGAAAGTTGTGACAAGGTGAGAGTCAGCCTCTTCTGAGTAACTAGTGATAGGATGAGAGTTTATAACCTTAAAAGTTGTGTTAAGTGAGGTCTAGATTGGATATTAGGGAAATTTCTGCTCAGAAAGAATGATTATGCATTGGAACAGTCTGCAGGGAAGTGGTCCTGGAGATTTTCAAGAAAAGGGTGAAGGTAGTGCTTGGGGACATGGCTTAGGAGGCATAGTGGTGGTGTGTTGATGGTTGGGGTTGATGATGTTAGAAGTCTTTTCCAAACTATTCTATGATTCTGTGATTCTGTCACTCTACACTTGTCCTTGTTGAACCTTATAGCGTTTCTCTCCACCCAGCACTCTAGCCTGTCCAGATCTCACTGAATGGCAGCACAGCCTTCTGTGTTTTGGTATATAAGCCACTAAAATGGGAGACAAAGAAAATCTCATTCAGATTTTCACACGCATCCTGTTTTAAATAACTGAACAAGTGCATTCAGACATGTAACTCTCTTTTATATAGATCACAATCATCTTATCAAGTTAATTCCTATTCCTCAGCAGGGGAAAAACACAACTGCTACTGCAAATTCCTATGTTCTTCAGAAGGGCTCTCATGAAAAGGGCTTTCATGAAAAATGAAGGAAACTGCTACTGAGTTCAATTTCTTTGCCTGTAGAGGATAGGCAACAGAAAAAAATCATAAGCGGAGAGATTTCTTAGAAGTCTGTGGTCACAGAGCAGCATTCTGTGACTACTGTAGATGCAAACTCCTTTTTTTATGTAATTTTTATAGATATAAGCATTTACATTCTGGGAGAAAGATGAATACTGTATACTGGAATTAGTATACAGTATCAGTATATCCAGTTGGATTATTAGTTTGCTTATTAAAAAGTCAGTATTTTTGGCTCTTGTTTAGCAGGATGGGGATTTCTTCCTTTGCCCAGGTACTATCAGTAGTCAAAAACAGGCCAATTTATTCTTTGCCAGAGAACATTTTTTTCTGTTGAATGTAGAACTGCCACAAATATTTGAGTTTTGGTCACAATGTAATGTGCTCTGAAAGTAATATATCTGACTGCTGGAGGAAGTGAGGATGAGCCTAGGCAAAGAAAGTGAAATGAAGACTACCAGTCTGGAATATCCCACACTCAAGAGACAGGCTTTTCTAGATAATCCTGGAAATCTTTGGAAAACCCAGTACCCCAGACAGTGCTCTCAGATAAGAGGTGGGAAAGAAGCAGGAATCAGGAGCCACCTAGAGACTGAAGCTGCCAAAGCAGTTACTATCATAAGTTAAACAGACCTGAACAGATCTTAACAATGTTTTATAGAGTTCTAACTAGTTCTGACTTTTTGCACTAAGGAGATCAGCTACACAATCCAGTCCCTTCATACCTTTCTCTCTTCTCAATTGTTTACTCCAGTTTCATCTTTGTTTAGGTTATGCCTTCTGTACCTAACCATCAAATTGAGAACTGCATATGAAGTGTGCATGTGGAGTATTACAGTGAATATAGCTTTTATTTGTTGATTGATTTGTTTCCAGTTTTTCACTTGTAATGTTTGTGTGGAGATGTTGTCGTGATCAATATGGATTGTCTGTTCTTGTTCCTATTGCTGTAAATAGAATTAATAATGATGCAGAAATTAATGTGATTGTTCACACATGGCATAAGATTAGGACAGTGCGTACTGTAATTTTTCAGTTGAAGAGCTCAGTTAGGCAGGAAGAGAAACAAACTTTTAGTATACAATAATAGCACTATTGCCACATTGAATAATGCAAAATTACTTAGTGCAAGATTAATATGATGTTCACTTGGATAATGGAAATTATTAACTATAATGTGAAGGGTTCATCTGGGAACAGGTGGATATTTGCATCTAAGCTGCTCCACACTCTGTGGAATGACCACAGAGGAATGTGGTGGTTAATATCATCCTTAGATAGACGTCTACAATTGGTCAGATGAATAATTTCTTGTAAGTGGCTGTTGCTCTCCACTGACTGTACTTGTAGCTTAGAAGGACAGGCTCAGATGTAAAATCCATATGATAGAAATCTGAAGTTAGATGACAGTAGTCACGCTTGAAGGATCTGGTATCCAGTTTCACTCCTGTTAGCAAGTACAATGCCCTAAAGATGAAAAGCTACATTTATATGTCTGCCAAAAAAAAAAAAAAGTGAAAGAAAAGTTCGATTCACAGATCAGCAAGAAAACAAAACCAAAATATAAGTATCAGCACTCCTTTTTAATATTGCAGAGTTTATGTTGCACTCACAAACTTGAAATTTGTTGGCTTTACTTACCAGTTAAATTACATTTCTTCTACAGTATAAAGTTAATAGCATAACTCAGCAAACTGAAGGCCTTTTGGTATTCTGTACTTGTAGGATGGTGTTGTGTCTTAATTTGCTGTTTATATGCACTCCTGCTTGGTATCTATACTTTAAGAAGAGATTATGATAGAAAGACACGCAATAAATTTTGAAGAGGCCTTGGAGAGTGTTCAGAGAAGGGTAATATAGCTGGTGAGGGATCTGTAACACAAGTCTTAAGATAGACAGCTGAAGGAACTGGGATTGCTTGATCTGGAGAAGAGGAGACTCAGGGAAGATCTTATTGCTCTCCAACTAACAACTAACCAAAAGGAGGCTGTGGCAAGGTGAGAGTTTTCCACATAACTGATAATAGGAGTAAAGGAAATGGCCTCAAATTGCACCAGGTTCAGGCTGCACATTAGGAAAATTTATTCTCCAAAAGAATGTTGAGGTGCTGGAATGGAGTGCCTAGTGAGGTGGCTGAGTCACCATTCCTCAAGGTGTTCAAGAAATACTTAGATATGATACTAAAACACATGCTTTAGTGGGAAAATAATAGGTGGACAGTTTGGACCGGATGATTTTGGAGCTCTTTTCCACCCTTGGTGATTCTGTGATTCCATAAAAACAAAGCTTATGCTGTCAACAGTTTGGTTCTATACTCAGGATTTGAAATTGCTAGCAAGTTTCAATTACATTTAAAGGAGGAAAGAAGTCTCAGCAATAACTCTGTTTCAGTAAATTTTACAACAGCTGGATCCCAGATGCTGAATAGAACCTAGATCACTGTGTCCCAGAAAGAGGAGACAGAATTCAGCTGCTACAAATTTAGTTTGGCAGTGGATGGCTGCCAACTAAGTCCTTCAGGCCAACCACATATCCCCTTTATTGAGGATGTGAAGGATGTTTATTGAATAATATGAGAGAGCAAAGAACGCATATTCTTTTGAAATAATACTTCCCAAGTTCCACTGACCACAAAAACAGCTTTTGAATTGTTACTATTCTCAGTGTTGTATAGAATCACAAGGTTGGAAAGGACCTTCAAGATCATCTAGTCCAACCGTCCTCACATTACTGTTGCTACCACAAGCTATTAAAACATATCTTGTATCTCCTCACCCAGATGCCTCATGAACTCTGTCAGGGACACTGATTTCACCACGTCCCTGGGCAGCCATTCCAGTGCCTGAACACTCCCTGAGAGAAAAAGTTTGTCCTTATGTCTAATCTAAACCTCCTCTGATACAACTTGCAGCCATTTCCTCAGGTCCTGTTTGCTGCCTGGGAGAAGAGGCCAAACCCCTCTTCACTACATCCTCCCTTCAGGAAGTTGTAGAGTGCGATGAGGTCTCCCCTGAGCCTCCTCTTCTCCAAACTAAACAATCCCAGCTCCCTCAGCCGCTCCTCATAAGACTTGTGCTCCAGACCCCTCACCAGTTTCGTTGCCCATCTCTGGATACAATCCAGGACCTCTATGTCTTTCTTGTAGTGATGAGCCCAAAACTGAACACAGTACTCGAGATGTGGCCTCACCAGTGCTGAGTACAGGGGGATGATCACCTCCCTGCTCTTGCTGGACACACTATTTCTAATGCAGGCCAGGATGGCATTGGCCCTCTTGGCCACCTGGGCACATTGTTGGCTCACATTCAATGAAGCATCAACCAACACCTCTAGGTCTCTTTCGTCTTCAGCCACTCATCCCCAAGCCTATAATATTGCATGGGGTTATTATGGCCAAAATGCAGGACCTGGCACTTGGCCCTGTTGAACCTCATCCCATTCACCTCAGCCCAATGATCCAGCTCATCTAGATCCTTCTGAAGGTCCTCCCTACCTTCAGAAAGATCGATAGTACCTCCCTACTTGTAATCAGCTAATAAATGACTAACCTCAGTTTACCTTTGTCATCTATCATACTGGAATAAGCTTATCACTTAAGCTTGATATAATAGATGACAAAGACTGAGACACAGTGTCTTGACCCACTCAGTATGTTTTGAGGGAGGTTGTCACAGTTTTATGATTTTTTGGTTATTGGTATTCCACATCATAACATCATTAGAGGCTGGTGCAGGCACAAAAACTTTGTTTTTTTTGACCATGGGGCAATTTACTCAGCTCCTGGCATGATGGCTGCAGATGAAGCTCACCTGTCTGCAAGGGGTAAAAGGATCCTAGCCCAGGAGCTGGCGGGCCTCATTTAAAGGTCTTTAAACTAGGTAAGAAGGGGGAAGGGGACAAAATGAGGGCTGCTGAGGCTGCGTGGGTAGTTCAAGGTTCAAAAGAGAACTTGATGGGTGATGAGGGTGGAGTTCAAAGGGATGGAGTGTGGCAGGGGAATGCTGCTTCCCTGAAGTGTCTATACACTAATGCGCACAGTATGGGAAATAAACTGGAAGAGTTGGAGATGTGCGTGCTGTCGCACGGCTACGATCTAATTGCGATCACGGAGACGTGGTGGGACAGCTCGCATGACTGGAAAGTTGTCATGGAGGGCCATGTGCTTTTTAGGAAAGATTGGCCGGCGAGGCGGTGGTGGAGTTGCTCTTTATGTGAGAGAGCAGCTAGAATGAATTGAACTCCACCTAGGGGATAGCGGTGTAGCAGTGGAGAGCTTGTGGGTGAGAATCAAGGGGCGGGCTGGTATGTCTGACACTGTTGTGGGAGTGTGCTACAGGCCCCCTCATCAGGAGGAGGAGGTTGATGAGGCCTTCCACAAGCAACTGGAAGCAGCGTCACGATCCCAGGCACTGGTGCTTATGGGGGACTTCAATTATCCAGATATTTGCTGGAAAAGCAATGTGGCCAGGCATGCGGTCCAGACGGTTCCTGCAATGTGTTGAAGACAACTTCCTGATGCAGGTGGTTGAGGAATCGACGAGGAGAGGGGTACTGCTGGACCTTATTCTCACTAATAGAGAAGGGCTTGTCAGGGAAGTAAAGGTCGGGGGCAGCTTGGGTTGTAGTGGCCACAAGATGGTGGAGTTCAAGATCCTGAGTGGAAGAAGTAAAGCAAAAAGTGGGATTGCTACCCTGGATTTCAGGAGAGCCAACTTTGATCTCTTCCGGGACCTACTTGTAGCTATCCCATGGGCTAGGGTGTTAGAAGGTAAGGGGGCCTGTGAGAGCTGGTGGGCATTTAAGCAGCTCTTCTTCCAAGCTCAGGATCGGTGTGTCCCTGTGAGGAAGAAATCGGGAAAGGGTGGCAGGAGACCTGTGTGGATGAGCAAGGAGCTCGTGCACAAACTCAAGGGAAAGAAGAAAGCCCATGAAATGTGGAAAAAGGGTCTGACTACTTGGGAAGAACACAGGAATGTTGTCAGGGCCTGCAGGAATGTGACAAGGAAGGCTAAAGCCCACCTGGAATTAAATCTGGCAAAGGGGATAAAGGATAATAAAAAAGGCTTTTTCAAGTACGTTAACAGTAAAAGGAAGACTAGGGAGAATGTGGCTCCCCTGCTAAGTGACAGGGGTGTTCTGGTAACGGGGGATGCTGAGAAGGCGGAGATACTGAATGCCTTCTTTGCTTCTGTCTTCAGTGAAAAAGCTCCCCCTCGGGAATCCGAGACCCTGGAGGTTAGTGAGAGGGTCTGGGGAATGGAAGACCTCCCTTCAGTCAGGGAAGAGGTGGTCCGAGAGCGCCTAGGCAACACCAATGTTCACAAATCCATGGGACCCGATGGGATGCATCCACGGGAGCTGAGGGAGCTGGCAGAGGTGATTGCTGAACTGCTTTCTGTCATCTTTGAGAGGTCTTGGAGGACAGGGGAGGTGCCTGAAGACTGGAGGATAGCCAATGTCACTCCGGTCTTCAAAAAGGGCAAGAGGGAAGATCCAGGCAATTATAGGCCAGTCAGCCTCACCTCTGTCCCTGGAAAGGTGATGGAACAGCTGGTGCTGGATGTCATCCCCAGACAACTGGAAGAAAAGGAGGTTATCAAGAGTAGTCAGCATGGGTTCACCAGGGGGAGGTTGTGCTTGATCAACCTGGTAGCCTTCTATGATGTTGTCTCTGGCTGGGTGGATGGGGGAGAGCAGTGGAAGTAGTCTACTTTGATTTCAGCAAGGCTTTTGATACTGTCCCCCACAACATCCTTATAACAAAGCTGAGGAAGTGTGGGATAGATGAGTGGACAGTGAGGTGGGTTGAGAACTGGCTGACTGGCAGAGCGCAGAGGATTGTCGGTGGTGGTGCAGAGTCCGGTTGGAGGCCTGTAACCAGCGGTGTTCCTCAGGGGTCTGTGCTGGGTCCGGTCTTGTTCAACATCTTCATCAATGACCTTGATGAGGGGATAATGGCCACCCTCAGCAAGTTTGCTGATGATACAAAGTTGGGAGGATTGGCTGACACGCCTGAAGGCTGTGTTGCCATTCAGCGAGACCTGGACAGGCTGGAGAGCTGGGCAGAAAAAAACCGGATGAGGTTTAACAAAAGCAAGTGTAGAATCTTGCATCTGGGGAGGAATAATTGCATGCACCAGTACAGGTTGGGGGATGAGCTGCTGGAGAGGAGCTCTGTGGAGAGGGACCTGGGTGTGCTGGTGGACGACAGGTTGGCCATGAGCCAGCAGTGTGCCCTTGTGGCCAAGAGGGCCAATGGCATCTTGGGATGCATTAAAAAGAGCGTGGCCAGCAGGTCGAGGGAGGTGATCCTCCCCCTCTACTCTGCCCTGGTAAGGCCTCATCTGAAGTACTGCGTCCAGTTCTGGGCTCCCCAGTACAAAAAAGACAAGGATCTCTTGGAAAGAGTCCAGCGGAGGGCCACGAAGATGGTGAAGGGCCTGGAGCATCTCTCCTACGAGGAAAGGCTGAGTGAACTGGGTCTGTTCAGCCTTGAGAAAAGAAGACTGAGAGGGGACCTGATCCAGGTCTATAAATATCTAAGGTGTGGGGGGCAGAATGGCAAGGCCGGACTCTTTTCAGTGGTGAGTGGAGACAGGACAAGGGGAAACGGCTGGAAACTGCAGCATAGGAAGTTCCACACAAACATGCGCAAGAACTTCTTTACAGTGAGGTGACAGAGCACTGGGACAGGCTGCCCAGGGAGGTGGTGGAGTCTCCTTCTCTGGAGATGTTCAAGACCTGCCTGGATGCCTACCTGTGTGACCTGGTGTAGGGAACCTGCTTTGGCAGGGGGGTTGGACTCGATGATCTCTGCAGGTCCCTTCCAACCCCTACAATTCAGTGATTCTGTGATCATGTAGTGCACTGGGAGTTAAAGAATTAATGCTCCAGTTCCGGATACCTTTCCCAGAAGAGAAGCACTACATGCCCCAGAGGACTTTGTGTTATTTGTGCTTCCATTTTCCACTCAGAGGGAAAGATAAATTCCATTCACAGATCCTTCCTCCTCTTTTTTAATCATGGCAGAGTGTGAGCTCCCCAGATAGTCTTGCCTCAGCATGGGAGTAAGGCATTCAGTTTTCAGACACTCTCTCATTTTATTTATTAGCTTCAATTCTAATTCTATTGTGCTATATTGTGTTATAGTGTGTTCCGACGTCTTGTTTAGTAAATTAGTTTGTTTCTCTACAGATCATTTCTGCTGTTTTGTTTTTAGGCCCATCAATCTACCCTGCATCCCTTTCTTCCCCTTTCCCTTTCCCAGGCTATAGATCCATGGATTCCCCTGCCCCGTTAGTCATGGAACTGGGCTGAGCAAGCCCGTAAACCATTGACAGAAGTGAATCTTTTTCTATGTCCTGAATCATGCCTCCTCTAGTTATCAAGAGGGTCTCTGCCATGATGGAATCATCCAAGGCTCAGAGGAATAATACATATCAATTTATTGAGAGCTTTCTTAACAACAACATTTCTTCCCAGGCTATGTCTTCAGGCAATAGATACTCCTGGGCCCTCTCATTCAATGCAAACAACTCCTAAGAAACGCTTTCAAATGTAAAACTGCCCACAGAGCGATACTGGTTGTCTCATGCTGATTTGAGACATTCCTTACCAATCTCAGACACAGAGTTGACTTAAATATCTTACTTATGTAAGTTAAATATCTTACATGAGTCTACAGACTGCCACAGAAGCCATCCAAATTTAATTTGTGGGTGCTGTATCTGTACTTGAGAAAAATCAATGACTTCTATAAACAATGCTCCTGGATTAGACTTAATTTCTACTGTTTTTACAATATTTATTATAGCACTATATGTTATTATTGCTGAAGTTCTTGTATTTACTTTCCCTCTTACAATCTATGAAGACTACTTTTCATTCATCAGATACTGATATGCCCTGACCTTAGTCTTCAGTTCATAACTTGACACTGCTTTGTGGTCTGGTTTATGAGCAAATTTGCCGACAGAAAGCTCCATTCTCATGAGTGATTATAATTCTTTGGTTCGGAATTTTAGATGAACATTTCTGTAGAAACATTTTTCCAGCAGACTTGTTAGGGAGCTGTTAAACCCCTTCTGAATGACAGTGGCTGTCTTTGAAAACACACTTAATGAATATTCCACTTTGAAGCTCTGAGCTCTGGCAGAACTCAGATGGTTGTGATCAGCAGCAAAGAGCCCAGCTGGAGGCCTGTTGCTAGTCGTGCTCCCCTGAGGTTTCTGGAACTGGGTCTAATCTTGTGTTATTCACCAGTGACCTGCATGAAGGAATAGAGTGCAACCTCAGCAAATGTGCTGAGGACACAAAGCTGGGAGGAGTAGATAAGCACATCAGAAGTCTTTCCTGCCATATGGTGAAACCTAAACAGACTGGAGAGTTTGGTAGAGAGAAACCTGGTGAGGTTCAACAAGGGCAAGTGTAGAGTCCTGCACCTGAGGAGGAATAACCTCATGTATCAGAACAGGCTAGGGGCCAACTCACTGGAAAGAAGCTCTGTGGAAAAGGGAATAGATGGACAATAGGTTGACCATGAATATGGCCTGATGGCCAAGGAGGCCAATAGTATCCTGGAGTGCGTTAAAAGGAGTGTGCTAGCAGATTGAGGAAGGTTGTTCTTCCCCCCTACTCTGTCTTGGTGAGGCCACATCTGGAGTACTGTGTCCAGATCTGGGCTTCTCTGTTCAAGAAGGACAGGGAAATACTGGGCATAGGACTGCAAAGATGATCAGGGGCCTGGAATATCTCCCTCTCTTCTGAGAAAAGGCTGAGAGTCTTGGGACAGTTCAGCCTGGACAAGAAAATATTGAAAAGGGATCTTATCAGTGCTTTTGAATATCTAAAGGAAAAGTGTCCAGTGAATGGGGCCAGGGTCTTTTGAGTAGTGCCCAGTGACAGAACAGGGAGCAATGGACACAACCTGGGCCACAGGAAATTCCATCTGAACAGAAGAACCTGCTGTAGTGGACTAGATGATCTTCAGATGTCCCTTATAATCCCTGATTTTCTAATTCTTAGGTTCTGTGATCTTATGATCTACTATGTCTGTTGACCACTGAGCTTAATTAATATTATTACCCTTTAATTTTCAAGTAGTCACAGTCTTAAATGGGTAGATTGGACCTTGGTCTCTTTTCAATCACATTGAAATTTAGGTGAGAACAAAATATGGTGTATTAATCTTCCAGTTTCCATGAATAGTGTGACCTAGCATATTTACAAGACATTCAAGCTTCTCTTAGAAGGCTTTTCCTTTCCATATTTGATTCTTCTCATTAAGATAGTGCCTGACTCATCATCTCCATAATCATGTTATCATCCATTCTAACCTTACAACCATGCTTCCAGCTGTGTTTCCACTTCTGAAATTATATGCTTGGCACTTCCTGCGAATTGACTACATCCAAAAATTAAAACAAATAGCTCTGTTACTGAAACCATTACAAATGACAGTGCCATTGTATTCCAAGCAACTTTCAGTCCTGAGGGACAGGAACGCTCATACATTGGTAGAGGCTTTGTTATTATCACTGTTTTTATTTGGTGATGATAATCTAGAATCAAGATACATTCTGTATTAGGATCAGACCCTGAAATGATGTAGGAAATAAGTTTATTCAGCAATGATTTGTTTAAGTGACTAGGATTCCTGGTACCTTACTTTTTGGTTCTTTTAATAAGGAACACAAACCACATCCTTTTCATTTCAGCCTTTTGAAGATATCTAAAAACATGTATACAAAAATCCATTAGGAAGACTTAGAAAAATAGATCTTTTATCCCTGCTTCTAAGATTTGTAGAATAGTAGAAATCAGACTTATAGCAGTTACATCCAGATGCAGTGTATTAACTTCTACTTTCTTCTCCACCGTCAACTGCCAGTATTAGCTATTGCCCTCTGGTCTTTGGACTTCTAGCATATTCCTTCCTTCATTCAGTAGTCACTGAATTCAATTTTGATATCCACATTTCTGCCAATTAGGAGTTTGCTAAAGAAACTCTGTGTGTGGTGTGGCATGATCTGTTTCCTTCTCTAAAACCTCGGGAGCTCTAAGATTCAAATTTAGTTATGATATAGAAGAAAAATTACATCTGTGTCAATTCTCTTTTAGAATCTGTCTCCATAAAAATCTTATTTACCTATGTGCATTTTCTACATCAGCCACAAGATGGGAGTATTGATCTTTAAAGCTCTTGTTCTGCTCTTTTTTTTTTTTTTTTTTTTCTTTTTTTTCTTTTTTTTTCTCTTCCCCTTTTTTTCCCCCTTGTGCTGTGCCACAAAAGGACTTGAAGAAAATGTTTTGTTCCCTCCTGAATAAGTTCTGTGCAATGAATTAAATCAGTTTCTGGAAAATGTTAGTCAGCCTCTATCAGAATATGAATCCAAAGGGCAAAAGTCATGCTCACATTAAAAGAATTTCTTGTGACTAAGCATCACATTTCTCTGATACTAGCTCTGGAGCAGTTCTTTTTCAGTTTCTGCACTGACCTTTATATTTTCACTTAATGGTTTGCCCTTAACACCCTCACTGGGCTATAAGGATAAGTGGAATAACAGATCAAAACACTTTCTGCTGTATTTACAGGTCACCATTTGCAAGATTGGTAAAGCACAGCCTTCTTGCTAAAAATGACCAACTCTGAGTAATTTTTGAAATGAGGACTCACGTTTAGGAGGTATTAATAAACTGTTTACTCTATAGTTAAATTTTACTACGTGGGGAACTGGAAGGCAACTCTTTCCACTTTGGAGTTATTTCTGAACGGTGTGATCTTGTCCTATATGTCATGTGATGAATAGTGAAATGGTTCCTGTGAAGGCATGAGAAGACAATGGACCAATCCCAAACTTGTGACCCTCAAATTTCTCAACATTGATGAACTTCGTATAAGAACCTCCTTGATCTATAGTCAAAGCATTCATAACTTTTGGGAGGCCTTTATTTTCCTACAAGCTTATATGATTTATAACTCTCTTATGTCTAAAACACAGCATCATCTAAACTGCCTTTTTGTTTGTTCAGTTTATTCAAAGAAGAGAGAGAATAATTTAACCATTGCATGCTGTATGCAAGTATTAAAGCAAGAATGTAGTTTGCAGCTTGGAGATAATTTTATAAGCAGGAGTTGATAAATGCTTTTGAGAGGTATTATTCTAATATATATTTCAAAGCATTTGTCTCCTCTTTGATAGGAAAGAGGAAAAAGAAGGGTAAAAGCAGTTTTTTTCAGAGCTCGAGTACTTGCCATTGAGAAATTTTTAAGTCAAACTACAGCGTGCACTGTTGTTGTTGTTTTTATGTAAAATGTTAAAATTTCATTCTATTTTGTTTTTTCCATGGTGAAATCTTAAAAATATTCCCGAGTTTAAATTACTATTGAAGTTAGATGTAGAAAACAAAATGGATTAGCTATTGCAATGTTCATTTTCTCATTTTTTCCAGGCTTACCAACTATAGCTATTTGTAATATCTTAGCCAAATTTCGACTGCTTTTGAATGAACTAAAAACCTGAATCTTCTTGCTCCTCTATCTCAGACATGCTGAAAAGGAAGGTTTTTTTTCCTTCCAGAACAGAAAGTTTGGGTTGTCTTGGGGCAAACAGTAATAAAGCAGCTGGAAATGTGTTTATGCTCTCCCTGTGTGCTGGGGTCTCCTGTTAAATCTGAAACATTTTCTCCTCTTACTGTGGTCTTTGCTATGAACTTGGTGTTATGTCCTCTCCAAGGATAAAAGCGACTAGTCATAGATGTGTACAAATGGCTAAGTAAATATGGCCCTTGGTAAAGTGCTGTATTTAAAGAAATAAACAGGAATCTCAGTAACAGAAAGAAAATGAAGAATTATCATGGAAAATATCTTGATATATCTTTGGCAGAAATGAGCTTGGAAAAAAGATACTTTCTGCTTCTGTTCACTAACTTTCTGTTTTCTCCCTAAAAGCGGATTGTAGATGAGAAATGGCTGATGTCTTTTTGTACCTTGTCCTTGTTTTTTCTGTATGTTCACAATCAGCCCCAGTCAGCAAAACATTTTGTTTTGTTTTCTTTTTCTGTTAACAGTGTAATTATATGGCTACATAAGAATTGCCTTGATGTCCATTCACAACAATTTACTTGCAGACAATTTAATCCTTTTGAGCCTCATGCACCGCTTTAAGGTAGTTTTTGATGGAGGAGCCCAGAAACAATTGGTTTCCTGAATGAGTACTCAGAGCCTCCTGAATGTGACAGTGCAGCTCTTATGCAGCATGGCCTTTCATGCCTTCTTAAGGCGCTCCCAAGCCACCTGCTGCATTTTTTTTTCTTTCCCTTAATTAATGAGTAGAAGAAGGATTAACTCCCCAGTGGGAGGCATATGTAGCTCAAAGAGTACAGACAATTTTAAACTAATTGTATTATGGGTTACTTCCTTGGAAGGGAACTCCTGATGAAAAGTAGAGTAGGTTTACTTTTCTTTCCTGACATATTTTACTGGGATTGTTGAGTTTCTGAATGTTAAACTAAGAGGAAGGAAACCAATGAACTTTGCCACTGTTAAACTCTTTTCATGAAATGGGAATTCCTTTGATGTAAATGCAGAAGCAATTAATCAAACAACAATTTTATTTTTTATTAATGTTACCTGATTGAAAGAACCACTTTGTAATATCAGACTGTGTTACTTCTGTGACAGTCTTAGTGGTTTTAAGGATCTTTCATATAATGAAACTGTAGGTAATCATGAAAATCATGCTTGTATTGTGCCCTCAGACCTGAAAAGCTGAACTCGAGACGATTATCATCCTCAGTGATAAGATGAGAGCTAAAAGAAAGTCACAAGCTGGATAAAAGAGGAAGAATCCCAAATCTCAATGCACTCCAATGTCTGGATCAATGAACAGCCATGAGAAGGTCCAGTGCACATCTCAGTCATTTGGAGATCTATTTAGGTGTTTCTCACTCTCTCGTAGCAGATATTCTACTGGATAAGTTTAGTTTGGTGGACTGTATTAGAAAGAAAACAATTCTGCACAAGCATTTTTTTAGAGGTCCCTAATCATCATTCTCAGAGGGACCTTTATGAAATGACTTAGTTTCATGGCTCAGTCCCAAGCAAACCAATGGCTCTTGTCACATGCATTTAGGTGCCTCCTCCTATTTATTTCCATGGAAATATAATAGATATAAAGAGCAAAAGAATGCTATTTAATAGAGCAAATTCTCAGCTGCAGAAGATCATTTTTCAAGATAGTCACTACCATTAGCTGTGCGTTTTCACTGGTGGTGAACAAGAGCTTGCATGCTGTACTTGTAACAATCTGCACTAGCTGAGATGACCCACAGCCGTTGTTGCCAGTGCTGAAATGCACCACCCACCACCTCACTGTACTCACATCCATTCCTGGTTTCCATAAACATTTAGGAAGCAATGGGTACTATTTTTTCTGTATGGAGGAGTTCAGTTGCTCACCTTTGCTTCACACACATTTTTATGTCAGACACCATTCTGTCAGACTGCCCCTCTGTTGCCATCTGTCACAGTGCAACAAAATATAGTGGAATGCTGGAGGAAGGTTCAACCCCCTACTGCCGTACCGTCAACATCCACCCCTGACACTGTGGGCCGACAAAATAAAATCACTAACATTATTTTTGGAGCAGCCTTTGTACTTGTAAAACTAATGTCTGGAATACTTCTCTGTGTTCTTTCCTAAGATCTTATTCAGATGAAAGCTGTCATGCTATCTTTGAGATTACTTTGAATAATTGTATAAATCCCTTCAGAAGTTGAATTTACCTGTTCTTATTTAGTTACCTCACTTTATTTGAATTTAAGCGTTTGTCTGTGGTTTTCTTTTCAGAACAGTGACAGAATACGTTAACTAAACAGTATCATATATGGGTGAAAAAGAGAAAATAATGCCATCAAAGTTCCAGAGGCATTTCAGCTTCTCATGTGCAACAGTGATTAAAAAGTGAAAAAAAATTTTCCTCAGAGGCCTTTCAGGAACTGGAGTAAAATAGCATTAGCATATTTAATTCACTGAGGGCTTTGGGAAAACAAAAGCAATTCCCATACCTTGTGCAAGCTCCAGAAGTATTGTGGAATAAATTTACACTGCTAATTTTGTAGAGGTAGAACAGTAACCCGGTGCATTTATGATCTAAATATCTCTGCAATGCTTTGTTTTATTTCAATGACCTAGGTGTTGAAACCTGGATACAGTGCACTGTCCAGGAAAATGGTATGCATAGGGATTTGACATCTGTGTCAGGTGCAGCATGGCTTGTCATCTCAGCATGATCTCTGGAAAAGCCTAGATAAAGTAGGAAGGAACAGGGAGACTTGGGGCTGGAACGGCACTGGATTTCAGTCACAGTGCTGCAGAGTCAAACCTCGTCATAAAAACTGACCCGACAATTTTATTTTTAATGATCCCTATCTGAACTCTCTTTGATATTAAAGATGGGTTACTTTTATTCCCCTTTCCTGTCAAATTGTGGGCAAGCATCACTAAATCAAGCAGAGAGATGCAGACCTTTCAGGAAACCTGGACGTGGAGTGAACATTTTTTTCTAGCCCTTGAAAGTACATGGGATTGATCTGTTTGCTGTACAATCCCCAAGCCTCAGGCTAGGGATAAAATTTCTTAGAAGAGAGGCAAACTAAATCAATTCTCTTCTGTTGCTGGGGTAAAGTTGGTCAATAGCTAATATTTTAAAGCACCTCCATCAACAATTTATGAGATTTATTCAGTTTATGCGAAAGAGCACTCCATAATCATCACTGCGCAGTGATGGCCCAACAGGGTGTTGCTAACTGTATATCATTTAATAAAAGTTTTTCAAGTGCTCAGCATGCTTTCATCAGAAGGTGATTTTTGTTTTTATCTTTGTTTTGTATGAACATTAGGAGGTAATCAAGAAGTTATAAAAGTTGATGATTTATGAAGCTTTTGAAGAGGTGGGTGAAATTGTAAGCTAGATATAATGCTTATATTGATCACACTGTTGGTAAAAGATGATAAGTCTGTTGACTAAAACTACTGTTAAAACGAATTTTATGACTGGACGTTAAAAAGAGATTTAGTATTATTTTTATAACTTGATTTTTCTTAATAGCAACCTTGGTCAACTCTGGTCAGTATAATGTTGATGAGGGAACAAGCCCCACAAATATTTACAAGACTGTTGAATAGTTTTAGAACATTTTCTAGCCACATAGTTCTCAAATTACTCCTACAACTTCTCTTCAATTTCTTGTCAGTATTCTTGTCTCTTATAAAAGAAATTTCTGAAATTTTTATTCCTGTTCCATGATCAGAGCTTCATCCTGATCTCCTCTTTTGATATCTCTGTTTCTTCTGCTTTTTGATATTTTTATAAAATTTTCCAATTTTTCAGTCCTTTTGCTTTTCTTGTATCCTGATAATACACTACTTATTACCTTTCTTGTTCTAGTTTCAAAAGAACAAGAGAAAACAAAGTCATGATTTGTCTTTTTGCATATGTAATCCCGTACACATTGCCTACAATTTACAAAGAACTTCAAAAAACTCCTGTCTAAAGTTTCATATATTTGTCAGATTTATTCCTCCTTTTCAGTTTTTTACTCTTTCCCTGCTATGTTTTTTTTTTGTTTTTAGCTACTTCTGTTTTGGAGAGAATCTGCACTTGATAGAATCATAGAATGATTCTAGAATCTTAGAGCGGATCACAGGTTCATAGGTCATTCATATGGATCATAGAATGAATCACAGATTGTGTGATCTGGAATCCTAGAATCATGGAATGATGACCTGCACTTATTTTCCTCTTTCTGATTAATCATCACCATATGATTTGTTTCTCGTTTCACAATACTTTATATCTGCTTCCGTTATTTGTATTCTGTTTCACTGCATCTACTGGTATCATCACATCAGTACCCTTTCAACCTGCTAGATTTTGGTTATGTGAATACAAGAGTGCAACTATTAATTTTTGAAAGTCATTAGTTCTTGCTTTTAGGACTATGCATCTTCGTTCTCCATAACTTTTATCCATGTATTTTTCTTCCTTTATTTTTCTGATAATATCAGTGACCGTATCTTTATTGCTACATTTATTTCCAACAGAGTTATATAATATACAGTATTTTTCAGATAAAAATACAACTTTGCATTTAGAACAAACTCTGGTTTCTTTGGCTGATTTAGTTTATACTACATCTACTTTGTAATCTAATGACAATATGAAAATGTCCAAAGATATTATGAGAAAAATCCATTTTATACCAAAACAAAATGATGTTTTCAAAATATACAATGGTAAATATGACATGAAAAACACTTGTCAAGTAACTCATCTGCCATAGTCTGCGTTTGTGGATGATCATGTGAATCCTCACCATATAGATATCTGCAGGATATCTATTGTGTTTCTCCTGAAGAATGATTCCCCTTGAATCAAATCCATACAAAGTACATTTCTTAATAAATGCTGCCAGATGCAAAAAGAAAAATTGAGGTTACCTTTCTTCTTTCACTTACATAAATGGAATAAAAATCACTAGGATAAATTATCATTATAATAAAACAAATCTGAAAAGGACTTACTTAATCGTTTAAAGTTAAGCTGAATATTTTATTATTCTTCAGTCTTCTTTTGAGATAAAATAAAACTTACTTTGACTTTGTTTATCTCCAGAAGCACTTGAGAAACAGAGGTTCACTGATGTTAGTAATTCCTTTCAATTATAGCAGCTAAGTAAGAGCTTTAGGAACACAATCACTCAAGAGACAAAGCATAATAGCTGGTTGATTTTTTTCAAATTAATTTAGAAACTATTGCCAATAGCAGAAGTTTTATCTTTTTCCTCTATCCAAAACCACCAAGACATGTATTCTCTCTGCCAAATTTGCAGTTTTATTCCTCATGAAAATATTATGAGATATCCCTACAGTGTCTCTGAAGCTAGAAAGTTCTAGCATGCATTGGAAGTTCTTTCCAAATCAACAGGTGTTGGTAGTTCTTTTCTGGAAATTTTAGTTCCAAAAAAACCCCCATAGAATATCAGATCTGAAGTACTTTATGTGACACTAAAATAAATAAAGAAATTGTATTCAATATTAAAATAAAATTTAGATAAAATTTATGACTAAACAGTAAGAATAACATTTACATCTGATTCTGTTACACTGGAAGTATATCATACAGTCCTTCCTGAAACACATAAAGTAGTACAGAAGATAAAGAAATAAATTATATTAGGAATGCTGTTGGACTATTTCTTCCACAAAATAAAAATAACGAGCATTATTCCTTTGATTTAAAAAACAAATTGAGATTGTAATGAACTTGGATTTATTTCTACCTAATGTAAAGTCATTCCTTCTTGAATAAAGAAGAAATAATATTGAAGAAGAACTTACATTGAAAAGTCAGTAGATTTCTGGCATTTATTATAAATCTAAAAAGAATGTTTACATCCTTGGTTTTACTGTGGGAATATTAACAAAGAGAAAAAATAAATTGTAGGATTTAGACAAAAGTTATAAACTACAAGAAAGAAAAAAAAAAGACAAAAATATAGGGAAAATTAACATTAGAATTACTTCCCTTAATATTCACATATATGAATGCAAAATGGCTGGCTGTATTTGTGGGCATTAAACCAATGTACAATTCTGGAACAAATTATCTAAGCAATATGGGACTTCATGGCAACATTCATTCATGACAATGTAAATAATAACAATATTGGTAGTTTAAACATTGAACAGAAAACTAGCAGAAAGTATTATGTTATTTTTCAATTTTGTTTTGTCTTAGCAATTAACTGAATTATCCTTTACAAATCAGGTAACCATTGCCTGCTGAAGAATTAGTTTAGATCGAATTTTTGCAGGTAAAATGCTCAGTTAGAGAGTTACATCTCATTCTCCTCCTGAAGGTCCTTATTTTCTCTTGAATAGATGTGAGGAAAATCTTTTATAGTGTGTTAGAAAATTGGCACAAATATTATATGTTTATGCACTGGACACTGATGTTTTTTAGCATGGATTCCCGCACGATACAAGACAGAACAGCTCAGCTGAAGGCAGTGGAGCAAATCAATCAATACTGGCTAAGGGTTTTGTCCCCAATCAGTGTTTTGATGGGAAGACAGAAAAGGGACACTTTACTGTCATGTGCTGAAAACATTGTGTGTCTTACTGGGTCAGGCTAAAGACTGCCCTTTGGAAAAGAAAATAAAATCACTGCCTCTTGGCTAAGTAAAAGAATTGTGCAGTTTTGAGTACAAACAATAGAGCCTTTGAACTAAAGATGTGCAGGCATGAAACTGTTTATTTATAGGGAAAAATGACCCACTTCTCTGTGAACGTGACCCAATTTAATCTGTTAGAAAAAAAAATTGAAAAGCTATTTGACCTAAATTTTCTGAAGCAAAAAGGTGTGTGGCAAGCAGGGGACTAGAGTCCATAGTGTTCATGAGGCAGCATTGTTTACAGGTCACTTGCTCCATGAGTCAGGCAGGATTTTGTTTCTTTTAATAGGCTGTGATTAGAAACGTTACCTGAAGAACTTCCACAGAGCTTTGATCTGTCATGTTACTCCTTTGCAACTTTCTTTGGGATGCAACTACATTGTAAACACCAGTATTACTTCAGTTCCAACAGAATCTCAGATCTACCCAAGACAACATTTGGTGATAATAAAGTGCCTTACTCAAACAGGTATGCAAAGACAAGAAGATTTTATTAAGAATTTAGTTGAGAGATTAATCTCAGCATGATCTTCTTAAGAGCTCTACCTACAATATCACAGTCTTTAGAAATAGGCAGAAAAATTGTAGTTTCATTAGTTCATGTGATCATGAAGTGGAAATTCCATGGACTCACTAGGTCTGAAGAAATTCATGGTTTTTTTTAATTCATTTCTTAAATCTGTTTTGAGAAGAGACCTGTTTTGACTTTGACCTATTTCATGTTCTCTGTATGTACATTAACATACTGAATGATCAGAGACAGTCAAATCTGAGTCACTGCCGAAATATTTATTTGCTGTACTTCAATGGCAAATCTTCCCGTGCACTCTCAATATGAATATCATTAACTTTTTAACTATTAACATTAACTATTAGCTATTAACTATTTAACTATTAACATTAACTATTACAACTTTAGAGAATTGTATGTGACATGTAGACTTCAAAACATGTTGACATTTTTTTGTCAAAAGCCCACATATTTCCAAGTCTTTTCTCAGGTAAATCAAAAGCTAGATAAAGAAGGCTTGGTGGACATCTCTATTTTCAGTCTACAGAACTGCAAATGTAGAATGAGTCATAGCTGTTTCCTGTTCTTTTGCTCCCAGAGTTACGTAGGGACAACGAATTTGGGAGAAGGAACAGTACTAGCGCGCTGTCAGCCAAGTTATCAGTAAAACTGAGAATGTTAAATAACAAAAGCAAAAAAAGGCAAGTTGAGGTAGTGACCATCACATAGAGATCTATAAAATTCGATGGAGATGTATTCACCATCTTGACCATTTTAGCATTTACCCAATGATCATTTCTTCTTATAAATCTGTGACAAATAAGAATTTTTTTTTCTTAATTAATGTTTTTGTTCATTATTTTAGATGTGCTTTGCATTATCTTGATTTGGCTCTCTACAGTGCATCTGGATGGGCAGTAAATAGCCCTTTGGAAATTTGGGAAGTAACTGCAGGAAAATGCTGGAAAGTAAAGTAAGACTGAAGAATACCCTATAAGGACATAGTGATCAGAGATGTGTTGACTTTAAGATTTTATTAGGTACCAGTAATTCTTCCTTTCTCAGCAGTTCACCTTGCTACATTTACCTTATGGTATCATAAAACTTCAGTTTTAACTGCTTGATTCAGTGGGTGTTATTAAGATTTTCATTGCTCTAATATTATATAGAATAATAATATCTTTTGTGAAAGGCTCTTTTGTGGAAGGTGTAATAAAATATAGCAGCATGCTAGAAAACAACAGGATTTCACTCTGCAGAAGTTTCAGTCTTCTTACCTTTAACAGAAGATACACTGTGTGATTCATTCAGCCACTGAACATGACTTCAAATTATAAATGTATAATTATGTTTATGTGGAATATACATGGCCTGGGCTGGCTTTAGCAGTTAACTCCATTCTATACTGAAGACATTCTTAGAAGTCTCGCCAGTCTGTTGAGCAATCTGAGTATGCTTACTTATTCATATCTTTAAAAATTTGCAACTCTGGCAGAACACGATTGCACTTATCTCAAACACAAAAATAGAGAAAAAGAACAAAATTCTTCTAGTCCAGGTGTGCATGTCAAAATTAAAAAAGGAATTATGAATATCATCGTATCAAATTCAGTCCTTCCATTTGCAAAGATTTCCAGATACAAGATACCTTTTGGTATCTGTTCAACCTGTCCAACTGCAATGCTTGCTCATTCTGATGAGATAATTATCTAGCAGTATCAATTTTGACAGTAATTCTCAACAGTCAAATGGTCTATCACAGAATGATTTTTATTTTTTTAGCATCTGTAGTGAATCTAAGATGATAATCTTCAGGTACAGGATTTAATACTCCTAAAATAACTGCAGCTCTCCAACTAATATTTGAAGTTATTTGTTGTTTTCTTAACATTACTCATCTTCAGATTTTCCACTTTAAGTTTTGCCCTTGTATTAACTGTGGTGCTAAGCACTACTTATATGTCATAGTGACAGATTTACAGTCTTGATTACCCGTAGCTTTCCTAGTCATCAGCAGTGTGCATTTGAATATGAACCTTTCACAACAAACTCTTCTTATTTTCAGACAGCATGTGGCTTAACATGGCCTTTTTAATCTGAGGAATTTAACATTAGAAATTGAAGCTAATTAAGTAAAGATAAGAGCACTGCTGGTTATTATACATTTGGAAATAAATGAGACTTATGAAATTAGTGTAATACTGGATTGTTGAAACTAAGTTTTTAATTTTTTAAGTAAAGTAATACTTTAAAATTAATAACGTAGCCAACGTAGCTGCTAAAAACATGTGTTCAGAATTTCTGCTGACAAACGCTGTAAAAACTGAGAGCCTTGTGCTTCTAGAGAAGTTTCTTATCAAATGCAATTGTTACAAGTGTTTGGCTGACCAAAGCCTCTATCTTCAAGATCACCTCTAGCACCATTCCAATCTGCTCTTCTGTGTCTGTGCAGGTAGTCTGCTTTGAGTGTTGCTGCCATTGTAGTACCAGTACCTGCCTCATCATGTGCTGTCTGGAGTCATCCAAAATGCTGGACAAACATCCGAATTTGAATTTGACTCTGAATTTTCATTTTATTAAAAGTAGCTATTAGCAGTGAATGGCTATCCATTTCATTGAATATTATGTTTATTTGAAATTGGAATTATTTTTTATTGTTCATGTTTTTTTTTTTTTCCTATGGACAATCCTCCAGAATTTACCTTTTCATAATCAGAATTCTGGACTTTATTTAAGGCATGATTATTTTAAAATTATTAGTAAAAATAATTATTATTTTTTTCACCACAAAGAATACCTATGGTCTATGCAGAATCAGTCAATAAAAGTCTTGCCCTTTGTATTATTCATTGTTCTTAAATATTTATTATGTCAATCAGAAGATGAAGTCTCCTCCAAATACTGCCTGGCAGAATTTATTTAAATGTAAATTTTGTAAATGAAGCATAAAAAGTTGTTTGTGTTTCAGAAGAAAATAAAAAAATATATATACTGAATGCTTCTAGAATAGAGTTTGCAGATTCAGTTTCACAATGCTGCAAAATTTGTTACCGAGCTGTGATTCAGCCCTTGGCTTAGTAGTATGGAATTAAATAGAACTATGAATAAAAGGAGATTCTCCCTCTGTATATAGAAAACATAAAAAATAAGTTAACATTTAGTATGTGTTCTGAATTGCCTTCTAGAGTCTAATGATCTCCTTTATGACGTAACAGTATGATTGCTTAATAGTACTTATTTTCTGTTGTTACTTCAGTGTTCAGTTTTTGGTTAAAAGCCGATTCCTGAACAGAATGCAGATAACATTACTCAGTGTGGAACTGTAGTAAGTACAGTCCTGCTCTCACGTCTGGGAAGAGAAGTACTGTAGTTGTTGCAGGAATCTTATAGCAAGTTCCACTTGTCTTATGGTTTGTGTCTTACTTTATTTGTCTTGGGCAATTTGCCCTTCATCCTGCTGAGTCCTGACTGTCTCCATTCTTCTGAAAATAATCACTTGCCTTACGGTAGTTAACTTACTTAGATTTTGTCTTGTCTGTCTTTGGAGCTACAGTCTCTTTGAGCACTGAATTGTCAACAGCCATTCTTCATGATCTCCTTTTCTGTGCAGAGATTTACCTCTTTATTCCAAACTTATCCCAAGCTTTTCCTCTCCAAAATTATTTTTGCCAAATCCTAGTGCCAGGACAGAGCCCAGAAAAATCCACAATTCTGGCCATTGTTTATTGAGGAGGAAATGGAATCCTTTCCCCTGCTTCCATTTGATAGGAGGGGCGCTGTTGGTTCCCCAAATTTCTTTTAATGAACATTCCAGCAGGTTCTATGTTCCACAGATTTTTCTCTCAGAGAGGAACTCATTTTATTTAACTGTCTTCCTCCTTTCCAATCAGCCTTACTGTTATCCTACTGTTTATGATTTGGGCAGCTCTCCCAGAAGACTGGTCTGAAAGCAGAAAGAAACAAGCACTGATTCTCTGGTTTGCTGAAGAGATCAGGATTTCTTGCTGCATATTTCATACAGCTGTGCTTTCTTGGCTATCTCTCTCATTTCCCTACATAAATTCCACTCTTTTTTTTCTCCATTTCACTCATTTTTTCTCATCCATAGCACATACGGATTTCTAAGATGATAAAATCAAAGACTCATTGAACTCACTTGTTAAGAGGGAATCACTTTGGAAGTACTTTGCAGTGAATTCATAGGTTCTGAGTTTGGAGGGACTCAGAATTGTTGTGTACTAGAAAGAACAGATGCTTCTAATTTATGCCTTCTTCATTACTGGTAGACTGAAATTTACACTAAAGTTAACAGTAGTCTGTTTTGAAATAGATCATCAATACCAAAACTGTACTTACATCTATTAAAAAAATTAAAAAATTGAGTGAAAATGAAAAAAATCCTTGAGCACATATTTACTGAAAAACTATGGGTTGTTTCTTGGTATAGGCCATCCTGACACTGCAATGCATCAGAGAAAATACTGTTCTTCTGATTCAAACTGCCATTTCTATACAACTTTACTATGACTATATGAGAGAGTTTTACAAAACGTGGATGATCTTTTCTTAGCCACCTTGCTGTAAAAAGTTTTCTTCTCTGCAAAAAGTCCTAACTGAAGTTCAGTTCATAAAATGCCCCAGAAGTGTTACCTAAATGGTTACTGCATGCAGCTGTATGTGTTAATAACTTATGAAATATAATATGAAATATAATACTTTAAACTTTTTTAATAAATCAAAACTTTATTGCGGCAGAAAAGAAATAATTGTCTTACTTTCATTTATAGTATGATACCCTACAAGACTTGGGAAGAAATATTTCTTTCATTGAGTAATTATGTAGTTACATTAGGGGTGAAAGGGGACTTGATTTCCAGTGAAATCTCAGGTATTAGCCTCTTTTGGAAATATGATCATGGCTAGATGAAGTAGCAGTCTGTGCAAGGATGTAGACAACAATTATTCATGGATTTTAAGACCCAGAAGGGATAATTTAGTCTGACCTCCTCTATAACATAAGCATTATAATTTCACACTGCAATACTTCTTCTGAGCCTCTAACACATCCCTGCACAGTGCTGGAACAGTTTTAATAAATTCTGAAGTTTTATTTTGGCACAGAACAGAAAGTGGAAGTTAGTAAGAAAGAAAATTACCAGTCCTTTCTCTGTCTCACTGAAATAAGTGACAATTTTGCCTAATAAATTACAGCCAGTATATGATTTCACAGCCCAGCTCTATATAATATTCTGAAATCTTGAATGGTGTAGAAGGCATATGCAAAATATAAATATTGTAATTTATTTTAAATTAGTGAGGAATATTATGGAATATTATAGCTGAAACTCCTTTCAAGTGATTCACTGGCATTTTCTTTCAGTATCTGCTTCAGCACCATGAAGACAGTTAGAGCACACCTGATTTACTAGTTTTTACATTCTACTTCTGCTCTAGATGTGTACTTCTATTTAATATTATTTGTCTATGCCAGAGAATATCTTTTAGTATACACGATGTCTCCAATATGTAATGATGACAGCTAATTCAACTTATCTACTGGGCAAAGTTACTTTTCATGAGCCTGAAGACCTCCTTTTTTTTTTTTTTTTTTTTTTTTCTTTCACTTCTCTCTCTTGCTTATTTCTCAGCTGTTAACTGACTTGAATTCATGCACTTGGGCCCAAGCATTCATACAGCTGGATTTTTCTTTTGTTTTCAATCTGTCTTCGTTTCTTCAGTTCTTTCATCTTTATCCTGGGGCAGGGAGATGGTGGAAGAAAAGACTTGCAATAGAATTTGCAATGCAGGCAGACGAACAGCTTTATGCTGAGTACTTTTTTCCTGATGAGTGACGGATACATCTGTCTTATTTGCTCCAGGGACAGCATAAGCAACCTGAAAGATAATTTAGACAGTTTCAGAGGAAGTATTGTTTGTATCACTACCTCTCAGTCTTATCTTCCCTTTAGTAGAACCACTCCTCAAAGGCATTATCAACTACATTCAATATGCTACTTTGTTTTTAAATCTTCATAGAATCTGTCAAGACTGAAAAGAGAGAAGATTGTTTTGGCAAAAAGAAATTGGCTCATAAACTTCCCTGGGAGAATCTGTATGTGTCTATACTGTGTAGACTCAACTGGTGTTATTCTGACAGAGGCCAGTGATGAAAAAGTAATATGAACTATGATGCTCAGATGGATCTGTGAATTCAATCAGATTTGGTATACTGCATCATTAGTCCCTAATATCTTCTCTTTGTTCTGCTGGTGCAGAGCTATCTGTGAAAAGTACAAGGGCAGTCTGTACCTCAACTTTATTCAAATATGAACAAAATTGAAAGGAAGGTCTGGCAAATTGACACAGTATTGATGCTCATATTTCTCTAGCATAAAAATTTGTAGGTGTAGACAAGCTCCTGTGAGTGTGACTAGATTGTAGGCAGGCCTGCAGATAAGATGCTAGAGACTCAGTAATATTAGTAGATGATGGAAAGTTTCAAGAACTCTGAATGTACATTGTTTTAGAAATAGAACTGCTCTTTGAAGAAGGGATTCTCTTCAAATTCTTCTCTGAGGGAGGCTGTCCCTCAGGCAACTTGCCAGCAGAATACATCTGGTCTCTTTCTACTTCCAGAAGAATTTTTTTTTCCCATGGGATATTTTGAGCTCTGAAGCATGCTACAAAGAGGATAACAATGTTATTATCCTTCTCTTAATTACTATCTTTCCTGGACCATCTCTCTGTCCCTTTGCATTGTTATTCAAGCATAGAATAAATAAAATGCATCTGAAATGTGCCATTCATCACTAGATAGACTAAATTCCTTCACTCACTAGACTAAATTTGGACACCGGCACAGACCTGCGATCTGTGTAATATAAGAGAAGAACTTCTGAATAAGTCACAGAAGGGCATGTGTGTTCTACTGATACCCACTACCATGTAATTACACTCTATGTTCAGTATGGTTCTATTATTATTTTTATATATTTTCATTATAATTATTCACAAATTCACAAGAATAATAGAAATCCTAATTGTAATTATGCTTACCACCTAATAATTAGTACACAGCTATTCTGAAATTCTGGTACATTTGCTTCAAGGTTATATAGCTTTTTTTTTCCCTGAGTTGCCACATCTGAAATAATCAATAGGAGAAAAGACAGTCACAGGAGTAGTTCTGTGTCAGGATTTCTTTATTTTCCCATCAATCCAGGTTCTTACTCTGCAAATGAATACTAATGTGCTAAGTTTTTCCCTTAGAAACTCCATATTTTTTTCAAATATTCATCATTGCTATTTTTATTTGCATTTATTTTTAACGATATATGTTAATTTGTTTCATAATTATTTAGGCTTTGCAAAAATTTATAAGCATCATGAAATATAAGAAGTAAAGAACCCAGAGTTCTTCCTCAGTTTTTGCTGCTGCTCAAGGAAAGAGTGAAATGCAAAGTTGAGATATTTATGAAAACGTATCTTCCAGGATTTAACTCAGAAGCATATTTAAACAGGATGTAGCAATTATTTGGAACTATAAATAATAAACTTAAATCCTGGTTGCTCTTCCTAATTCCTCTGCAATTAGTGTATGAGTATTAGGAATTATAGCTGGTTAAGGGTGGAAAAAAAAAAGAAAAAATCCCCTCACTCCCACAGCCAAACTTTCCCATAAGCATAAAGAGAATGAATACCTAAAAATTAAACTCTAAAAAAAGAAGCAATCTTAATGTCTCTAGGCTGTTGCTGTCCAAGAAACATAGTTATGAGCCAAATAATTTCCCATTTTGTCCTCAGTCTTATAGTTAGTACAGGGTTAGCTACCAAAAGGAAATACCAGTCTGCTGAGACAATGAAACTGAGGACAGCCTGTGTGAATACTGTGAATACTTCAGGATATTCCTACAGTTATGGCCCTTCTGTCACATTTTCTATCTTCCACTGATTCTTCTTATTCTGAAGTGAAACTGTCAAAATCATGATGGCATAAAGGAGCACTGAGTTTCTTGAATAATGAGTAAGGTATCTTTATTTTTCTAATCTCTTTCATATGTCCCTCTCCAGCATGGGAAAAAGCCATCTTGTCTAACTTGTCTCTGTATCCTGGATTTAGTCTGAAAAGTCATTGCTAGGGTAGCAGGTGGCTGGGGATCTTAAAACACGTGGTATGAGCTTTATGAAAGGCCAGCCTAGGCCAGAGCAACAGAGGATAAATATAATCACATTACAAAGCATGACATTACTGAAAAACAAAGATGAAGAATGCAGTCTGTAAAATATAGGCACATTATAGAAACTTAAGAAAATATATTTTGGTTTCTTGAAAGTGGTTAGTACAAGAATAAAGGAAAGTGGGATGGGAATTTAAGTCTTAGAATATCAAAAATAAACTAACAGAAGATTTAAAAAAATCTTATGTGTTGATTAAACAATAAGAATTTTAAAAGTGTGCAGAAAAGGAAAAGATGCATCAGGTTTTAAAATAATTTTTTTTTCCAGCATTTTGTTCAAAAACAGATTCCTCTTAACTAAATCGCATTTAGAAATCTAAAACTTTGCTGGTAGTGTAACATCCATATTCCAGCTATGTGGTTCACCTTGTGCTGGGAAAAGGTGAATTTTAAATCATGAAGCATATTGTAAAATATCCTCATTCGTTTAATGTGTTTTTATCTCTTATGATCACATCATCCCTGATTCAATTAGCTCAATGGTGACTCCTGGGTTTTCTTCAGATTTACTGCAGTAGGGTTTTTCTTTCTGGCATATCTGATATGCAGAGGAGTTGCCTCCTGTCATTTCATTGAGACGGATGGAAATGCTAATTTTCTAGGGAGGAAATCTTTGCCTGCAGTTTTATTAGTAATATGACTCCCAATTATCTTACAGGTGTTTTTCAGTGGGAGGTTAGACTCCATCTCAATCTGATAAGGCATTCCTAATAAGAGCAAATTAGGCCAGTACTCTCAGAAAGAATAAAGTGCCATATGTCCTGACTTTTCATAGCGATCATTAAATCCTAGGAGAATATGTACACAGTGTATTCAGTTCTGAAGAAAACAAAGAAAGTCTTCATGAAGCAGTTATAGTTTTCTAACAAACAACTAATTAGGATCAATACCAAAGTAGTTTAGTTAATAGAAGAAGAGAAAGAATGTGTCTGTAAGCAGAGAACTTTGTAAACTGATCCCTGTTCTCAGTCTGGGCAGTTTGTTTTTACACATGCTCATAACCAAACATGGTCTATATTGATATATTCAGAAATACAATGTGGTGAAGAAAGAATAATAATTATATACCTTTTAATCACATCCCTCTGTTTATCAACATTTTGTAAAGATTTATTTTCCTGTTTTGTTTTGTTTTACTTTGTGGATTGAAGCCTTCCCCATCACACAGACCTTATTTACAAGCAACATGACAAAGGCATTTTAAGCCTGTGAGCTATCCATTATTGCTTAGAACAGAAATCTGAATGAAATAAATATTCTGAGCATACACTATAATTTCATAAACATGAAATTGTAAAACACGAACAAATTGGTGCTGCAGTCAGAGATGTAAAAAATTTCTACCATTTTTTAAGGACTCATAATTTGAGAGCAAATGCTGCTGCCCCTCAGTGGCTTATCTGTGAAACAGAATCACCTTAATCAAATGACTCCTGTACCACAGCTTGTGTTCAGTCAATGTATTTTGTTCAACTTTTCTTAGAGTTAGAATTTTATTTTAAAAAATGAATAGAGCACCATTCTTCCTGAAATGCAATATATTTTTGCTCTCTATATTGACTGCTACAAAATGACACAACAATTCAACCTATAACTAAAATGGACAGAATATGGAAATACATTTTTGTAGGAAACTTCTATTCCATTTAGTTTTCTCAATCAGAACAAACAGTAAATACTAGGAAATTTCTTAAAATAATTAAATGTAAAAACCTTGCATACAGTGGGAATTTGTTCCTTTCAGGCTGCAGTGGAACACAAGGACTGCAAAATGTGCTATAAATATAATTTAAGAAAAAGGTAAATGCAGGTTGCAAAAATCAATTACTTCAGTTTTCACCAGGGGAGAAATTTATGAATGCAAGCATTAAAAGCAAATGTGCAATGGAATATATGCAGTAAGCTATGCATAACACAGCTTTTGGAAGGCTGAGGACTCATGCAGACACTTAGAATCAGACCAAAGTATTCAGAGACATGGGAAAAATAGTGGTTTTTCTGAAAGAAAAGGCTTTCTTTCTTTTTGGAAGACCTGTTTTTCTGCTTGGAAAAGAAAACACATATTTAAATGAAGGACGATGGTGCTATTTATCTTTGATTTATTTTGTTATGAAAACATTTTTCAAAGGGAGATTTTTTAACAAAAGAATTGCATTTCTCCCCTAGTTAACTCTAGGGACAGATTAAAGCTTCGTTTTATAGCTTCCAGGAAAGTATAGCATATGTGAATCAGTGTGATCGTGTGGTGCCATTATTGTTTCTATTTAGATCATTACTTCCATATACTCTCTTGTTAAAGGCCGAATTTTGAAAACTTGTTTAGAATCAGATGCGACATAGCTCCGTTTTCAGATGTTTTATATTCTAGGCAACTTACAATGTTCTCCAGCACTGGAGTTCTTAATTTTAAATTTGAAGAAATGGGGGCTGTTTTTACACTTGTTGTAAGCACATTGTAAAAATGTCAGATATAGACAAAGTCCGTATAGTGAAAGGAAGTAAATTAACTAGGAACTTTAGTTTTGAATATGGTCTCTGACTGTGGCTCATTACCAAAACTGTCTTTTGAGAATTTCAGCAATAGCATTAGTTACACTTGATTCAGATGAGTACTCACCAACTTTCTGGGGTAAGAGTATATGTTTTCAGCAAAGAAAGGATTGCTATATTGCAACAGAGTACACTAGTAGTTGCTGGTCTGGAATGAATATAAAATTCTTGACTAGTGAGGAGAGGATAAAAGACAAATTGGGAGTATATATGCTCAGTTAAATGAAGTTGTAGAGAAAAAAGATGTACTGTGGGAACCTACTGATTCCTTAGGAAAACTAAATGAAAACTTACAATTCTCTTAAATTTCTCAAGCTTCTATCTTTTTGACTATGCAATGATCACTTCCTAAGCAATATTTTTTTCACACTGAAACCAGTGGGCAGTAAAGCACAGTTTATTCATGTACTGGATAACTGAAGCCTGAAAATTACTGTCTATACCCTAGCCAGAAGATACGGTAGATTTACAGCTTTAAACATCTATTGCCCTGTTTTGGTGAAAATTTTATCAGTGTTGACAGGACTACTAAATTCTTACCAAAGTCCATTGCTCTGAACTCAGCTGTTGCTCTCTTTGAAACCCCTGTGGCATATTACTGGATGAACTTTCTCTGACAGTGAGCAATTTTTGCACTTTGGAACATACTGATGTGAGCCCCAGCTTCTGTCATTGATTTGAACTTAATCTACATGTTGCATCTTTATTGTACTGCCATGATTCATTTAAAAGCAAATGCTTTAGAGCATGGCTGGCTGGCGTTCACTATAGGATGGGCAGCCAGAAAAAGAAAACACTCCAGTGCTGTTTTCTGGGGTTTATGTCTGGAAGGGAAAATGGCTAAAAACATTATAATGTCTCCCTGCTATTCAGAGTTTTGACTTCTTTAGCTAGAGGGGCTGGATTCATGATCCATTTAATGTTTCCTGTCCAGCATCTAGTTGGTGCATTATGTTCCACGTCTCTTTCCATTAGCTTAGCCCTATATGATGTCAATTGAGAAAAGCAGTAGCTGTACATTGTTAAGTCCTTGTAATGGTATGAAAATGGCAGTTATGGGGGCCTTTTACCAATGTATGCTTTACCATTATATTTCATGCCTTTAGCTCAGCTGCAGTGATAGTAAAGAATTCGGCTATAGCCCAGTTAGAGTTTCAATTTTTTTCCCCAAAAAACATTACATAACGGAGCAGTTGATGGAAAATTCATTCCCTTTGGTTTATTAAATGTAGGATAGTAACCTCAATAGCAGATTTGACAACTTCATGAGTACTTCCCTTGAAAGAAAAAGAATTAAAACTAAAATAAAGTAGAAATTATATGTTGTTGGAATAATCTTTTTCTTTAACTAACAATGTCACTGGGAAAGCATTTCTGGTACTCGCAAATTATAGATAGGAGAAAGTCAAGGAAATGAAACATAAGTCTTCTGAGAGACACGATGACTCCTGTATTTGGAAAAGGTGTAATGTGATGTGGAAGAATGAAAATGTAGTATCTCTTTTGGTAAGAACTGGATTTAATGAATTGGATTGTATATAGATTAAAAATGCACAAGAAACAGCAGTTCAATTTGCAATATTATTTGGCGTTTGTATTTGCTAGTATGGATATAATGTGAATTTGTTATACTAAGAAAACAATCATTGATGCAGTAGTTGCTTTTAATAATCATAGCAAGTGATACAGAGAAATCTGAAAGAGAAGAAAAAGTAATTTGGATATTAAACTCTATTCACACAGTATGACATACATTTGTGCAGACAAAGTAAAATATTATGTATAGGGATGCCAGACAGCTATGATTCTGCTGGTGGAACCAAGTAAAATGCCTTAAAAGACACCACATTTCTCACCAGGGGAAACTAGAAACTAACTTTAAAGAACAAGAAATTTCACCTGAAATAGGAAAAACAGAAAATGTTTGTTCATACTAATTTTCAAAATGTCATGGAAATAATAAGAGAGGTTTTTCTGTTGATCAAATCCAAGGTACTCTGTGAAATATACTAGCGAAGATCATAGAAGTATCTGCTCACAGTTTAAAAAAATGTCCATAGTGAAAGGCTGATTTCAATTCACTGTCGTTTTGTCTGTCCTTTATCTTGCAAGCTGATATTTTACAGATTCATGTGCAGAAGGCAAAAATTTTCTCAAAAAAAGAAGCCAAAAGGCGCAGAAATATTTTTATATGAAAAGAAACCAAGCATTTATTAAAGAAAATACACATCACAAAGGTAGAAGGTCTAGGAGAAACAGATTTTCTGGAAGCATATATGTGAAGAACAGGAAGGTAAGGTAAAGATGCTAGTAAGGTGTTCGTAAAACACTGGACCGCATTCCCTATTTTGTGTGTAAGCATGCTATCCTGAGCACATTTGTAATTTCATGAAATACTGTGGTAAGAAAGTGTCTCACACAAATCATTACAAAAGTTGCCTGGTTTATTGTCGGCAATAGTAAAATACTTTTTTCCTAAGAAGTTCATGCAAAAAGTTATGTCAGAGAATTTTAAAACTTTTTTATTTCTTCACTGCTTTTTATTTCAAGAGCAAATGAGGTTCCTATTGTCTCCAAATGGAATAGATGTATATAATTCATGATTAAATTTTTCTCCTCTGAAGATTCTTTATTTACAACTCCCTGCAGATTTGCATGATTATAGCAAAATAAAGCCTCTAATTAACTCTTCAGAGTTAGTAGGTTTTCATTTCACTGGTTTTTTTTGGGTTGGTCTCCCTTGTCCATCCCAAGTCCCCAGTTCTATAATAATGCTCTGCCTTCTTTTCTGAGCTGAAGCTCACATGAATCATACAAACAGCTGGAATTATTCTGAATTATCATGTAGATTATTAGCCTCTGAGGCTGTAGAACAGAATCAGAAGAAAACTGTGCTGTTGCCAGGCTCTCCAGTTATTATCTTTGGTAGTAGATTTAGGACAGAAGCAGATTATTATGGAAGGCAAAACTCCCAGTATCAGAAAAGATCCTGAAAGTCCGACAGGAAAATGTAAAATTCAGGTAAGAAATGAACAATACTATAGTATAATGAAGGCCTTGAAAATCCCCAAAACTGTGAAACTGCTGTTGCTGTGGATCTTAAAGAATACTTATATCTGCTAGAATGTTTACTTTAAAAAAGAACATATTCCCATCTCCTTATCAGTTAAAAGAGATTATGCATTCCTTCCTTCCAGGTTTTTCCTGTGTCTTTAGTACGGAAGCTCTCTCAGCCGCACAGTATTTTGTAAAAGTAGTGGACAAATGAAGATTTAAGAACGGTTAGCTGCCCTGTTGCCATGGTTACCATGAGTAATTGACACTGATTGCTGAATACAGTAAAATAGAAACAGAATGTACCATTTTAAAGAGGGTATGTCTAGAATATTTAAAAGTAAATTAACACTCGAAGAAAGAAAAACAACACAAGTTATTTTAAATTGATTTCTTTGCTCAAGATTGTTCTCGTCAAAAAAGTATACTTTATAGATGATGAAAATATAGAGGTGATAAAAAATAATTCCATCATTTTGAAGTGATTTTAAATAATGCATCTCTTCAGCACTTTAGCTGGAGGTGTGCATGCATGTGTGTGTATGTACATGTGAGCGAATACACAGACACTGTTATAAAGTAGTAGAGAAATAGTGTCCTTTATTCCAGATACTTATAATAGCATTGTATTTCATCTATACTCTGAGTGGTGAAATGGCTTGGTTATTATTCTGCATTATAGACAACTTATGAAGTCGGGTTATCTGTGTTCAAGAGTTCTGCACCATGCTGTCATTTCAGATGAAACATAAATAAGGTGATTTACTTAAATATAACAGAAGGAATTGTGTATGTCCATATAATTTGAATATCAAAAGCAACAAATTTTTGGTTTTGAGCAAGTAGAATACAGAATGTGATTGAATTTTCAGAAGAACAGCACTCGTTTTTGCTGGCTTATTATTTCTTTCATTTAACATTTAGAAGGCTTGGACAGAGATTGAAGCAATTTTAAGCATTTTGCTCTCTAAATTGTGCTTAACCCTTACAATTTATGCATTAAGAACTAAGTTAGAGTTGATTCTTATTTAAGGCTGAGAGATGGGCAGGTACAATGGACTTGCACCTCATTTCTCTACAATTGCCTTCCTTTCTAAAAGGTTTTGGAAGAGGCATTTATCTCTAAGCCAGAATGCAGGTTCCATTGAGATTATTTCTGTACTTGGTTAGTGCAGAAGGTGGATTTCTGTAGCACAGTAATCTTTTATTAACTTACTTTCAACTAAACAATAATAAACAAATAATATCTGGTCCAATACTTCTACTGAGGGAGCTTGATTTTCTAATCTTGTGTGACTGTTTTTAGGCACTGAATGTCTAAAAGTTCAGCTCCTGGTAATAAAAAAATGTGATATATTTATTTATTTTTTTTTTAAAGAGCATGCTGGCTTTTGGGTACTTTAAAAAATCCAGTTAACAAAAATTCTACATCATTAGCAGATGTAGAAGTTAAATATTAGTCTTATTAAATAAAAAGTATAATATAGATTCACACTCAACTGTGCCATTTTCTCTTGTTATGTTATGCACTTATTTAAGTTGACAACCAAGTTAAAATGCAGTGTTGGCAAAATATTTTTCAGTAAGAGAATTCAGCATAAAATCATCATTGATGCAGATAAAAAAGAAGAGTGAAGACTTATCACTGAAAGACAGTCACTCAAAGCCAAAAAAACAGCCAAAAAAAGTCTTATTAAAATGGAAGATTTACTAAGAACAGGGATGTTCATATGAGATACCAGTGAAATAATCAAGAAGAATTAATATGAGTTAATATTATGAATCACCATGGCAGCAAATAAAAAATAGATATCTTTAAAGTATCTTTATAGTAACAGTATTAACTTCTACTGGTAATATTAGAGGAAATTCTGTGTTCAGAGGGAGGTGAGGCACTGGTACAGGCTGCCCAGAGAAGCTGTGGATGCCCCATCCCTGGAGATGTTCGGAGCCAGTTTGGATGGGGTGCTGGGCAGCCTGATCTAGTTGCTGGCAACTCTGCTCTAGTCAGGGAGTTGGAACAAGATGGTCTTTAATGTCAGTTTCAACTCAAGCCATTCTATGATTCTATGATAAAAATTTACTTACATCCACAATGGAATAGGATCTGAACTCTCAATCCCTTATCTGTAGTGACTATACAACTTTGAAATTGAAAGCCTTCACTTTGTCTCTTGGCTTTCTATAGACCATGGATAACTTTCACAGCTCAGATCGGATCGTATCCATGTATTTTTTCTTCATTATTTTTTGTGTAGGAGCCACCACTGTGACATATCTTGACTGCTTTTAGACTAGCACTGAAAGGACAGCTGGTTTTGCCTATAAACCAGTTCTAGTGAAATATTAGTTTTCATAGTGAGAAAATACATCTGGCCTGATTCTTTTGAATTACAAGCAGGAAATTGTCACTTCTGAGCTGCTTTCCACAGCATTTTTCTCTAGGCAAATAGTACTTAATAAATACAAAGAGATGATAGTGAATCCTCTGAGGAAAATGGAAAATTCTCTTCTAGCTCTTCAGAGACAAAGCTGTATTGAACAGCTACTGTGACAGCTGCATAGATAGAGCCTCAGCTGCTAAGAAGCCTGTGGGCTTCACAGTTCTATTTTGAAGTTCTGTGTATGTAGTTGTTTTTTTTTTGTTTTTTTTTTCCCTAGTACAGCATTTTCTCCCTATTGTTTTCCCAATTAAAATTGTATTTCTCTATCATGCTACTCAGTCTTATACCTAGAAAGCAATACTTCTTGTTTGAAAAAGAAATACAACGGTTGTTGATGAGTAAATCTGTATGGCGTGTCCTGTAGCAGTGGGTGTTTCATTCTAGATAAAAAAGCAATACACACTGTCTAATTTTATTATTGCTTTTACTTTTCTGCCAAAGTTGCCTAATAAGAAAGGTCAAGGTATCATCAAAGCATGGACAGATTTTTGCTGAATGACATAAAACTGTCAGAGATGCTGAGCTTTGATGTTCCATTAAGTGATCGATGTAGATTACTGACTTTTGGCTAAATGCTGCTCAGCTCTGTAAGGTCAATATTTGTTAGTTCATTGGTAGAATAATTAATGAATCAATACAGGATACTTGAAGTCAGGATTTTTTTTTTTTTTTTTTTTGCCAAGATTGTATGTCTGGTATTACTAACTAAAATTATTTTACAGCATCTTTGAATCCCTGTGTACAGAATTTATCTGTGACCATCAAATTTCTAGTGGATGGAAGAAAAAATAATAATCCAAGTGAAGAGAACTTCTTGTAACCTTGAACTCCTGGAAGGAATAACCTCTAACAAGCAGGGGGCATTATCATTAGTCCTTCCCTTTCCCATCATCACATTAAGTTTGTGAAATAATTGCATGCAATTTTTCTATTTTACAGTTGGGCCACATGACACTGTTCCTCCTTCAGAGCTCCTACTCTAGTTCTCCCATTTTGTCTTTTATTGTAGCCTGTAGAGTTACCACTAGCCTCTCAAATATCTCAATTGGAAGATTTTACAGTATTGCTTGTATACTGCTTTGCACAATGAGGCTCTCTACCATCAGCTGGGACTTTCAGGCCACAGAGTACTGCAATATGATTAGGAATAAAGGGATTCTGTAGATACTCTGGATATTTTCCAGATGTAATAGCTTTAAAATTTAAAATTCTTGTAGAATTTATACTCTAAAGCATTTTGCTTTCTCACTCACCTCACAAGACCAAAAAAAATTTCAAGCAGTAGAGATTGAAAGGAAGATATATTTCCTAGTGGATCACAGCAGGAAAAGTTTGTAGTGGAGGAATTTGAATAATTGAAGAAAAAAATAGATTTTTTTAAATTTCAGCATGCCCAAATGTCACATTTTCATGATAAAATTCTGCAGTCTCTTACAGAGTAAAAACTCCTGAACTGTGTGTGAAACTGTAAAATAATAGTTCATCAGGAAAAACTGCTTTTAAAATGATTGCATACAATACATCATTGCATTCAACAAAGAATATGACAGTTATGTCATTCTCATTTTTCGCATACAGTTATTTCTAATATATGTCAATTGGCAAATATAATTTGATTGATTTTTAGGAGATACTGTATTTCATAAATATTTATTTGTGATTTGCTATAATGGATCTCAGAAAAGATGGACTCCTTCATGTTATTTGTTAGTTTGAAGGTTGTGCGGAGTCAATGTACAAGCAAATTTTCTGACTTCTCCAATCAAACGAAAGTTTCACACTTTCATTTTTCGACAGGGTTCAATTTTTTTGGATGTTTATGTTCAGTTTGGGGCATTCAATTCTTTTCAAATCCTTCAATAACATTTGCCTTCCTTTGCCATTTATTCATTCTTTCAGATTGGGATGACTCAAGGAATCAGATGGTCTGAGCTTTACAGAAGGTTATACTATCACTTAAGTTTCTCATATACTGTGTTTCACTGGATTCTACTGCCTTACTGTACCATTACTATACCTATATTACATCACAACTAATATGTCATGACAGAACTAAGTCAGTGAGGACACAAGTTACTTTGATGCTTAGGTCTAGGAAATGCGAACCAGAAAATTAAGTGATTTTGAGATAAACATTGTGCCTCAATTATTATTTCGTTTTCATCAACAGTATTCTCACTGTGGTTCTAGGACTGTTCCTCATTCAAAATGTCATCATGATCCAAACTGTGGTTCCAAGAAGGGTTTAAAAGAGTCTCTGAAATGGGATTCTCCCAGTATCAATGATTCAGAAATCAAAAGTCTGAAAAGAAGTTTTCTTTCCCAATACAGGACTGCAAAAAAGTATCTAAATGTATATGTTATTGTTATGATGCACCCTGTTGTAATCCATCAGTATGTAAACATCTCAATTATAGTTGCTGTATAAACATACAAGAAAATATAGTCTGTAAATCAGAATGAATGTGTTGAAATGTGGAAGAATGTTGGTTTTATTGAAAGTCCCAAAAGCTGCTTTCACTGGGAATTGATAGGAAATGATCAGGTTTTGATGAGAACATTACAACATAACAGTCTCTTTACCATGACGAGATTCTACAGAACTTTTCAAAGGAGGTAGCAATATTGTCTCAGTTTTATAGAAGAGAATAATGAACTGATTTGTTCAGTATAAGTGGCCAAGAGTAGATCACAGGCAATGCTAAGAGAAAGATGAATATATACTATTTTGTGTGATTCATGGAGTGTATGTTATATGTCTGCTGATTAAGGAGCTTTCCAAGGAATAACAGGATAGTTAATGTACTAAAAATCACCCAGATGAGTAACGTGCTGAAAATCTGCTGCCTGTAGTCTACTTTTCAAAATATTTTTGAGGAGTATTTTTCAAATTGATAATATTGGTAAAGCTTTATACTGTTTTGTGTGAGACCACCTAAGGTAATCATATTTCAATGCTTCCACCATCATTTCCAATGCACTGAAGACAATATTCATCTTCACACACAGTTCCCCAGTTCTGCCAGTCTGTGGATCAAGATGCTCTTGATTGTGTTGTGTGACGGCTGTCCGTGTCTTGTTTTTCATGTTGCTGTCATGACTGCCTCATCGTGCTCACATCCAATGTTTGGTCTCCATAACTGTTCAGCAAGCATTGATTAATGTCAATGAGTGCCATTTTTTCTGCATGGAGGAATTCAATTCCACACCTTTGCTTCATGTACACACTTGATGTCAGATGTCATTCTGTCAGAATGCCCCTCTGCTGCCATTTGTCACAAGGAAAAAGATGTAATGGAATATTGGCGGGAAGGTTCAACCTCAAATACCATACCACCAAGCTCTGTCCATTATGTCTAAACCAGTGTAATAAAGTAGAGAACATTAATTTCAGAGCAGCACTTGTAGTATCTTGTAATATTCCTTAATACACTGGCACATATTTTCATGTATTTTTGAAGGTCAGATGTAGAAGAAAAGTTTGTATGACAACTGATGGCATAGACATTTACTAATAAACCTTATAGCCAAAAAGGAAATGTACTGATGGAAGTCATAAGCAACCTCTACATTATGAATTCTGATAGGAGGCACTAGACATAAATTGGTTCTCCTTGGGGCTATCTTAAGTGTTAAGCTTTTGATCTTACTGATAGCTTTAAACCCCTTAAGAAAACTAGAACTGAGAATAAAAAGCTGTCAGCTGTGGTTCACCTCTCTCTGTCTCTCTTTGCCTTCCTATTATCCTAAACCCTTGAAGATCTCTGGAGAGAGATACAGCTCATACTGAACTTGTGATGAATCAGCACTCATCATGTGTCCCCTGCAAGTGAACTATGTATGTCCTTTTTACTTCTGTTAGGCTACTGTGACTACTAAAAGACACAAACCTCAAGATAAGAAAACATTACTCAAAGAACTATAGTATGACAAGCTGTTAGGATATATGGTATCTTTATGTGTACATTCATTATGAAATCCATACTATTTGCTACTGAATGAAAATCAGACAGCAAGTAATTTTTTAAATACATTGTGAGACCAACTAATTTGAAAAAAAACAACTCACAAAATCACAACAAAAAATATTTCTAATAGGAGCAAAAAATTATTAAGAGCAGAATAAACAGAAAAACCCATAATTTAATAGCATAATAACTATTACATGTTGAAAATTTTTGAAGGTATATTTAGCCAGAAGATGAAGGAGTATAAAATCTGAACATATCAGGTTAATAGTAAGTCTATCTTAGCTTCAGAAGCAGTTGTCATAATTACATCATCATAATCATGAAAAATAGCCTGTTTCATGGAAACTCTAGTATCACCTATATAAAATCACAATCAGTACAGTTGAATAGATACATAGGGAATTTTTGAGACAGTAGAAGAGCCATTTCACCGTTGGCCTTGAAGGACATTTGCTAGTATTTTACAGGCCAGTTTGGCCCAGTTCAATGACTAGTGGGCAGAGGGATTAGCAAATCCATGCCTTCAGAAAGGGATAAAGGAAAAAGGGTAGAGAGGGGACCCCAAAACAAAACAGTGGCAACGATCTGAAGAGAAACAAACTAATTTACTAAGTAAGATATTGGAACACAATATAGCACACTATAATAGATTATAATACAATATAATTAGAATTGGAGCTAATAAATCAAATATAACGAGAGAGTATCTGAAAGCTGAAGGCCTTACACTAATGCTGAGGTGATGTGTGCAGTCGGGACGAGCAGCAGGGAGGGGAGCTCATTGATCAGGAAGCGAAAAAAGACATCAGGTGACTCGCCAGAGGTTATATCTCCTCTCTGAATGCAAAGTCCTCCGGGGTATGTAGTTCTTCTCTTCTGGAACAGGTACCTAGAACTGCAGTATCAACTCTTTAACTCCCAGTGCACTACATGATGCTATGATATGGAATACCGATAACCAAAAATCATAAAACCATAACAATATTGTAAGAATCTGTTGTCCTATATCATTGGTGCTGTGGCTCCTAAATCCTCTTTCCTACATAAAACCTTTGAAGACATCGTAGCTTATGGATAGTAGCGACTGATTACATGTTAGGAAGCAGCACTGGCAGAAATTACAGTCCATTTATGATGGAGAAAGAGTTCAAATTTCTGTAATATAGGGAAAGTGGAATTAAAATAAAGTAAAATTGTCCTCTACTCTGATAAATCTTTTCAGGGAAATTGTGATACTTGTTGCTGTCAGAGAGAGAAATCATTGCAGAATTTACTTAGGACAGGTTAGATTTCTTTTACTGTAGGAAAAATTATTGTTTCCTTCTCAAATTAGATTAGAATCTTCATTTTATGGTAGATGACGTGCACTGTTCTTCTTGGTAGGCTTAGACTAAAAGTACTTACTGATCATCTGAAGACAGTAATAGAGATTTGTTTATTGTTCTCAGAATCCTCCTGTGAATAAACTATTGTGGTATGCAGCTCTGTGCCCATATGGAGGCCAATGAAGAGTGGTGTCCATTGTGGGTCTGTTTTGGAAATGGTGTTCTCTGACATCTTTATCAATGATATTGACATTAGGATTAAGTGCACCCTCAGCAAGTTTGCAGATGACACCAAATTGAGTGGTGCAGTTGATATGACAGAAGGAAGGGATTGTTGTGCAAAGGGACGTAGACAAGCTTAAGAAATGGGCCCACACAAACCTAATGAGGTTCAATAAGGCCAAGTGCAAGATGCTGCACCTGGGGCAATCCCAGATACGTGCACACACTAGCAGAAAAAATCCTTGAAAGTAGCCCTGTCAAGAAAGACTTGAGGGAGCTGGTGGCCAAAAAGCTTGATATGCACCTGACCTTTGCACTTGCATCCTGTAAGGCCAACAGTATCCTGAACTTCATCCAAAGAAGGGTAGCCAACAGGCAAAGGGAAGGGATCGCCATACCCCAGTTCTTTCCTTGTGTGGCCCATCTGGAGCACTGCATCCAGGCATGTTGGCCCCAGTACAAGAAAGATGTGGAGCTGTTGGAATCAGCCCAGAGAAGGGTCATGAAGATCAGGGAAGAGTTAGAGAGCTGAAACACCTCTCTTATGAAGATAGGTTGTGGGAGATGGGCTGATTCAGCCCATGGATAAGAGAAGGTTCTAGGGGCGCCTCATTATGGCCTTCCTGTACCTAAAAGGAACTTCTAATCAGAGAGAGGCTGATGTTTTGCATGGTCTGACAGTGATTGATCCAATAGAGTCATGGAATAATCAGTTCTGGAAAAGACCACTAAGATCATCCAGACCAACCATCCATCTACCACCAATTGCCATTTAAGCCATGTCCCTAAGAGTTTCTTGAACACCTCCAGGGACGATGGCTCCACTGCCTCTCTGGGCAGCCTGTTTCAGTGCCTGACCACTCTTTCAGAGAAGTTTTTCCTAATATCCAAACTGAGCCATCCTAACACAAATTAAGGCCATTGCTTGTCCTATTGCTGGGAGGAAAGGCAGATCGCCACCTGACAGTAACCTTCTTTCAGATGGTTGTAGAGAGCTATAAACTCTTCCCTGAACCTTCTCTTCCTTAGACTAAGTATAGTCCATTCCCTCAGCCACTCCTCCTAAGGTTTGTGTTCTAGACCCTTCAGCTTCATTGCCCTTCAGTGGACACGTTCTAGTATTTCTTTAGTTCTTAGTGTATCTTTCTCCTAGTGAATGGCCCAGAACTGAACACAGTACTGGAGGTACAGCTTCACCAAAACCGAGTACACAGAATGGGCAATTGCTTCTCTGGTCCTCCTGGCTGCACTATTTCTGGTACAAGCCAAGATGTCACTGACCTCCTTGACCTTCTAGTAAGTCAAGAGGGAATGATTTTCAATGAAGAAAGGTGAGATTTAGATAGAACTTAGAGGGAAATTTTTCACTCAGATGCTGGTGAAGTGCTGGCACAGGCTGCCCAGAGAAGCTGTGGATGCCCCAGCTCTGGAGGTATTAAAGACCAGGTTGGATGAGGCCCTGGGCAGCCTGATCTGGTGGGTGGCAACTCTGCCTGTGGCTGGGGTGCTGGAAGTGAGTAGGCTTGTAGTCCCTTCCAACTCAACTCAAGACTTCATGATTCTGTGATTCTATTAATAATGAACATGATGCAGGTTACAAAATAAGCCCAAACAAGTATAATAAACAATTATTCAGTCTAAAATAAATACTTTTTTTTTTTTTTTTTTTTCAGAATAAAAATGAATCTCTGTTCATGAAGAAATTCTGCAGTGGATTTATGCTGGATGCCCTGTATCAGTTTTTTATAGTATATCTGATACACTGGATTTTTCCATACAAGCTTATTTACTGTTTTTTCAAAGAGTTTCTCAATAAGTTTTCAAGACAGATCAGCTAGCATTATGGAGAAGCAGCGCAAGAATTCACTGATACTTTATAGCCCTGAACTGCTGATGAACATAGATATTTTGGTCAGAATTGTGCCTACTTGCATGAACACACTATCAGGGATAGCAAATAGGCACAGTAAATAGTGATGCAGCGGGCATTAGAAACATTCTCCAAGTTTTCCAAAACAGAGTTGTAAGGATATTCTCAATTTGAAGACGTGTTCAAGTTTAATTAAATAAGTTTAATTAGCTGTAAACAGCAAAGAAGATTGGGGGGAAAAAAAAAAAAAAACGACGACAGAAGTGGAAAGATGAATAGTTTCAAATATTTTAAGGTAGATTAAAACAAAACAAAACAAAACAAAACAAAACAAAAATCTCCTGCATTAATTCCACTTAGTCCAGAAAAATGTCAGAATAATTATAAGTGTTGATCCAGCTCCTGGGTTTTTTTTTGAGCAAGGAGTGATATATTTTTACCGCAAAAGTGTGTAATGTATCACTTTAATTTTATATTTCGTGGCCAAGAATTTCTAAGACTGAAAGCTTAATAAACAGGCAAGTAATGGCGAGTGAGTACTTCAGCACTGTGCACAATCCAAGCAAGGTTTAATTCCTAAGTACCTCAGTAGCTCCCTGTTTCTTCCTCTCGTTTTGTAAAGGAACTTCATATCTCCTTTGCATAATTCTGATGCCTAACTGAACTGGGGCTTTGGAACCACTGCACTGAAAGTGTCAAATTTATTTCTTTATAGTTATCTTTCAAAAGATCCACAGTCACTTGAAATCCTCTCTCCATGTGTCATATCATGTTAATTAGATAAATAGTCTCAGTGCCAGAAATCACACCAAGAAATATACTTCATCCTAGGCTCTTACAGCCCAGTAACTTTACTCTTTAACTCCAAACAAGCCAGACTATACATGACTATCCAAATTTTAAAATTTCTCTCAGACTGTAATTTAGAGTTTGATAGGTACTACATGAAATTCAAGATTCTTCTGCCTAAATGCAGAGAATACCAAGCTCAGGATCTAGTTTCAGGGTTGAAATATTTTAAGAAGTATAATGAGTTGATTTTAGTATAATCTATATAGGTGAAAACTGAAATTGCCCTATTCTGTTTTTAACACATATCATGTTCCGTTAAAGCATTACATTCAAGCAATTATCATGTATAGAATTGGTATAGGACACCATTTATTTAGAATTAAAATAGGCCATTTAATTTACTTGATGTTTTCCTGTCCACAAATTTAAATGGCAGTGAAAATTGTATTTATCTTTTATACTATTAAAAAAATATCCAGGGAAATACATTTGAACAGATTAAGCTATGTGTACAGTGATTGTTTGTAGTGTAAATGGACCTTTCTTTGTGCATGCAATAATGTTATCTTTAGCAGCCTGTCCTGCTTAGCAGAATCTCCTTAATTTAGAAATGTAACTGCTTCAAAACAGCTCTCCATGCTTCCTTTTCAAACAACCATTTTTTTCATTGTAGGTTTCTGATGACCTTGATGGGTACTATATATTGTTTCTATTGTCCTAGTGCCCCAATTAGACTCTTTGATAGTTTGCTGATGTTTTTTTTCTGAGCTGTGTTTATGTGTGATGAAAATTTTGAAAAGCTACATAAACTTCTACAGTATTACAGGTTAAAGTTTTACAGTACAACTCATTTAATTCTTACTTTATTTGTTCTACTATTCATGATGTGATTGGCAGGTAAAACTGAAGTCAGAATAATAAAAGAAGAAATAATAAATAACAGTTACTGCTGATAGAGAGATATTTTCACTCCTTATTAATTCTTCAATCTATTGATTGAAGACACCTTAAAGAACTAGTCTATTAATTTTTAAAGGATTCTTCAAACTTAGAACTCTTACATAAAACCCCTCTTATTAAAATTATCACGAAAAAAATGTTATTATCTACTAAAAGAAATGATAAATTAGTTTTTCTTGCTCTAGAAGAACCTATCATCTCAATTTTTTTGTTCTGTAAAAGTTTCGGAGTCCAACACTAGGAAGAATTTTTAATTCAGTAGGCCAAGTAGCTGATTAAACATCAATTGATTGAAAACAATGTGGCAAAGGGAAACATTTTATGAAATCAAAACATTAAATCATTGCTGAATCTTCACTTTGACACTCCAAAAGAGGGCAGCAAATATCTGCCTATGTGGTGTTCTTCAGTTCTGGTCAGCAGTGGTCAGCAACTATGCAGACTTTTTCAATATCAATATTTTAAAAGCCTTGTTTGGCTAGAAAGGAATTTACGGAAAGGGATGTAAAAGGATTGACAAACTTGCAGTATAAAATATTAGAATGAGAAAGACAGTGTATGCTGGACTTGGTCTTATTCCACTCTGAAAAAATACAGCACAGAATATATAAAAAAATACTGAGTGCAATTCAGAATATTATTTCTCAAACACTCTGTTATGCCCGTACTACATTTCCTTCATCCTTTGGCTCCATTAGAATAGTGAAAACCTAGTATAAAAACAGTCAGCCCATTCAAAGCAAAGACCTGTGCAAGAAGAAAAGAAAAAGGTATGTTTTGTAATATGGATTTGAATTTCTTCAGTATATAAAATGGGACGTAGAACAAATGTACAGCTTCAGAAAGGTTGCACAGAAAAAAAAAAGGATCAAATCAAAATGTTCTTCTGAAAAGTTTATACACTGAGATGAAAATGCTGCTTCTTCACAGAGGAAAACATGAAAAATAGCAGATACATAAAAAAAAAAAAAGGAACATTTTACTGCTCACACTACTCTTTCTTCTAAAGATAGTATGCTAACTCTCATCACTGCAACTATGTATTGTCACTTTTACTCTTCCACACATGCATGCTTTTGTAAATTTCCTTTCAGCTGCTGCATTTTCCTCTTGTTTGCATGGGTGCTCAATACAAATGTAGCCAGTCTTTACAAGAAAATAAAAGAAATGAAAAAAATCCAGCAGACACCTAAAAGCAAGAAAGTAATTGACAACATCTATCTGTGTCCCTCTCTCTCTAGGGAAAAACAAACAAAGAAACAAAACGAAACAAAACAAACAAAAATAACTTGGATTTTTGAGAACTCTAGGATATTTTGGAATATTATTTTTTTCAAATTTAGAGTGATTTTTTATAGTACAGTCTTTTGGAATCAATGACCCGTTATGTTGAAGATATTTTACCTCACTTTGACTGAGAGACATTTCATAGAAAAGCGTAGTGGAACGGCTCACAAGGATAGAAGGTAATGTCAGAAGGCATATTGTGCATTATGAATAAAACACCTTGAAACGTGTACATGTTGGAAAATTCTTGTAGTGCTGAAGTGTTTGAATTCTATGCATTTGTTCAGTTGCCTGACAATTTATTTTACTACTGAACTGGAATATAGCCTAAAAAATGTCAAGGATGCTATGTTTAGTATGTTAGAAGGCTCTCAGCCTATCCGTTTTTAGTATGTTTTCTAGCGCATTAATATTATGTGTCTTCTGTAAAAGCATTTGGATTTTTTGAAAGTTAATTCACTTGTTATTTAGCTGAAGGTTTCTGGATTAGCCTCAGATTTCTGCTCAGAGTAAAGCTAAATTCAGACTTAAAGCAGGTCACCTGGGGCCTTATCCAGCTGAGATTTACAAACCCGCAGGAATGGAGATTTCACAGCATGTCTGGGCAACTCATCCAGTGTTGGGGAAGAATTGTCTGTATGTCTATCTAGGAATTTCCCTTATTAGATTTTTATCTATTTCTCCTTTTCTCACTGTGCACTTCTCAAAAGAGCCAGTTTATTGACTCCTCTTTGTGTCTCATGAATTCAAGTTATTTATCAAAGAAATCTGTGTTTTCTATGATCTAAAATGAAGCAATCTAAAGGACATCTGTAATGACAAAAAAGATCTATAAGATTATTAGATATAATAGCAAAGAAAAGTTTTGCCCTTATCAAGAGGAGAAAAAAAAAAATTACTTCAAAAAACTGTAAACACTATGGTGTCTGATGATTTTCTGTCACTGACCCTCACTAATATCAAGTACCTGCCAAGAACATGAATAGATAGGCTAAAACACTCGTAAAGTTCTCTATTTCGTATCAGTTTATCCTGAAAACTTTCAAGAGTTGGCTAATTATTTGAGTGCTACTAACAATTTGAAAACTCAAGAAGAAAAATGAAGACTGTGCTGGAAAATTAGAGAAGTGAAAACATGTTGTCTGTACTTCTAAAACAAAAAAGAACTGATGGATAACTATAGTCCTGAAATACTAACTCCAGTCCATAGGATATTCCTAGAACAAAAACTAATTGCAATGGATTGCATGCATTTGAAAAAAAAAAAAGCAACAGAGAAAGGTGTAGAGATAATGTCTGGTTGGTTACGAGTAAATTGTATCAAATTGGTGTTATGTTCTATTCTATTAAAAAGGACCCGAAGGATGTAGAGAAGCCTACATATAGCCTATATTCTAACTTTGGTGAGACTTATGTTACATAAAATTTCTCTGTGTTTAGACTGGGAATCACAGGCAAAGTTAAAACAGTCAACACAGCAGCTTTCAGTTGAAATTAAAGCATTTTTGGGGATGGAAGAGTTTTCTAGAGTGTTTACATTAATTTTTAATTTATGAGCTGAATGATAAAATGGAAAGGATGGTGATCCCATTTGATGTTTTTTCTGAGATGGGAAGACTTCAAGTATGCTAAATTAGAGAATTAAAACTCAAAGTCATCCTGAAAGATTGGATTAGAATATTATTCAGTAGAGAAAAAAAATTCTGAGATGATCAGAAATGTTCAGTTTCACAGAGAAAACTAGGCAGAAATTATTTCAAAAATTCCCGGGGTTTACTGTGAATCACAAGGTGAGTAGGAGTCAACAACATTATTTTGAGAAAAGACAAATACCATATGTAGATATGTGAAAAGATGTATGTACAACATGAGAAAATCCTTCTGCTCTGTTTAGCTGCAATTAGACATCCAGGTAAGGACACGGCTCTTCAAGAGAATTGTGGACTATTCCAGTAGTGGCTGAAATGGACTCATAAAAATTATAAAGGAAATTATGTAGGAAATTTGACCAATCAGAAAAGATTGAATGAGCTGGGATTACTCAGTTTAATGAAATTTGAGCATGATGACCTTCAGATATACAGAGACAAGGAAGAAATGTGCTGTCTGTACCCTGATGAACAGAAAAAGGACATCATAGCCTAAACCGTAACAAGAGAGATCTAGTTTAGATATTAGGGAGACAAGTCAAGTAGTAATGAGGGTGAAGCAGCTAAACATTGTATTTCAAAAGACTGTGGAATCCTATCATTAGAGGATTCAAATGGATTAGGCAAACATTTGGCAAGAAGGACATAGATCTGAATGAGTATGTCCCGGGATAAAAAGATTTGGTGAAGAGCAGCAGAGAGAGAGAGAGAGAGAGAGACTTCAGACTGATTCTCCAAATGATGGAGAACTTCAGATTTCCTTATATCATGTAACTCTTAAAGAGTTCTTTCCGATAAATGTTACTCTGAAATAAATGCACATATTAATTTATGCAGAGAAGAAGTCCAATTTTCTAGGTTTAATTTATCAATGAAAATTCAGCTAAAACAAATGGACCTTCACCCTATTGTTTAGAAATTAAAACTATTTTGTTTTCCTCCTCCATTCTTCATTTACAAGATGATTGCTTTTGATATTTCTTTCAGTATTTTTTTAATTCTCACTCCATAGCTAAATAAACATAAACAAAATGCTTATGTTGCCCTGCAACTAATTGTAATATTAAATTGTCTCTGTGAATGGAATTTTAATTTTCTTGGTGGCATTCTGTCAGCTATTTTCCTGCTGTTTAAAAGAACAGTGTCTAATGGGATTAAGGTGGATAATCAAATCTCAAACTGGAATCTGAGTATGAGGTTTAGATGCCTGCAGAGTACTTACTGAATATGAATGAAAAGTATTTAGTGCTTAGAGAAGAAAAAAATAAATAGATTTTTTTTTTTTCACACTGTGATGTTGCCTCAGACCTCTTAATAAGGAACTTAGATATTTTTTATTTTTTTTTTTAATTTTATTTGGGGCATTAGAAAACTGAATAAATCCAGCTCATCATACAGTCTCTGTGTCTGAAATTCAAGGGATAAAACAGAACAGAACAGAACAGAACAGAATAGAATAGAATAGAATAGAACAGAACAGAATAGAATAGAATAATTCAGTTGCAGGGGACATTCAAAGACCACCTATTCCATCTGCCTGACCACTTCAGGGTTTACTGGAAGTTAACTCTTAATTAATGATGGCATTATCCAAATGCCTCTTTAACCGTGCCAGGTGTGGAATATTAACCATCATTCCAGGAAGCTTGTTTTAGTTTTTGAAGAGCCTTGTGGTAAAGAAATGTTTCTGAATGCCCATCCAGAAGCTCTTGTTGCACAGCTTTAAGCTGTTCCTGTGGGGAACAGGGCCTGGCGCCTCACTGTGCTTCCCGTACTCAGGGAGCTGCAGGGAACAGAAAGGTCACTTTTTACGCTTTCCTTCTCCGGATTGGTCAAACTAGGCATCCTCAGCCTCTGTGCACAGAACATGACTTCCAGCCCAGCTACCAGCTTTGTTGTACTCCCATGGATGCTTTCAAGTATCTCAGAATCCTTTTATGAACTATATGTATGTAGTGTTCAAGGTGAGATCACAGCAATGCTAAATACAGTGGCTCTTTCGGCCAACTAGTTGTGCTGTGTTCAATGCACCCCACAATGCATTTTGCCTTCCTGCCTGCCCAGATACACTGGTGGCTCATGCTGAGCCTGCTGTCACCATCACATTCAGGTTCCTTTCTTCTACACTACTCCCCAGACACTCAGATCCCATCCATGCTTGTGTCTGGCACTGATGTGTCCCAGGTGCAGCATCTGGCACTTTCCTTTGTTGCATTTCATACTGTTTATGGTTGTCCAACTTTATGGCAAAGTACTTTATTCTGAGGATCATATCATAGAGTCATAGAATCGCCAAAGTTGAAAAAGACCTACAGGATCATCCAGTCCAATGGTCCACCTATCAATATGATACAATCTGTTTGCACCTGAAATTCTTAAAATAGCATTGAATACTTTTCTGTATTCTTTTGATTACTGTTAATGGTTTTAACTCTCTCATCTAAAAGTGAATTCTAGGCTGTCAATCTTATCCTGTCAATCACTATCAGAACTGCTATCAGTACTGTTTGTCTGTAAATTGGAACACAGTGACAGACAGAAGACAAACTTTGGAGATTGTAGGCATCTGGAAATTGTCTTTTGTGCTCCATTTGGAACGTTCTTTAAGCAAGCTTTCTGTAATGCAGCTTCCACCATTGCTTCACTGCTTTCTCCCACTAGCAATATTGTTTTCATAAACTAGAAATGTAAAAATAATTGCACTCATGTAAATGATTATTATCATATTTATGGTTAAGATTAGTAAAGGAGTAAAAGCCTTCCATAATGTTTATGGAGAGAAGCACATAGTATACCTGTTCTTCATTCTTTAAATACTTTTGGTCCGGAATATTTCTAGATTCACTCAGTGTCATTTTTTTATTCTCATATATAGGAGCCTTTAAGAGCAAACACTTGTCATCAACTTGCTGCCTGATTACAATGCCTACAGGCCCTAAAGTGCCAGTGCACTGTTACGTGATCACAGAAATCACAGAATTGTAGGGGTTGGAAGGGACCTGCAGAGATCATCGAGTCCAACCCCCCTGCCAAAGCAGGTTCCCTACACCAGGTCACACAGGTAGGCATCCAGGCAGGTCTTGAACATCTCCAGAGAAGGAGACTCCACCACCTCCCTGGGCAGCCTGTTCCAGTGCTCCGTCACCTCACTGTAAAGAAGTTCTTGCGCATGTTTGTGTGGAACTTCCTATGCTGCAGTTTCCGGCCATTTCCCCTTGTCCTGTCTCCACTCACCACTGAAAAGAGTCCGGCCTTTGCCATTCTGCCTTAGATATTTATAGACCTGGATCAGGTCTCCTCTCAGTTTTCTTTTCTCAAGGCTGAACAGACCCAGTTCACTCAGCCTTTCTTCATAGGAGAGATGCTCCAGGCCCTTCACCATCTCTGTGGCCCTCCGCTGGACAAAATTTGGGGTACAGTTTTGATGTTATGATACTATACTGGTTTTCTAGCTATGTACTTTATGCATTGTATACCCTTTTGAAATTGTTTCTTTTGTTGTTGTTTTCTAACTTCTCCACTGAGGCTTACAATAAACTTTCTAAGACAGCACAGGCTTGTTTTTCCCTTTACAAACTGTCTTTTATAACCTTTCAATTTTTCAGTTTCATCCCAGATAGTGTAGAGATCAATGCAGTCTTCTTTGTATTTAATAATTTATCCATTACAACTTGTCTGACAGATGCAGGCTCTCAGCTTCTCCTCACAGGAGAAAACCTCTGGTCCCATCATCATCTTGTTGGCCCTGTTTTACTTTCCAGTATATTTTCATGTCTATTTTACACTAGCAGGCCTAGAATTAAACAGTAATCTGGTCAGAGATTCATCAATGCTGAGTAGAGTGAAAAAATCACCTCTCTTGACCTACTGGTGATACCATGCCTGAATTCCAGTCTTAGTATGGAGTAGCATATTGTATTTCAATTTCAGCATAGTTGCTCATAATTTCCAGCTGATATTCCTTTTGCAGCTGTTTAGTACTAATGTAACTTTTCCATAGCCATGACTTTTTGCCTGAGATGCACTGCTGTAAGAAAATACAGTATAATCATAGAATACTGTTAAATATCATCTAGTTCCAACAGCCTTGCCATGGGCAGGATTGCCATTCACCAGATCAGGCTGCCCCAGGCCTCATCCAACCTGGACTTCAGCACTTCTTGTGATGGGACATCCACAGCTTCTACGGGCAGCCTGTGCCTGTGCCTCACCACCCTGATGATTGTTTCTCTTTTTCCAAAAAACATGATTTATTTTCTCTGTCTAGTGGCCAAATAATATTCTTAGCATAAAGTACTTTCCTCAGTTCCTTTTTTTTCAGCCCTGTCCCTGTGCCAATACAAACTGCCTGAAATTCATGTTTTCTTAATCAGGAGATAACATTTATCAATGAGAGAAGAAATACTTGCATTTATTTTCCATAGAACATAACAGATGATCTTAACTTCTTTTATGTAAAAATATATAGTCCATGCTAACAATAAGGTTTCTTCTCATTTTTCTCATTTTTCCTCTTGTGACTTTAAGCTTTTGTACTGACTGGATGTAAGAGCATATTACTAAATAAAAGTAAAGTTCACAGACAGAATTCACAGACAGATGTAGTTACTTATACTGAATCCCACAACACTAAATAGATATGGATAAAGCTATGTTGTGCTGATTACATACTTAATCACTCAGATGCGAGCCCAGTTCTTACAAATCAAGAGAAACTCCACTGATACTCTCAGAGTGTTGTGTGTGCTCTTAAGGTATGTCATACAATGTAATTTGTACAATAATAGCACTGAGGCAGAACAAAGGAAAGATCAAATCAATAACAGAAGTGGTAACCATCAGGATTTAAAACATGATTTAAGGTGGGCTAGGCCTCAGGAGAAGAAAAGCTGAGTAGAAAACTTATTCTGTCACTTTAGAAATAATGCTCCACATAATTAAATTTTTGGTTGATTAGTACTCTTTACCTTGTAGCTTCGTGTCATATATAGAGCTATACTGATATTTTCTGAGGATATGACCCATTCATTCCATAGTTCAGTATCCAAAAACTGCAGACCCCGTGCAGTATAGTTGTGCAGGAGTAAAATGTGTTCACTGGCCCATTTTTCACATTGCCACATTCATAGAGTAAAAACTGGTCTTTGCAGAAGGGGTAGAAATGCTTGGCATCACTATTGTGTAAGGAGGAACAAAAGCTGCATGATGGAACGCTGCCCTTGACATAAAATGTTATGCTCTGTGTAATATATCTGCCCAGGATGCATGTATTCTGAGTACATGAGTTTACTAAGTATGGGAAGGATAATAAATACAGACTCAATTTATATCTCATATTTCTTAGTAAGTTCTTATACACACAAAGCTAGAACGTAGAGATATAGATTAAAATTGTTTTGGAAGTGTTGTTCAGGACCAGAAAGATTATGCTGTGTACTAGCCTGAAAGCTCAGACAGATATACTTAGTCTGTCATTAAAAGAAACTGAAATGTCAGTTCCAAAAACATCAAGTCGTTTATATCACACAGCAGTGTTATTCAGCTTTCCATCAGTTATCCCAATGCCACGTGTGAATGGTAGCAGTTTAAAAGAGTGTGCATCTTGTCCTGCCTGTTCTTCATTTTCCAACAGAGCATTTTACATTCAGTATCCCTTGGGTGCCTGTTGGGATTGCGTATAACCATGCTGCAGTCATGGTTTCTGTGAGCATTCCCCTGCTGATGTACATAAGCCAATTGATGACAACAGTCTTATTGCACCTTTTGGTGGTGATATTACTGATTGGATGATCTCTTTCTGTTTTCCACCTCCACCTTTTCCCTCATCATTTTGCAGCCCTTTTCTCCCTTTCTGAGCTAAGCAGTCCCTGATTACAGATTAACTCTGGTGAGTCTTTTGGAATGTAGGCAATTTGCTCAACTTTGAATGTCATGTGTACAGACTTAAAGTTATGATGATGATTGCACGTTTAGTTTGAAAGTATTTTGCACCTCCTTTCATTGCTTATTCAAGTCCTATAAATAAGAAATTTTGAAATGCAGTTCTTCTGCTGTTGATTGACTGAGCCCCCTGAGGCATATAACTATCTCCAGAGGACTTAATGAGATGACAGACTGTTCAGCCTTATGGTTGTAGCAGATATTTCGTGAACATCAGCACTAGGTGCATAGTTAAAGTCCATAGATGAGATAGCATTTATCATCTGTATGAAAAAGCAGTGTAATTTATTGAAACAATGCAGGTAACAAGGCATTGTAAGTAGCACTTCTCTCCCTTTCATTTCTCCCCTGTTAATGTTGATTGCAGGATTTCAACTAGCCATTGGGCCAACAGTAGGTCCGACACATGCTGTGTGTCCTTTTTAGGAAGACTGTTAATGATAGATCTTAGCTATTTCTTCACCATGTTCTCAGTCCCACTTTTGCTTAGTGACTGACAAATCTGCTGCTTTCATTGAGACAGCTGGCAATATGGAAAGTCTCAGCAGCTGAGTGAGATCCTTTGTTTCCTTGAAGGCTGCATTCCCAAAGATAATAATGCAAGTACGAGTGAGGGTCCTCTGATATTTACTTCTCTACAAAATCTGTACAGAAGAGTAATACAAATGCAGTACTCTCCTAAGCGTGAGCTCTTTGCAAGGGACAGTCTGTGATGGTCTTGAATAATCTTCATAATAGTCACACACACCTATTATGAGTTTTAATAAGGTATACTATTATTAAAACCACTATTAAGGAGGACATTCAGCTCTAGAAACTTGGTATAACTAAGAGTTAACATGGAAGACTGAGAAAGCTGCCATCAGCTGAAAGTGAATCCTAATTGTTGTCAGTTTAACACAAATTCGAGTCAGCACTGACTGAGAGAGAGCACCTGATGAAATGAAGAATTAGAATCACTGTGCACCAAAGAGTAGCAATGTATTCTCCTTGGAGGCACCACTTAAATATAGCAATATATTTTGCTGATGGCTATGTTTCTTTCTTACTTGATTATAAAAATCAATTATAAAGCTCAGTTTCATAAAGTGCTTAGAGATAAGTTATGCTCTGTCATTGCAGTGCAAGTCATTAACAACATTAACTATCCTTACCACTCCAAAGCTATATTATTTTACATCAGTTACAGACAAAGAGCAAAACAGGGCATCGGGATAAACTAACACTTTAGACTCTAATACTAGTAGAGAAAGCTTTATGAAGACCTTTAGACTGAAGGACTTATTAGGCATCATTTTAAGGAGGACATACTTTAGAATTCCCACAGATTGATGTCCTTCAGTTTGTAGCATGCTTTTGTGAAATGAATTTCTACCCTCTTTTCTCAGTCCTTCAACTCCATGAATGAGAAAAAAGAATAAAATTTGGAAGATAACATCTCAGAGAATTATAATTTTTATATACTTTTTATATTCTGAGATTCCATATTATAAAAATGCTACTTTTATAAGAAAGATTTAAAGAAAGGCAGCAAAAAATTCACTTCCTCTGAACCTCTTTTGTTTGTTTGTTTGTTTTTTTTTTGTTTTGTTTGTTTGTTTGTTTGATTTTGTACGTTCCATGGGATTATAAATTCTACAGGATATTTTGTACTTCAAGAACTGTCATTTAAGAAATCACAGCAGGTATTTTTGTTTCAGTGTTATTTATCTTAGAACATATCTGAAACTTAACTTTGTGCCTTTGTTGATCTTTAATGATAATTTTTAATCTTCAACAATCTGTCATTTTTATTGAAGTGGAAAACAGAATTCTCTGCAGTGGTAAAACTCTCAGGAAAAGGATAATTTTTCAAAATCCCTAGGAATCTTGAAATCGAGCAAAGGACCAAGTGCTGTTCTCACTGATACTTTTATTAGCACTAAACTGCTTCACTGAAAAACACTTTATACTTTACACCACAGCATAAGGAAAGGCTTACACTGACCAAAAGCTCTACATCTAGTTTAAAGCATTACATAGCCACATTTGCAGCTCAGTGTTTATATTAATAAAACAAGAGTATGGATTATCTCAGAATAGAATAAATTCCTTTTACTTTTATGAACTAATATCAATAAGTGCAGTACTGGAAGAATTGATTCCTTCCACAATTGACTACAATTTCAGTCTGTGTCATGGCCTATTTCACCTTTATTGCACAATATAATCTGACCCCAGCTGAATTTCTTCATCACTATTGGATTTACTGACTCCATTCTTTTTGTCAGGGTTTGCCATGTGTCTATTCTGTCCTGGAGAGTTTTTGTTGTGGTTTACTTATTATATTATTTTTCACTCTCTGCTTTGTCTTACCTGCTTGTGTTTTCGTCACAATTTTCCTCACTTCTTGGTACATGCTCCTCTCCTGACAGCCTGACAGTCTTCCAACTACGCATTATGCTACACATCCTGGCAAGCCATAAGAGCTCCCACTATTCCATTTAAAAATGCTAGAGATTGCTTTTGTGATGTTCAAATCGCTTATTCACAACTCAGGTTTTTACCCACATCATACAGTCTAATATCCTGCTCTCTTGTGAAAGTGATGAAGATAAAAATCGTGAAAAGGAGAAGTAAGCATCTCAAAAGAATACAGCATAACTCAAACTCTTAAAAACCCTACCAATTTGTGATGGAGAAAATATCAGTGATTATTATTTTCTTTTTGGTGTAGCATACAAGAAATTGCCATTTTAAACTAAGTCTAATTTGGAGATAGTAAAAACAACTTCAGTTGCAGATAATGAAAAACTGATTGTATTCCCCATGCTGCTTGCACAATAAAGATATTCCAGATCTTGTCACCATTACTGTGAAGATATGGTTATGATTACTGGTACTGTAATACCTGAGACTCCCTTGTGATGGAGAAACTCTATAACTCATACTAAAAGTCTATTATCTAAGGAGATATCATCCAGACTTTTTTCTGTTAAAATCTTTGAGAAGTCTGTTTCAGTTGAATAGAGCTGCAGTACATTACGTTGGGAAAAAGACTAGAAAAAAAATCAATTCTTCTGAATGTCAAGCACACCTGGATTAACTTCTAAAATGCTAATTTTAACATAGTAGTATGGTTTCATGACAAACAGTTTTTTACACCTTTGCTTTTTGTTCAGCATATTTAACCAGTTTGCAGTTCAAGTTCTCAGACAAGCAAATAAATCTACATTGAAAAAAAAAAAAAAAAAAAAGCCGCTTTAGTGAAAATTAATTGGGGAACATTTATTCCCATCTTTCTGGAATAGACTTCTGATGAATCACTATCCATTCTGGGTTACTTATAGAACCAATTCAGCTTATTAATGATTTTAATTATTATTGCTATTGAAGATTTTAAGGTTACTAGTCAACTTGTTTCAGTATCTCATTTTTCTGTTACACTTGAATATCTGTATTTTAATATATAAAGGGAAGCAAAAACATCATGTCATTTATAGCATCTTTTCAGTGGTGTTTTGCTGAACTTGCTTCCTAATTTTTTGATACAGAGGTCCATTAATGCAGCCTCATAAAATTAACAAGCTGTGAAAAATTAAAAGAAGTAATCAGTATAAATATTTTTACTTCTGCCCCTACCATGTAATCTGTGATTCATGATTTGCAGCCTCCACTAGCAGTTAATGAATGTTTTGTTGTTGTTATTGTTTTTCTTTTTCCCATGACAAGAAAGCACTGTCTTGGGCTCATATAATCTCACAACGGATTCTGCATTCTCTAGATAGAATAATGAATATTTAGGCTGCCCAAAAGTCAGGCCTCTTTTAAGTCTTATGTTGGATACCTGAAATCTAGGACATTAAAAAATGATGACTGCTTTGACTGATGAAGTTTGCCTTCAATTGCTCTCATATATGAACGAAAGATTACTACTGTGAGTACTGCGAAGCCTTGGTCAAGTTTATAAGGTGCTTTGATCAAATGTGTAAAACAGTAAAACACCTATAATTAACATTATAGTTCTAAGAACAACTCTTTTTTTTTTTTTCTTTTTTTTTTTCTTTCATTCTAATAGTCTATCTTTTATTTTCTCAGATATTTCCCAGAATTAGTTGTTTATTTAAAAGGTATTTTTCTTGCAGTCCTTCACCGTTATGCTTAGGTAGTTTATAATATTAATATAGTTTCTCTCTCATGTTTTTCTCATCTCTTATTTCACTAGTAACAAATTTTCTCTGGGAACGAAGCCTTAATGTCTTTTAAAGATGTGTCATTTAGAGAAGAGTGCTCTGGTTGTAGCATATCCACTTCTGCCTTAATTAGAGCCGCTCTTCTGGGTTCCTTTTATCTTTTAAAATATATCTCGCCATTCTCTCTTTCTCCCTTGCATTTCCTTGCTCTGGTATCTAATTTTGATGGGAGTTGAAGGGCTTGCCCACTTTTAATGTTATTTGGCTTCAGAGAGCTTGCCTTCTGGATCACAGAAAACAAGTACACGCACACTAAGCTCAGCTATTTGTTTTCCCACAGAACAAAAGAATAAAGAAATGCAATAGGAATAAAGGAAAGGTTCTTTATAATAAACCCAGAGAGAGATATTTTGAATTAGTTAAATTGTTTACTTGGTAGTCCACACATATCTACACTTACCTAAATTTTATCATATTTCTTTAACCCTAGTTAATAGTCTTGTACTATAGCATTAATGAATTTCTCCACATTTTTCAGTGTGCTTTGAAGATAGTGTTTATGCTTATCTCCAAGTGTCTGTTGATCAAGATCTTCATTTACTTAAGGACATCCAGAGTCACACTTTTCCGTTTCTTTCATGTTCAAGATGTTAATCTGCTGCCTGCAATCCCCATTATCATCACAAAGAATGAGAGCTAGAGGGCTAGCAAAGTGTGCAGCATGCACTTGAGAGAAAAGATTCCTGAAAAACTTGCAACCCATGCATATATAGGCTTTTCTGGTTCATCTTTCCTTCCCCCCCATCCCACTTCTTTTTCTTTTTTTTCTTTTTTATTTCACAGTATTAGCTTTAGCAGTTGTATTTTATAACACATCAGTGAATGATAAGCATATGTATATGCATATATGAATATAGGAAATGAGAATTTTTATGCTATCTTCACTTTTTTAAGAATCAAAGGTCTCCAATAGAAGAGAGCAAGCGATTTCAAGGTTCCAGTTCTTATTTCCAGTTCTTGGCTATCTAGGAGAAAAACTTAATCATGGACATTTCAACGATTGGTAGCATGTCTTAAGGTATTGATTTCACTTTGCAAATGGGAAGTGGCTGACTAAAGGAAGGTTTGGGCAGTGGAAAGCATAACAGTTATAATCACTCATACAACAACATTAATCAGAGGCTCATACTCAGTTGAAAACATTTTACTCTAAACACATTCTGTTTTTTGCAGAATAGGAAAGATTTAACATCCACAGAACTGAAGGTTTTTACTTATTTGTAAATCTTTGATACATGATTAATCTCTATCTTTTCTTTTTAAAACATTGATATAAATCTAAATTACTGGATTAAACGTGACAAATCTGGACAACTCTGTGTGGTCTTTTGTCTACGACTTCAAAATGTTTTGTTAAAGTCATGAATTCACGACTTCAACTTTTTAGAAACATAGGCTAGGAGTTTATTTAGGAATAAACCGTTCCTGGGCAAAAAGAAGAATGAAAGTGGACTTTGCTTCACACAAAGCGTAATGAATTGGGGATGTGGTATTGTACTTAGAATTATTCAGTCATTAACAAAAGAACACAGCAAAGTCATGCATCTCAGAAATATGAAGAGCACTTGGAAGGAAAACGAAAACCTAAAAAGTGTGGCAGGCATAGTTTTTCTTGGGCCTTACAAAAAGGAAATCATATTCCAATGCTATTTTGCAATTTTTATCCTCTGGAATTCCAGAGAGAATTCTGCAACATACCAGTATTCACAGTATTTCACAGCATTAATTTAATAACACCTAAGATCACATTTAACCAATCTTTGGCCAGATATTTAAATTGTTAAAACATTTTATGAAACAATTCTATCAATTTGGATAACAGTTTTACAGATTCAACATCACAGCAGTTTTTTTTTTAAAGACACGAAGGAAGACTGTTGCTTTCTATACACACTCTATTTACAAGTATATGCACTCTGTTTACAAGACAAGCCATCTGAATTAAGATGGATTCTGTTCCTAAATTTCAGTTTTATTTAGAAGATTGTCATGCTATTTATTAAATGTGAATTGGGTACAAGCAAACGTCTTCTAGAACTTCATTTTGAATTATTGTAGTGACTTGCAGAGATCTTAAAAATCAGTCTATAAAATATTGGATTTTATAAAATTGTCACATCTGTGCTCTAGGTTCCTAATGGAATTTGGGATAACTTGTTTAAAAAAAAAAGAAAAAATACACCTATATCTTTTCGCATGATTAAATGAAAATTAGTACTTTGAATCCGTATTGTTTCTGAAGTGTTAGCGTATAGGTTGGAACTGAGTAGGAATTTGCTAATTTTACATAAAGGTATTGCATACACTTTCTAAAATATTTGAAAACTACGAAGTTCTTTTCAGCAAAAGCTGTTTTGTATCAGTTGAGACACAGAACAACTACTTAGTGCATGTGCTATACTGTAGATGATTACTGGACACAAAATTTCACTAACATTAGTCCAGGTCCAAGGTGAAAATGAAGAAAATTACATCCCTTCTGTCTTTCATATATTGTGTTCAGAGAAAGAGCAAGAGCAAATAAAAATTAATAACATTAATATAACCTGTGCAAGTAAGACTAAATGATTATTCCAATTGTGATGTATATATGTATTAGTAAACCAGACTTCGATTTGCAAGTGTATTTCCTTAAAAGTGCTGGATGACAGGACAAGTGCGGATGACTCTGTATGAAATGTCCAGTGTTCATTAGTCATATGTGATATAACCACTCAGTGACACACACTTTTATGGCAGCAGAATATTAATAGCTGAATTCATTTATGATTTTTTTCACTAAATTAACACTTTTAATTTGGATTCTCATTATTCGGGATTACTATCTCAAATGTAAGCCTCTGTAGTGGAATGGAGGGTAAAAGGAATTCAGTTGCTACCACCGATACTGGCTGGTTTTATGTGTTTGCTGGAGATTGCCACATGATCAGCATAAGTCAGCTTAAAAATGTCATCACCTCACATACACAGGCAATATATTCCAGTGTAGTGAATCCAAGAAAAAGTATGCATTTCAAATACCCATTTTACTATTTGGATTGAAATATAGAGATTGGAAACAGCTGTGCATCTTCCTCTGTTTTTAGTGCATTAAAAATATCAAACAAGAAATGTCAAAATTTGGAACGCAATGCTCAATATTCTGGTGCACAAATTAATGTGCTTCTCTCCTTATAAAGTGATATTTTAATAAGCTGAAGATTATTTACATAAATCTTAGATTCTTTGGTGACATGGGTAAATGTTATAAAGAAGATGGATATTTCATTTTAATAGAGAATCTGAACAAAAACAATTAGCTGTTAGGTCATCCACATAAAATATATATGCATAAAATAAAAGAAAAAGCATGTGTTAGAAAGTTTATCACAAAATGGCAGAATAATAGTTGCAGTTTCAATGAATTCTTTCTTCTTGTTTTTTCTCAGACCACTTTTTCTCATTTTGTGCCTTCTTCCTGTATATTCTCAGTCATGTCCCTACTCAAGACAGAATAAATTTACTAGCGCAGCAATGCCTATGAGAAATTTCGTGCCTTGTCAGAAGGTTAATTTAAGGACTATGGTCCACATTTTCCCTTTCAGCAGACCTTCCAAAGAACTTGGTCAGATCTCCTATTTGTCTGATTTCTATGTAATGACAAACATAATAGAACAGTTTGCGGAATTATTGAGTCATACTTTTTGTCTATTTCGAGGGCCACTTGCCTGAAGGTCATTGTTTGCTTGCAGGGTTTTTAATCTTCATGCTGAGAAGGAAATTGAACCTGCTGCTACCCAAGTTGAAAATTTAAGCCCCTGGCTTGTGCTGTACACTGCTATGGCCTTGGCTAAACTACAGCATAATCTTTGTTCTAAGTGATTCTCTAACATGAAGACCTGCAAGGGCAAAAGAAAGGGTCATTCGTCTACACATCCTGAGAGACTGGGGTCTCCAGCTCAGAGGTGTTTAACTGCCAAGGCTGAAACTTTTGAAAGTAAGGCATAAAGTTATACTCCCGGTATGTATATTTTAACTCTATTTTACTGCATTAGGATTAGATGGTAACTTGAAGATTTAAAATTTAAATAGTTTGAGACTTATTTAGTTATTCATGATGATTAATTTATTAGGGACAAATGAAAGAAAGGAACAGGGACAAGAGATTTTTCTAGGAGCGCCTTTCAATTCATAAGCTTTACTAAATGTATGTAGAAATCTGTTTCTACATTTCGCAATGTCCCTCTAGGGGACAGGTGCTTACATAAAGTGCTCACATCAGAGGATGCTGTATACTCCTGAATGCATTTCCCTCCTCTCACAAATACCACTGGAGTGTGAACATCTTTTTTCTCACCCTTTCTTTCCCCTTTTTGTCTGTCAGTTTCTACATTCACATCTGTTTTTATCCTTCTTTTTCCTGACTGCTTGATTGTTTATGTTTCTTTAAAAGCCCAGGGACTGAAATATGAAGGCAAAGTGTCCTGCTTATGAGTGTGTGGTGTTCTCAAATAACCAGTATTGCATTTGTGAATAAAGCAATGAGAGACTGTCTTGTGTACGGACACACTAGACCTGTTAAATGTAGTATATGGTTATAACTCACAAATCTGAGGGATAAGCAGAAGCTAATTAGCTCATCGTGTTACGAAACTCAATTTTATTTCCTCTAATGTAAATCTTTACAAAATGCCATATGACAGGCATGCTTACTGGCAATGGATCTTCAATCCATTGATCTCTTGCTAAAGGTTGTGAAATCAAAACTAATGGAAGCATAAAAGGGCACAAAGGGAAACAGGTTTTTATTTCATGGATAGCTGAATGCAGTGGTAAGTTTCAATGATTTCTGACTTATGCGAGATTTGAAAGGGCAAACTCAAGGGCAAAAAACAAATTAAAAAAAAACATCAAAAAAAGGCAGAAAACAATGTACTACAAAAACGTCAAAGTCCTGATGTAGCGCAAAAATTGATCTAAAAATCACACAGAAAATATACAAGAAAAGAATCTGTTAGAACTTTTGTACAGGGCATTGGCACTTCAGCTTGCAGCTTCCAACCATGGGCATTGTAGGATTCATCTCTTGAATAGCAAGAGACTACAATCTTGCAGATGGTTTTCATGAGGAGCAGTTCTAATATGAACTGTCCCAACAGCTCATCAGAGACTGAGATGTTACTGAAAAAAGGATTCAGCTGTCCTCCTTCCACTGAGAAGACAGTTATCCATGTGCCCCTTGGGAGAACAGCTCAGAACATTTTTGGACAGTGAGAGAGAGCAACTGTGTTTTCTGTCCACTTGATAAATGTGGGTGAGATTGGGCAAAGAATCACCTTCAGTTTGGTGAAAGAGTAAGATCAAGGGTGTGTCCCTATTGTCTTTTCCATCTAAAAGTAGTTGTATGGGATGATAAAAGACTTCTTATGCTTGATCTGACCTCAGTGTTGACCAATAAAGTTATTTTTGTACTACTAAGCTGGAAACATCTCATTTTACAGAAGCATGCTTATCATCCACAAAGTGCCGGCTTCTCACTGAATGAACTAAGCAGTTACCTTGAATGAGAAACTGATGACTACATCTTATCCTACCAAACTCTACGCTTCATTTGAAGTGAGAGGCAAGTGTCAGATCCAACATGTCACCCAGCCCACTGCGGTGAGAATCTTGACACCACTGGCAGAATGAGAGGTGACTGCAGTTTTGTGCTGTGCAAGCTGACTTGGTAAGCAGACTGCTGCACATGAACAACTTTATCAGCTGCAAGATAAGCATCATGCAGACGTCTTCTGAAGGTGCAGACTGTATGCCCAAGAAACAACCGGAAGGGTGCTGCTATTTGCTTCTGCCAAACTTGTGAAATAAGGTGAGCACTATGGCTGCTGTTCACAGCAGATACATCACAGAAGGCATTCACAGCATATTCTGAAATTAGAATGTTGAGCCACACTCAAAAACCAGGTTGGACTGGGCTGTAACATCCTGTTACATTAGCTTTGCCAAAGAGCATGCTTTTTTTGTTCTTCTGGGGAACTGTAGGTGCAGCCATTTTGAAATAACAATATAATTTCTTGGTAATGGTGATTCAATTCCAACTCAACTGCTAAAGAACCATGATTCCAAGGAGTTTCTCTAGCAAGCAAAACTACATCTGTCATGCTAACTTCCAGAAAATTGATAACATTTATTAAATAATATGTTTTAAAAATCCAAAAGTAGTAGATCTTATAATTTGGATAAAATTGGAATTACCAATTTGTCAAGCTCATTAGAAAAACAGAAAACAAAACCCAAATCCTTGAAGTGTAAAAGCAATCCAATTAAGTACTGCATTGAATGTGAGGTTTGGCAATCACAGTTGAAATATATTAATTTAATTTTGGTTCCTGAATCTGTTGTGCTACCTGAGATCCCTCAGTGAAGAATGCCACACAGATTGAATAAATTAAGAATACCTCAGACATGCAGAGGGCACGGCTGACATAAACTGTTAATAATGAAAGTATGGACCAACAAAGGAAGCACACTGATGTAGTGTGTCTGAAAGCGTATTGATTCTCCAGTACATTAATCCTTTACACTGAAGAATTACTGTCAAAGAATGAGTCACAAGACAAAATGCAAGACGTATTTATCACTTCCTCATTTAAGATATTTTTTAAAAAGTGATTCATGTTTTTTTTTTTTTGATTTATTGTATTTTAACACATTTAAGTCCAAAACATATGATCTTTCTCAGAAAATATGTATCAACTGTGTGTATTCACTGTGATATTAAGTGTAAAACATGTAGTAAAATATTTTTATGTATGCATAGATATAAATACATATAGATAAAAGACAGAAAAGCAATAAGCCCCCATCTAATTATTAGATGATGCAGATAAATCACAATTTCTTTTTAGAATATAGGCAATCAAAGAGTTGCCTAGAAAATCAAGTAACCCTGTCTAACATGAACTATGTTTTAAACCAGAAAAAAGAAAAATACTGAGAAAGGCTATACAGGATTTCTGAATTTATATCTTTCAGTTTTGCAGTTAATTACAAAATTAACTTAAAAAAAAAAAAAAAAAGAAAAGGATCATGGTGAGGATTTACTGTTGGCTGCCCTTTGCAAAAAAAAAAAAAAACCAAAAAACTGCTAAGAGTCACAACTTACATCATTGCCATTCAGCCATGGAAGGAAGCTCTTTGTTGAATAAATTTAATGGAAATTAAGGAAATGTAATTTGGCAGAAAAAATAAAAGTCATTATTTAAAAAAAAACAGACAAACAACAACAACAAAAAGAAAAACACCTGCAAATGCAAAAGATGTTGGGATATGACAAAAATTCCCTTGAGACCTTTAGATATTCAAGCTCACTCCTCAAAGTCTTACTGCATTTCATACATCCTTCCTGATTAACAGCACTGACCAAACACACTACTTCCTATTTTGATTTCAGTGATGGCAGTTCTTCACACGATTCAGAAAACCAAAACTGGAAGATGTTCTAATATCTCTGACATGTTTTGATGGGCCTAGATAATAAGCGTATTGAAGGATTGAGTGTGCAGTGTGCCCTTACTGCCTAGAAAGCCAACCACACCTTGGGGTGCATCAAAAGAAATATGAACAGCAGGTCAAGGAAGGTTGATCCTGTCCTTCTACTCTGCAGAGGTGAGATCTCGCCTGGAGTACTGTATCCAGATGTGGAGTCCTAAGTACTGAAGAGACACGGACCTGTTTGAGTGCATCCAGAGGAGGGCCACACAAACGATACAAGGCATGGAACACCTCTCCTACAGGGACAGGTTAAGAGAGCTGGGGCTGCTCAGTCTGGAGAAAAGTCCAAGGTGACCTGGTAATGGCCTTTCAGTATCTAAAGGGGAGCTACAGAAAAGAAGGGGACTACTCTTTAGCAGGTGGTGGTAGAACAAGGGGAAATGGTTTCAAGCTAGAGAGAGTAAATTTATGTTAGATATAAGGAGAAAGTATTTTACAGTGAGTTTGGTAAGACATTGGAGCAAGTTGACCAGAGATTTGGTGGATGCCCCATCCCTGAAGACTTTCAAGGAGAGGCTGGATTAGGTCCAGGGGAACTTGATCTAGCTGTAGGTGTCTCTGTTCATTGCAAGGGAGTTGAACTAAATGACCTTTAAAGGTCCTTTTCAACTCTAGGGATTCTATGATTTCAGAGATTCAGTTTCTAAATTCTATGTATATCATAAAGTTTTCCTTGAAAATACCTTGAAATCTTGCTTAGAATTAAAAATTAGAAAGAAATATATAAAGAACATTACAATCTGAAAAAAAAAAAAAAAAAAAATCAGAAAAGTGTAAAAGCTTTATCTACCTGACAAAGCTTTGTCAGGTAAAAGAATTTCGCTTTCTGGTCCATTATCCAGTGGTCGTGATTTTTACCTACAAATGCTGCTGAAGGACACCCCCAGGATAGCGTGTAGATTTTGAACATTTCTGGAGTCCATTGTAAGATATTCAGCCTGTAATTTCTTCCATTTTTGTCTGATTCAAATATTTTAACAGAGCTGTGTGGAAATACAAAATGTGTCTCAACTAATCTCATGGTTCTCATAGTAGAAGGGTAGAATTCCTCCTGACTGTGAACAGAGAGGAAGAAGTTTAACTTTTGCATGCAGCAGTGAGATGGTAGGTTTACTCACCCTTCCTTGTCAGCCCCAGCATTTTCTTCTACTTAGGTGAAAAATGTTAATGTCTCCTGAAGTCAAGTACCACCTTGGCTGACACAAGGAGGGATAAGATTGCCTTTCATCACTTTCGTGATCAAGTTTAAGATTTTACAAAAGAGATGACAAAGAGCCCCAAAGTTGTACATTTGACTTTTTTAGACTTTACATATAGCATCTTCAGATACTGGTATTTCTTCTTGTGACTTTTTCTTGTCTGAAAATACATACTCAGCCTTTTAACCTCTTAACCTTTACAGTCTTCGGCCACCTGCTCTGACTCTGAGGATGAGTCAAAGTAGTTATTCACACTGTCTGACAGTCTGCCATAGGACAGTGTCAAGATTACATATGAGTAAAGCTTCCCATTCTATAAACAGTGTACAAAAGTACTGGATATTTATGGTTATGATGTACATTAATTGATGTTGGGCTGCAGAAATCATCTAAGTTAGTTATAAGTTTTTAAAAATAATTTTTCAGCTGCAAATCAGAAAAGTGCTTCATTCTGATACTACATATTTTTGTATTTTGTGGTGATGGGAATGTCTGAATAAGCTGCTACTTAGTCTCCATTTAATAGCTGCTAAGAAATACAATTCCTAGGTATACTGCAGCTTGGAATCTCACAATTCCCTCTTTCTCTGTGCTACATGAAATTAATTGGTTAAGTAATGTAATGATACCCTAGACACCTTATATGTGTACAGTTTTTCTTCATCATGTTTGGTTTAATAGTTATTTATGTAGCTAGTCACAAATCTTTGTAACTACATTTGAACAAATAGGGACTACTTTTAGTTGCTGGCTGGATTTTACACTTGAGTTTACACTTTTTTATGGGCTCACTGTAGTTATTTTTGTATTTTGGTGGCCTATCCAGCAGTACTGGATTTATATATTAAATAATATACCATATTGTGCTCTTTCTTGGCTGAAGAAATATAAGGGATTATGACCCACAACCGATGATGAAAATGAACTCTTGAAACATTCACGGTCAGGCTGGATGGGGCTCTGAGCAATCCAATGTAAATGTAGATGTTCCTGTTCATTACAGGGGATTTGAACCAAATGACCATTAAAGCTCCCTTCCAAATAAAAAGATTTTATGATTCTGTGATTGTACGAAGTGAAACATGGACTTTGTTAGAAGAAATCTGATTCAGGTACATAAACAATCTGTTTTCTCAGAAATGACTATTAACAAAATGTATAGAATCAAAAAGATTTAACAGAATAGAATCAAGATTTAACAAAACCAAAATGTTGAGATAAAAAATATGGTTTTCTCTCATGGTGTGAAGGGATGTTTTTTTTCTGCATTTTGTACTTTGTTTACAGCACTGAACCTCAGAAAGACTATAAAAAACTGGATAATGGAAAATTTTAACCTGAAACATTTACACTGCATTATTGAACATCCTGAGTTGGAAGCGACCCAGTGTCATGGCTTTATAATTTTGGGCTATTGGTATTTCACATCATAACATCATGTAGTGCACTGTGAATAAGAGAGCTAATTATCTACTTCCATGCACCTGTCCCAGAAGAGAAGAACTACACATCCCAGAGGACTTTGCATTCTAAGAGGAGATACAGCTCGTGGCAAGGTCATGAGAGTGGGCTCTTCTTCCTGCTGCTTGATCTGACTACATCTCACCTCAACATTGCAGTAAGGTCTGCAGTTTTTGGACACTCTTTCGGTCATTGTATTTGATTTATTAACTCTAATTCTAACTATAATGTATTATATTGTATTATAGTATGTTATCTTGCATTCTGATATCTTATTTAATAAATTAGTTTTTTTCTCCCCAGATTGTTACTGCTGTTATTTTTGGAGCCCTCTCTTTCCCTTTATTTTCCCCTCTCTGGAGGCATGGACCCACGGGAATGAGGCCAAATCAGTCCACAAACAGTTGACACCCAGCAGGATCACTGAGTCCAATTCCTGGCTCCACACAGGACCATCCAAAATCCAAACTCTGTGTCTGAGAACACTGTCCGAACATTTCTTGAACTCCAGCACCTTGGGTCTGTGACCATTCTCCTGAGGAGCCTGTTCCAGGTGCAGAACCTTTCCCTAACACATCCTTGACCCTGACGCAATGCCATTCCATTCTCTTAGGTCCTGTTGCTGTCACCAGTGAGCAGATCTCACCTCCCCTCACAAGGAGCTTTAGGTTGCCAAGACTTTTCCCCTCAGCCTCCCCTTCTTCCCTTCTTTGGACTGAAAAATTAAGGAACCTCAGCCTATCCTCATATGTCTTGCCTTCTAGACCCTTCAGCACTGTTGCCCTTCTTTGGGTGCCCTCTAGTAGTTGTTTTGTCCTTCTTGTATTGTGGCATCCGAAAGTACATACAGTGTTCAAGATGAAGCTGCGCAGTGTGAAGCAGAATGGGATAATCCCTTCCCTTACATGATAGCAGTGCTGAGCCTGATGCAGCTATGGTTATGGCTTGCTCTTTTGGCTGCCAAAGCACAGTGCTGATTCAAATTCAACTGGTTGTCACTTAGAACTCCCAGATCCTTTTTCACAGGGTTTTTAATTCAGATGCTCGCCCCCTGGCTGTGCTTATACCCAGGGCTACCCCATTCCAGGTGTGAAATTCAGTGCTTGCTCTTATTAAAGTTAATGTAATTGGTGATTGTCCAGTCCTCCAATCTGCCAAGATCTCACTATAAGGCCCTTCCACCCTAGGGGGAGTCAATGGCTCTTTCCAATTTACTACTGTCAACAAATTTACTTAACCTGCTATCAAGTGTTCGAGTCAGTGATTAAAACATTTTTAGTTTCTCAAATTGAGCTATGTAAAACCCCACCTGTGAATGGCCACCTAACTTTTTGAGGCTGATCTGTCAGCCTAATGCATTATATTTTTGTCAGCCTACTGTAAACTCAACATTTTAACCTGAAGGATATTGTGAGAAAATGTACAAATACTGAAAGCTTTGTTGAAATTCAAAAATAATATATTAACCGACTTCTCTTGGCCAAGTAGGGGGATATCAAAGCAGTAAAAGGAGATTAAATGGCTAAATGGTTATATGGGATCTTCCCCACAAACCTGTGTTTGCTTTGACCGGTAACTGAATTGTCTTTCAAATGTTTTTTCAGAAACTCCCAGAATTATCTTCTTAATAAGTACAATTTATATATTTTCAGTTATTGTATGATCTTAAAATGGTGGCTGCATTGAGAACAAGATTTTTGATTAAGAAGGCATCATCAAGACACACACTGCTTAGCATAGGCTACTATTAATGTCTTGAAACAAATTCTGCAGTGTGATTCTTTAACTGAAACAAGCATGTAGTTTTTTGCTGGGTCCTACAGACATCCTGAGTCTTCAGCCCAGCTCAGCTGTCATCCTTCTCATAATATCTCCATCTTATTTTTATCTCTATGTCAAACAAGATCATGATAATGGCTCTTAGGGATGTTATCCAGAGTCTGTGCCTAGAAGCAGAAAACAAGGTACATGTGATATGCTTTGTTTCATGACTTACAGTGGTTTCATGGCTGAACAGGAGGTACCGATCTGCCAGTTGAACAGAAATGGAGTCAGTGCTGTTTCAAAACAGTATCACATATTCTATGGCATTATCTAATTCTTTCAGATACCCTTGATCTGCCTGAGATGTTCTCAACACAGAGTGAGTGATATGGGAAAACTAACAGTCCCACTTGTGGTGTGGAATTCTCAGAAATTCAGTGATTGAGTCATCATCAACACTGAAGAATGTATTGATTCCAAAAAGGATATTATTATTCTCCAATTTGCCCCTGGGAGATGAAGTTCTGTAATGCCGAGATAATATTTTTGTTTTATATTTATGAGAAATAAAATCCAAACTGCATCCGGAAGTATCAGGCAGCAATTTGAAAATATTATAATACCTTTTTTATTTACAGATGCTGTAGGTAATATGTACTTCAGGTTTAGCAAAGTGCATGATTGCTTTTTAAACTGAGCATTTCTTCATAATAATGTATTGTAAATAAATCATTAGACTGTAAAGCATCACCACTCTCTCTAAAGTCTATAAAAGCACTCGCTCTTATTTGGTTTTTAAAAACTAGCTATTAATATTTACATTTGTGACTGTGCACAAATACATAAAATCATTGTAAAAGCCAGAGGTTTAAGTGCCTGCCCTTCTACTCACCGGGTCAGAGAGAACTTTTAGATCTGTCTCAGAGGATTTCTTGCTATTACAAATATGAAAGTGGGATGTTAAAATGAAAAAGAAGGAAATTTAATAATAATAATAATAAATACTTGCAAGGGACAGTGCTCAGCTTGATGGCTCCAGAGAGTGGAAGGAGATTATGTTAAAGCATAAATGGAGTTTTAACATTTTTAAATCCAGAAGGTCTAATCTAATCTAATCCTTTTCAATCCAATTTTTTTAATGCAGCCTAGACATCAGATTAAAGCTTGCACTTTTCTTTTCTAGGCCATTGCAAACAGAATCAGCATCTGTGCTATCTTTCCAATATTCAATGTTTCAAAATAGATTTAAAATGAATCAATTGTAAAAGAAATAAAGGAAAAGCTATATATTGGATGCTAGATAACGTATTTTTACTTCAAAGTGGAACAAATTATAATTCCTGCTGGTAAATATTTTTTTTCTGTTAAAATATCTAACAAAAATAACAACAAAAACTAAAAAAGTCTGTATTCCTGAGCTCAGATAAATCTATAAATTTAGTATCTGCATAGAAAGAATTTTTCTGTATAGTAATACATTTTTCCCAAATGATTTCATGCCAACAGCTCCATAAATTGTCTGAATTTCATTTGCTGAGTCTTCCAAGAATGATGCTAATGAAACATACTAACAAACAGATAGAAAGCTTTGCTTATTCTCCTTTGTTTTTTCTGATTGATACATGTTGTTATAGCATTACACATTTTAAATTTTAAGTGAATTTAAAGTTATTTCACAGTGCTAAGCAAAATTCTCCACTTTACATTGTCCTGTAGTGAATATAACCAAGTTTGTCTACTGTACCAGTCACATGGTGAAATACTCATTGCTGATGTAACAAATTCATCCTCCTTTGACACGGTATTTTCTCTAGAGAAAATTCATGACATTCTATAAGAACTTGTCAGTTCCTATATGTTAAGGGTAAAGTTAAACATGGCCAGAAAGATGATCACAGTGTACGTATATTAGAATATAATTCCAAAATTACTCAGGGAAGTTAATGACAAAAATCACATGTGATTTGTCTCCAGCAGGAAGTCAACACAGAATTTACTGAATATTTGAATATCCTATTCGTTAATGTTAAAGTTTTTCCCCTGTTCTGAGATTTATGTACAGCCTAAAATTTCTAGTGGCAGAGCTGAATCATTTATAAATGCTGTGAACGTAAACATGATTTTTATTTCTTTTTTAAGCAAGTTCAGTAGGCCTTCTAGAGATAATCCTTAGACTCCTTGCACAGTTCAAATCCAGACCTTGTCTTAATTCCAATGAATAGGGTCTACAAATTCGCTGAAAACAAGAAGGAATAACTCTAAGCTGTTTCTAATCTTTGTGGTATCATTTTTATTTTATTGCCACTACCTCAGACTAGTACTGTTAAAAGGAAGATCAACGAGCTATGGCATATAGAGTCGTGGAAATGGCTTGCGTTGTTCTGAATTAGTAGATACAAAAAAAGAATGGCACTAATGTGGACTCCAGGTGTAGATAAAGGAGTATGAATAAACACGTTCAGAAGCGCCTGCATGATCTGAATGTGTACACTACATAGTAGCATTAAGCGTTAATGTTGTACAAAATAAATAAAATAATAATTGCAAGCACAGTTTGGCATATTGTAAAACAGTTTATTTTACAGAGACCAAAAATTTAGATTATTTAGAATGGCGTGTTGGTGTCAAGAACCTTGCTTCATGTCAAAATTTAGGACAATAACAAGTAATTAAAGCACATTATGGGTCACTACAAGCTACTGCATCTAATGACAGAACCTTCAGTGTCTGATTCCGCAGAAAGTCTGGAACAGTCTTGATGACTACACAAAGTAGCCTTTACCTGAAGTGTTTGGAACTATTTTGAAGTGCACATATCACAATTAATCAGGATGTCCCATGTTCTGCATCCCTTTTTCGTACATAAAAAGGACTACTGATGAACAAAATTTAGCCTGTGTTTGTACCCTTGAGAGAAATTCTTTCATATCACTTACACAAATCTCAAAATTTATCCTTGAATTCTCTACAGAGATGATATTTTCACTTGATGACATCAGGTACTTTTAGGTTTGTTTCATAAACTGCTATTTTCTGTTATATCCGTGTGAAAGATGCAAACCTTTATAGACAGAAGTAATGTAAAATCTATGTTACTGAAATTCTTAGTACTGACTGACTTATTCTAATAATGATATTGCTGGGCACGTGAGAGCATTTATAGCACATAGTAATTTTAGACCTTCCCATATTTCAGTTCCTTTCTCTAACATAATATGTAATATTCAAGTATTATATGATAATTAATAATATATAATAATAACTGATAACTATTGTGTAATATGTAACATATAGAATGTATTTATAACTTATGTAACATATATTGTCATATTGTCTAACATATATGACATATTATATATTATACATATGCGTGAAATATCCAGTATCCAATATACCATATCATAAGGTTCCCATTTCTCATCACAAATGTATGCATACTGGCCAAATTACAACTTGGAATGGAAGCAATGGAATTTGTGCACCATGCACCGCAGCCTGCTTTAACTAGATGAAGATCTGAATAGATGAGGAAATAGAGACTGTAATGCATTTGAATTGGTCCTCTGGCAGGGGGAAATCAAATGACCAAGGATTTGGACTTCACCTGAGAGCAGAAATACAGGATAGACAAAGCTCCTAAAAAGAAGACTGTGGTAATACTATCACAGAAGTAAGATTTATTACTACTGAGTCTTGTCAAAACTAGATCAAATACAGTCTTCTCTTTCTGAGCTTATGCAATATGGCTTTTGTACAGGCATATTTTTAAAAATAGTACAAATAAGCTCTACACCATTGTGCTTATTACACAAGAAAAGAAACTGGTCAGAGATAGAATAATCAAACTGTAGAATGGGTTAGTCTGGAAGAGGCCCTAAAGAGGATTAGCTCCAACTCCCCTGCAGTGGCAGTGTTGCCACCCAATCAGGTCAGGCTACTAGCACCTTACCCAGACTGTCCTTGAGCACCTCTGGGAATGTAGTCATCTGTTCCAGTGCCTCAGCACCTCCTGAGTAAAGGATTTCCAGATAACAACTAATTTAATTCTCCCCTCTTTCAGTTTAAAAGTTTCCTCCTTGTGCTACCACTATCAGAATGTGTAAAAAGCCAGTCTCCCACCTCTCCTCCCAAGCTTTCCTCAAGTACTGGAAGAACACATACAGGTCTGTCCAGAACCTTCTATTCTGCAAGTTAAGCAAGCCCAGCTGCATCAGCCAGTCCTTGTAGAAGAGGTAATCCAGCCCAATGATCATTCTCATGGCCCTTCTCTGGACCTCCTCCAACATTTCCACATCTTTCTTGTGCTGGGTCCTCAGGCCAAGATGCAGTACTGCATGTTGAGCTGCACAAAGGCAGAGAAGATGGAGACAATCATTTCCCTGCTCTCCTGACCACCTCTCTTTTGATGCAGCTCAGGATATTGGTATTCTGGGCTGCAAGTGCACACTGCTGGCTCAAGTCCAGCTTTTTATCCACCAGTACTCTCAAGTCATTCTTAGCAGGACTGTTCTCAGTGAGTTCTCCTGGTTTGTACTCATATCTGGGATTGTTCCAACCAAAATTTAGCATCTTGCATTTGGCCTAGTTGAACATCATTAGGTTCACACGGGCTTTTCAACCCTGTCCAGGTCCCTTTGGATGCCAATCTCTTCCTTCTGTTGTGTCAGCTGTACCACTCACCTTGATGTCATCATCAAACTTGCCCAGGGTGCACTCAATCTCACTGTCTACGTTGTTGAATAAGATGATGAAGGGCACTGATTCCAACACAGACTTCTGGGAGATGGCATTCATAACTGGCCTCTGCTTAGACAAAGGGCTGTTTAGCATAACGCTCTGTCTGCAATCATCCAAACGATTCCTTACCCACCACATAGTCCAGCTTTCAAATCCATATTTGTCCGATTTAGAGATAGGGATGAGCTGTGGGTCCATGTCAAAGGACTTGCAGAAAACCAGGTAGATTGCATCAATTGCTCTTCCTTGCTCTACTGATGCCATCACTCCACAGAAAGACATAGTATTGATTTTGTCATTAAAAATCTGCTCTTGGTAAATATATGCAGGCTGTCTCAAATCACCTCCTCATCCTGCATGTACCTTGACATACCTTACGTGAGTATCTCCTCCATGATCTTCCCAGGCACAGAGCTGAAGATCACCAGCTTGTAGTTCTGTGGGTCTTCTTTTCTCCCTTTACTGAAAATGGGAATGATGCTTCCCTTTTTCCAGTCAACAAGGACTTTGCCTGCCAGTCACAACTTTTCAAATATTTTGGAGAGTTGTTAGGCAATTCCATGAGCCTCTTCCTTCAGGATCCTGGGATGCTGTCCATTGTATAAACTTGCACACATTTGGATTCAAGTGGAAGTCTTGGACTTGCTCTTCTCTTACAGTGGGAGTGGTCTTGCCCAATTTCTTCCTACAGGTTCAGGGATGTAATAGACCTGGGAAGCTTGACAGGCTTGAAAACTCATGAAAAGAACTTGCTGAGTACCTCATCATTCTCCATGTCTGTTGTTGACAGTTCATTCTTCTCATTTATCAGAGTGGGACTGCTCTCCTTTGCTTCTATTCTCTGGCCACCGTACCTATACAACCTCTTCTTATTTTTCACATCTCTTGCCAAGTTCAGTTCCATCTGTGCCTTGGTTTTCCTGATCCCATCTCTGCATGTCCAGATGGTGTCACCATATTCTTCACTGGCTGCATTTCCTTTCTTCCAATTATGGTACATTTCACTCAGTTTGACCCACCGATCCTTGGTAATTCCTTTATGGATCAGTGTAAGACCCTTCCAGCTGCCTTGCCCTTACTGTGTACATCATCCGAGAATGTCTCCTTTTTAGTCTGGCGACTTTGTGGCATAAGAAGAAATACAAATTGAGTTTCTTTCATCCAAACAAGCTATCAAGGTTTCATTCCAGATTAAAAAATGCATAAAATTTTCTGGATAATGTCCTCTGTTGCATACTAATGTAACCAAAGCATGGTTTTAAACCTAAGCAATTATATAATTAATGAAAAACAAAATTTACTTAAGAATGTACAGAGAATAAAAAAGTTTTCATGTTGCCTTTTTGTGACAGCTTTATTTTTCTACCCCTCCACTCATTCTGACTTTCTGTTGACATTGGTGCTGCTTATCTTTACCAGCCTCCCACACATATTGATTACCTCTCAAGATGATGCCTCCTTGACTTGCTGCTTTATCTAGATCTGTAACACTTGTACATTTTTAGTTACTTCTGTTTGTACACTTGGGCCAAATTTATCCTTGGTTTATGGCCAAAGAATTACATCAGGTATAAATTTGTCTCTCTCAATCTGCCTTACCGCTTCTGAATTCAAGCTCCCAAACACAGTCGAGGACTGGCTCCTAATGATAAAAAGAGTATTTGTAGCATAGGGTTTGACCCTGCACATGGAAAGAAAAAACAGGACGCTAATGGAAAATACAGCTTCTTCATAAGCACAAGCATATGATTTTATGTCTGTCAAATTCCTTCTTTTTGCCTTCCCCTCTATGTTTTATTCACATGACAGGCATGAGAGGATTAAAAGGCTCTTGGACTTACAAACATACTTCTTCATAGCTTGCTAAAAAATTATGTTATTCCTATATCTATCTATACGCATATGTTAAAACTATATGTAAAAGCAGAATAAAACCTGTGAGAATCTTTCTGTTTTTATCTTTTGAAATTTGGTTGTGTCTGTCCTATGCCACAAAGTCAGTTCTAAGACATTTGTAATCCAGTATGCAAATAAAAAACCCATATTTTTTATTATTGTTCCATACTTTTATTTCATTTTATTTATTGTCATGATTAAAAAATTATTAAAAGGAAGTAAAAACCGGATGAGGTTTAACAGAAGGAAGTGTAGAGTCTTGCATCTGGGGAGGAATAATTGCATGCAGCGGTACAGGCTGGGGGATGACCTGCTGGAGAGGAGCTCTGCGGAGAGGGACCTGGGTGTGCTGGTGGACAACAGGTTGGCCATGAGCCAGCAGTGTGCCCTTGTGGCCAAGAGGGCCAATGGCATCCTGGGGTGCATTAAAAAGAGCGTGTCCAGCAGGTCGAGGGAGGTGATCCTCCCCCTCTACTCTGCCCTGGTAAGGCCTCATCTGGAGTACTGCGTCCAGTTCTGGGCTCCCCAGTACAAAAAAGACAAGGATCTCTTGGAAAGAGTCCAGCGGAGGGCCACGAAGATGGTGAAGGGCCTGGAGCATCTCTCCTATGAAGAAAGGCTGAGTGAAATGGGTCTGTTCAGCCTTGAGAAAAGAAGACTGAGAGGGGACCTGATCCAGGTCTATAAATATCTGAGGTGTGGGGGGCAGAGTGGCGAGGCCGGACTCTTTTCAGTGGTGAGTGGAGACAGGACAAGGGGAAATGGCCGGAAACTGCAGCATAGGAAGTTCCGCACAAATGTGCGCAAGAACTTCTTTACAGTGAGGTGACGGAGCACTGGGACAGGCTGCCCAGGGAGGTGGTGGAGTCTCCTTCTCTGGAGATGTTCAAGACCTGCCTGGATGCCTACCTGTGTGACCTGGTGTAGGGAACCTGCTTTGGCAGGGGGGTTGGACTCGATGATCTCTGGAGGTCCCTTCCAACCCCTACAATTCTGTGATTCTGTGATTCTGTGAATCCAAATGATAATCCGTTTCTTAAAAGCAAAATTATTGAACATTTAAAATAAGTTATTTTTATATGACTTTTTTTTAAGAAAAAAAAAAAAAAAGGAGAACACAACAGAACCATGTATTTCTTATTTTTTAAATATCTTAATCTTTTCTTTTGTAGGTATGTTCCATTACAACTACGTACCATTTTTTTTTTTCTCAATGAAGATTTCCTCCTGCCCTGTCCTACTTTAAAGTCTTTCATTTCTCTATACTGTGCATCTACTTACAGCTGTTCTATCACATTTCTTTCACAAACGTGAAATTTATTAAACTTGTAGGACATCAATTTAAAGCAGACAAAACACTTCTTTGTACAGTAGCTTACAAATTACTTGAGCTTACTGTGTCAGAGGTTGAGGAGATGAAGTTTAACAGCAAATTTAGAAAAAATTTAGACAAATTTGTGGTAATAGATCCTTAAAAAGACAACAAAAAACTAATCAGAGTTTATAATTTCGATAATTTCAGGGCACTGGGGAATTATTGGGGGAATGGAATGGTGGGGCTCGCATGCACAACTGAAGTGACCACCACTTTGTTATCAGACTGAATACTGGGTTAGAAGAGGGACTACCTGATCCAGCAGGATGTTTTTCTTTATGAGTGTGATACTCCAGGATCTTTTCTGTTTGCATGAAGCACCTCTCCTGTAGCACATCTACTCTCAGTGGATAGCATATCACTACTGTGACATGTCTCAGGCTTCCTGTCTAGACCAACTTTGCAGCATTAGTCTGTGAGAAGCCTGAAATTGTTTTGTTTGAGACTGATCATCTGACAGCTTCTGGAAGCAGTAGAGATGCATGGGGATAAATGAGAGCTAAACATGGACTGCCACAATAGGAAGGAAGTGGGTTGTTTGGATGTGTTCTGAGCAATTGATCTCAAACTGCCTTCACCTCCATACTAATGATCTTCTCAAAGCCTCAGCCCTTGTGAATGTAGGAATTCTTTGAATACTAAAAAGTTTCATGTCAGACAAATTCAAGGATTGTCACTGACTAATTCTGCCCGCTTACACAAATATATATCATTTTAGTGACAATTTCTTTCGTACTGATAAAGCTGTGCTCCTAATTCTTTGCTCACAAGTTCCTGCAGTAAAGCTACCAAGCACATAGCTTTTGTTGTGTATAATTACAGTACTGTGTGCATACCTCTAAAACTGATTTGAAGCTTTCTTTTTGACCCCGTGATCTTAAGCTGTCTGTATGCCACTAAGACCCTCAGTGTGAGTTTGAGGAGGAGGATGTCCCCGGGGGACTGCCACAGCAGCTGAGAACTTTGTCATGTTCCAGCGACACTTTAGCAGTGCCCTGCTTCTCCTGGGATCGATACGGAAACCTCTGTGACAGCTTTACACCGAGGTGAGTCTTCTGTGAGTATCCGGCAAGTGTCACATCCAAGTAACACACATCTCTTGGGTCATAATATAGTATAAGTGATAGAATAACATTTCATTTCAAACCACAATTCTTATTCTTCATATGCAGAAAATACAATAGTTCCTTTTAACAGAAGAAAAACAATTTGATAGCCCTCACTCTCTCGGAATGGAAAAACGCTGTTTAATTTGAAGTCATCTGAAACACAAGCAAGATATCTAATTTTATATATCTTTATGTAATAGAAATATATAATGAAATAAATATAATTAAAATGTTTTCTTATCTAGTTATGCCTTCAATGTTTCATAGGTTTTTCCTGACCTTTTCTTATCTGTAAGTAAGGCTAACAGAAATGAATAAACTTATAGTGAAGATTTTATTGTGGTTGAACATCTTTCCTCTTCCTTTTTATACAAGATTTTTCCTCGTGTGTTTAAAGCAAGAAAAACAAAACCCTTCCAAACAGAGCACAAGCTATTTTGTTTAAGCTTATTATATTAGAAAAGAAATTTTGAAAGTTGTTAATCACTTCTTCAAAGCACTAGCAGATATAGTAAATTCAATTAATTCAGTTGTTTTATGTAGTTTCTTTTTTTTTGAAAGGTGAATACATAGAAATAGTAACTCAATCATTACTTGGTGTTACAAATTCAGTAGGAGTTCTGTTTCAATTAGATTGTGCAATATAATGTTGAAAACAGCTTACTAATGCCAGTATTTTTAAAATTGTGGAGTCTTTATCCTTTCATTACTGTATTGTTTACTTTGATGGAATTGTATCTTCTAGCTTCTTTTTCCTGAAGTAATCTATAGCAAATTTTATATCAGCAAAGTATTACACATTTCATTTGTATAGTTACACAAAGGTTTGCACGTGTTTTCAACTTCTTAATGTAAAGTTTGAAAACCAGGTCACAAGTGTGTGAAAATTTTGACTTAAATTTACATAATTCATATTACAGTAACTGAGAAATGTTTTCTCTTACTAGCAAATATGGCAGGCAGAAAATAGAAATCGCCTTTTAAAGACACCTCTAATACTAATGTGCAATAATCTAATTAAAATTTTGTCCATTTCTGGTTTAATGATCCATGATTATTCCTTACTTTCCTTAGGAGATTTATTTTCATCATAAAACATGTTACTGGCAGATTCTTCATATTTATATTGTGTTTTCTCTTTTAAAAATATTGCTTTGCTATGCTACTGTAAAACTTTGTTTTACAAGTTTTACAAGTTTTGTTGTACAAGTTTGTTGTACAAGTTTTACAGTATGTTTACATAGTTAAAACTATGTTTTACAGTATGCTTTTAATGACATTTCAAATCTTTTTTATCAATAGCTGTGAGAATCTATGACTTCTATGTTCTTGAAAACTCTTGATTCCCAGAGCAGTTTTGAGTCTAACAGTGATAAAAAAAATGGAGATGAGCAAGAGAACTTAGTGAAAGCAGGACATTCTGGTACACACTGTAATATATTACATACTCCAGACACTATTGGTAGTGGAACAATAGTACCAGTATGAGGAGAATATGTTTGATTTTTTATGTTCAACTGAAGTTTAGTTGTTATTTTTCAAGCAACTGTGATTTTAATCTATTTTTGAAGTAAATTAACATAGATATGAAGTGACTGTAATATTAATGAGATGAGAAATAACAATATCTGAAAATTTGAATATTTGCAGACTTCTTTTTATAGCGGGGATTCAGGAAGACATAGTTGTTCTTCTTATTGTGTCTTTGGTACACACTTGGCATTTATCTCATGCTCCACAAGCAAAGTCCCATTGTCAGCCGCTGACTACCATTTTAACATAAAGAATCAGAGCAAAGGGATGAAGAGCCTCGTCACCCAGCCTCTCTCGCCCATGTCTTGTCCTTGGGAAATACAGCACTACAGATATTTGCTCTTGTCTCTCATTTTATGAGCTTTAAGTGGACCCATTGCAATGGAATCGCTTAAACTGTAAGAAAGTATGGAAAGAAAATCCTCCAATTTATGTTTCTTTGCTCACAAGCAAGGATATTTTCTACTACTGAATGAAAATACCAATGTGATTAAAATTTAGTGAGCTTCGTACTATCGGTCTAGCTTTTCATTTAATGGAGAATAAAATATTTGTACTTCAGAAAAAGTTCATGGAAGTATAATCATGATAATCAATAGAAATTTGATGTGAAGCATACAGCTCAGATATTAAACATTTCACTGTGCCGCTGTCCAGCTTGGTGTCTCCTGAGACTGATCATTAAATCATATGGCAGTGCATTTTGACATTATTTGTTGCTGTTCTTTTAACAAGTGTACTATTTGCTTATGAAACCAGGTTACATTTTTGAAAGAACATACAAGTTTAGTACTGTACAGTCCCTCTTCTACAAAAATTGAACTAATGCTTGTTTTGAATGAAATACTCTTTAAGAATACAATGAAATAGTCAACATACAGAGGAGGAATTTTCTTAAAGTGCCTCTGAAATGAGACACAGAGGTTAACATCACTGTTATGAATATTTTCAGTCTGGAATGCCTAAGGAGCAAAAAGCCTTGGCTAGAATTCATATTCAAGCTCCTGTGATAGGAAATCTTACATTTAGAACTGATGGTACAAGAAACCCCAGGAATAATCATCATTGGATATTGACTAGACACTTAAGATCTGCTATCTGCAGAAGCAAAAGCTGCAAGACGGAAGCAGAAATACATGTAAAACAGTGAAAACCTCAGAAAATTGCAGGTTACAGTATGTTTCAGGAAAACATAGATTGAAAGCTTGGAGCCCCAACTTACACAGAAACACAGAGAGAGAAGGAAGGAAGGAAATTTGCTGAGAGCTTATGATTTTCTCTGCCCAAAGTGTACAGTGACATTAAAAAGAAATCTTCAGACTCTGTAAATATTTTAAAGTGTCGATAAATTTAAGCCTCCCTCTGATAGCAGTGACATCTTCACGTTAACTCAACAGTCATCTTAAATATGAAATATTGAAAATAATCTATCCACAATAGGAAGAAAAAAATATTTTGACCCTTGAAATTCACTGTTCTATGCTTGTACCAAAGCACTGGCAACTCCTGCTGGCAGTCTGACAGCAGTGTAAACTGAGATATACTAATTAACACAGCTGTTGAATTCTCTCAGAAATTATTTCACACCTGCCCCATCTTTTTCTACCTAAGTGTGAATTACAGTAATGTCTAAAGAATTAACTGACTGGATATTCCATGCTATTGGACTTGGAATAAATCAGTTACAAATCATTTTATAAGGTTATGTGTTTGTGAGGCATATCTAAGGAAATGCTTCTAGGTCTAAGTGCTAAATCTTGGACAGTGTTCTGGGCACTTGAGTCCCACTGAGTTCCTATAGCATGGCCTTAGACAAGAATAAAGGCTCTGTCTGGGGCTGCTGTGGAACGTGGAGTGGATGAGAGTTTTGGGGGGCTGGTTGGGTCAGAGAAGGTTCAGTGATTCCCTTAGGACATTCATGAGAGGATAAATTAGATCTGTCCAGAACATCATCAGTAATTTAGTCTCCCAAGGAGGATTTTTGTCTCCATTTAGACTGCCCATGGCCACCCAGCTCCACTGTCCTTCAAGTCACAGTACTGCGCTCTTTCCTTCATGCTTTGCTAGTTCTTCTGCATGTTGTACAGTGACCACAGATTGTCTCCTTCTCCAAATTGGGATATATATCCCATATAAAGTTCAGAACAATACAACTGTTTTTCTTAATACCTTATTTGTAGGAACTTTCTCAGCACCAGTACAGGAATTGGCAGAGTAAACACTGTTTTCCTTACATTCTCCATGGGGAACCTGCAACAGTGCGATGCTGAGCAGTTTGCTGAGGCTGGGGTTTCACAAAGTGGATGTCTAGTGTACCTGATACCATATGTACCTGAAGAAGAGAATAGGTTTCTCAGGGACAAACTTGTTCTGCTGGCACCTTATCAAACAACTATCTTGATCCCACAGGCAGCATTTGTAACCACTCTTTCTGTCCCATTTTCTCTCTTTTTGAGAATTGCCACCTTTAGAAGAGTGTCAGACCTCTACCAAATGACTGAGAAGATATTCATTTTGTTTTCTTGCTTCCTTCTTAATCCAGCAAAGCACTGCTGGTATAGCTGGACAAACTTGGGGTGGTGGAGGATACAGGAATGGAAGTTTTGCATTTGCCATGAAATTGCATGGAAGAAACAACAGAGTGGCATTTATAATCAAATTAGAAATTAGGAGAGATGAGGGGTTTCCTAATGGAGAAGTAGTGGTCCTCGTTCCTATCTTCAGTAAGTATACCTAGGGCAAATCAAATGATCCTGCAGAATCTACTGAGAAGCAGAAAACCCAGAAGACCTGTATTTTTCTTGCTGCCTGGGTAGGTGGTAGGTGGAGGAAAAATAAAAAATAAGAGACAAGATCCTTATGTTAAAGAAAATTTATAGTCAAGATGTTAAATACAGAACGTATGAAAATAATTAAACTTTTGTCATGGTTTTATGATTTTTGGTTATCGGTATTCCACATTATAACATCATGTGGTGCACTGGGAGTTAAAGACTTACTGGTCCAGTTCAGAGACTGCTGATATTTCTGAGTGCCTGGGTCTGAGAAGAGAACAACATACTCCAGTGGACTGCGTGTTTCTATTTCTTGTTCAGAGGGAAAGATAAAAACTATTTGCAGATCACAAGACCGTAGCCAGCCAGGAAAGAGAGGTGATTGTTCTCTTCCACTCTGCTCTTGTGAGGCCCCATCTGCAGAACTGCGTCCAGGCCTGGGACCCCCAGTACAAGAAGGACGTGGAGCTCTTGGAGTGGGTCCAGAGGGTCACTAAGATGATCAGAGGGCTGGAGCACCTCTCTTATGAGGAAAGGCTGAGGGAACTGGGCCTGTTTAGCTTGGAGAAGAGAAGGCTGCAGGGAGACCTCATTGTGGCCTTCCAGTACTTGAAGGGATCATACAAACAGGAAGGGTGTTTACTAGGGTTATGAGGGAGGATAGTGATAGGAAAAGGGGGAATGGTTGTAAACTGAGACATGGGAGGTTTAGGTTCAATATTAGGAGTAAATTTTATACTCAGAGGGTGATGACACACTGGAACAGGTTGCCCAAGGAGGTTGTGGATGCCCCATCCCTGAAGGCATTCAAGGCCAGGTTGGATGTGGCTCTGGGCAGCCTGGTCTGGTGGTTGGCGACCCTGCACATAGCAGGGGGGTTGAAACTGGATAATCATTGTGGTTCTTTTCAACCCAGGCCATTCAATGATTCTATGATTCCTGCTCACCTCTGCAGGAATCCCTAGGTGTCTCACATTCAGCATTAGAGTGAGGCCTTCAGTTTTTGGACACTCTCTCTCATTTTATTTGATTTATTAGCTTCAATTCCAATTATGCTGCATTGTATTGTGTTATCCTGCATTCTAATAACTTATTCAGTAAATTAACTTTCCTCCTCAGAACATTGCAACAGTTTTGATTTTAGGCCCATCTTCCTGCCCTTCCCCCTTTCCCTTTTTCCCCTTTCCCAGGGTATGGATCTGTGGATCCCTCCACCCCATTAGTCACAGAACCAGGCCAAACCAGCCCATAAACCATTGACTGTTTTGTGTGCATTACAATACCTGTTCAATGTATCACACCTCCTTGGAAGGGTTAGAATATATTAGCATTAGTTTAAGAAACTTATGATTGAACTATGAGGAAGAGCATGCTTCATAAATACGGGAAACTCTAAAATCTATAGTGACGTGTAGACCAAGTAATATTTCATACTTAATTCTGTTTTCCTCCTTTATCACTTCGGGTTGAAAAATATACAGCAGTAGTTGCTAAAAAAACAAGAATAATAAAAAAATAAGCAAAATATTACACAAAGCCAAACCAAACCAAACTAACTAAACCAAACAAAACAAAACAAAAGAAACCAATGTAAAACAAAAAGAAATGAAAAGCACCAAATGAAGAGATTTTTCCCCAATGAAAGGTTAATGGAAGAAAGGCAAAATGTAGATACTAAAATAATGCAACTAAATAAATCTGTCACTCCAGGGAAAGACAAGTAACAGACTTCACTGTAACAAAAAGGCATCATTAAGCTGACTGAAATGCTCTGTTTAAGCACTGGAAACTACTTGTAATTAATGATTTCTATCAAAACATTTGATATTTCCTTTGGAAAAACTTCATAGACAGGAGCAGGTACATAGGTAAATGCGTAGTTTCTAACAGGATTAAATGATGAACAATTGAGACTATTTTGTATGTTTCAATAATAAGTCCAATATATGTAATTAAAAGTATAAAACTAGTGCAAAGATAGTGTAGCTGTACTGAATAAGAAGAGTATTGTGCAGCCATGTCTTTCCAGTACTACCAGATGGATACTGTCTTCTTGCCTCCCCTATTGATTCTATTACAGAAGCATGGAGATGAAATGCACTCACAAAGCTATGTAAACTAAAAAATCAGGAACAGAACAGGGAGAAGTTAAAAAACTGTTGAATTAGACATTTTTTTTCAGAATTTAGATATTCATGACAGAGACAAAAAGAAAAAGGAGGGAGGAAGACAGTTCAGTAGTTGGACACAGCTTTAGCACTTCTTATTGAATTATCCATGGTCCAGGTTTTGTCAAATAGGAGCATCCACAACACTCTGTACATCCTGTATTTAGATATCATCCAATTTGACCAAATGATATAACAATACTTTTTGGTGTGAATAAGAAGTACTTAAGGAGACAAACAAAATTTTTGACAGAAAGATGGCAGTTTTGTGAGATAGTCTGAGATGGCATGGTCTGCAATTCATCCTTGGAGAGTTATTCTAGTGAGGAAGGAATGTCATGACAAACTGCATCCTCAAGCGGACAAAATTCCTTAGACTTTAAACCTTACCCGGAGCCTGCAGCTTCATTCTTTACACAAGTACAATGTTCAAGCTGTTACTGGTGTTTGCAAAAGGGCCAAACCTATTTGTTTCTTCAAAACCTCTCATTTCCCTGTATTTGCCTTCACTAATGTGTGGTAGATGTGGCATGGTAAAAGCACACAGAACCTATAAAACATACTTCCTTTTTAGCTTGCGCATTTGTACTCTATAGAGAATTTAGGTGTTATCACCCACTCACTGGAGTCACACGTGAATGCACAGCAGAGATTTGTCATTTGGTTGACAATTAACTGCAAGACTTTATGAACCTGGACACCAAAATTTGTGGCTTTTACAACTTAGTCATCATCCACCTTGAAGGAAATGAGAGGACCTATAAATCACTCCAATTAATCACGCCCCTCCCCCTAAAAAATGTAGTTGAAGCACTCCAGAAATAAAGCCATATGGCACAATCATGTCAGATCTGTTTATATAAGCTGTTCCTAGAAACAGTGGTACTGTAATACCAGATTTCCATATACTGAATCAATATTTGAATGTTTGAGACCAGATGTTTTATAAGATGCCATTAAGTGCACAGAGCACATTAACAGGTTCAAAACAGGCAACCCTGAGCAACCCTGTGATCCTGTGTCTCCACTTGCATTCTTCAGTCTCACAGCACCGACATACACTCTCCAAACTATTTTGATTGGATTCAGCAGACCTAAACAGATTGTGACTACCGTGCCTTGTTTTTTCTTGAAGAGTTTTATACATTTAGGACCAGCAATAGCAAACTAATGAACTGCTTGTTTATTTGAACTACCGCTCCTGTTTGATGTGTTTGTTGGATTACACAATCTTTGAGAGGTCTCATTTTTGCATTGCATTGTTTCTAGGATGCGATGCAATGATTTTAGCTGTACGTTAATGAACATCTGCATGGTCAGTGACATTTCTCTATCATTCTGCTTAAGACCTAAAAGTATAGTATTCGCTGGCTGGAATACAGTTTGTGCAAGCACAGAAGGCATATGTTTTACTGTTATTTTTTTATCAGTTTGGTGTTTAGTTTCTTTGGCAAGATTATATCAGATGTGGAGTTAGAATTATTCTGTGTGTTGTAACTCCATTATGTCATGTTGTATATGACAATACATATTTTTGCATTAATCAGCATTTTAAGTCTCTATCTGAAAAACTGGATGTTTTATGGTCTACTGAGAATTATATATTTTCCTAAATTGTACTGTTTTGTAAGAATAAAATCCACGTTATCTATACCCCTTCCATGTGCAAAAGGCTGAATTCATTGAGATATCAAATGATAATTCTTTGAATATTTTTCTGAGACAAAAGCAAAAAGTGTATATCAGGAACTCTTTGAAACCTTTAGACTGGTGGGTTGACAAATTATGTAGGTATACATTTCTGTGTGTTTTTTGTTTTGTTTTGTTTTGTTTTAATTCTCCACTGCCTTCTCTCAAGACAGCTGGTGCCTGCTGCCTCCAGATGTACATCAGTTTTTCTTGCTATTCAAGTGAATTAGCTACTTCCAGTATCTTCGATAATACACAATGTGAGTTCTGTGTATTATTAATCATATTTTATAACATGTAAATAATTTTAAATAAATTATCACTATGCTTACAACAACTTTCCTATGCAAAAAGGCAGTGGTTTAAAAGACAGTTTTGTAGAGGTCACAGTACGGATTTGACTGGACAGTTACTCTTGTTTTTGGTGTTTCTGTTTGGAAAAATAATTTAAAATGTGGATGCCATGTCTGAAAATGAAAACTGTTTGTTATTCATGACAAGGAGTAAGCTGATTTTCTTTAGGCTTTAGTTGTAATTTGTGGAGACTGCATCATTTACCCATCAAAACATCCTGAGGGAAATGGTTCTGATTAGTCTTGTGGCAAGGAGGCTGTGTGGAGATGTCATAACTCTCTACAATTACTCACTTATCCTGCAATCAGGACCAACCAAAATTCAAACCCTATGTCTGAGAGAATTATCCAAACATTTCCTGAACTCTGACGGACTGGGGCTGTGACCAGTGCCCTGGACAGCCAGTTCCAGTGTCTGACCACCCTCTGGTGCAGAATCTTTCTCTAACTCCTGCCTGATCCTCCCCACAGCCCGTGCTGTTCCCTTCAGCCCTCCTGTTGCCACTAGAGAGCAGAACTCAGTGCTATGCTCCCCTTGAGGAGCTGCAGCTGCTATGAGGGCTCCCCTCAGTCTTCTCTACTCTGCACCGAACCAACACAGGGGCCTCAGCTGCTTCTGACTCACCTTGTCCTCCTGACCCTTCAACATCCTCATTTGGACATATTCTTAAGAGTTCTAAATCCTTCTTACATTGTGGTTCCCCAAACTGTACACAGTACCTGAGGTGAGACTGCCTAGAAGAAGTTTGTTGTGTGGTGGGTGTCCGTCTCTTTTCTTAGTTGCCAAGCAGTAGAATGTGAGCAAATGGCCTCAGTTTGTGTGAGGAGCATTTAAAGGATGCATGGATGTAACACTCAGGGACATGTTGTAGTCGTGGACTTGGTAGTATTTGGAGATGGCTGAATTTGATGATTTTATGAGTCTTCTCCTATCTAAATGATTCTGTAATTCTAAGATTCAAATGAGACATTGAAAAATATTTCAGCAGTAGCCAGTAGGCACCATTTATTAGAACAATTTTCCTGCAGATTTATCATGATAATCAAATATTTTTATAACTTTATATCATATTATAAACTGCTTGTGAAATCACTTACTATTTATTTCCTTTACAGATCTTTTAGGAGTATTACTGAAGCAATGAATGAAAATAAAATTTAATGCTTGTTGGTGCATTTGGCATTCAGATGTCACAACAATAACGCTGTGAAAGTATTAGAAAAGTATTAGAATAGCATTAGAAAAAGTATTAGAATAAAACAAAATATGTGAATAGAAAAATATCCTTCTTTCAGTGAATGAATTTGTACAAGAATTATGCCTAGTCACTTTGCTTTTAAAGATTTTAAAGTTAAAATGCTCAGATTTTAGGTTTTAGGAAAAAAAATCACACTGCTAATGTAACTTATAATACACTATTGCTCAGAGAAAACCATTTCAGTTTCAGGTAGACTTTGTTATTCAATCCACAGTGAAGAAGCCATGGTTTGTATGTTTTACTACATTTCACTGCAGATCCTCCACATAAATTCTGCTGGGATCTTGATACCAATAAAATTTTAGGGAATTGTTTTTATCCAAACATCAGTAGAAATGAGACCCTTTAATGGCTAGCTATCAGCTATATGATAGTATGTTATGTATGTAGCAGTGTGATTATTATGGCAATTAGAAAAAAAATACATTTTCAGCTTGGAAAATGCAGAATAAATTACAAAATGAACTATTTTATTTCTCTACATTTTACAATAGTAAATCAAATACAAATATTCTAAATTGATTTATAATGAAAATAAGGTATTTAATTTTAAGTCAGTTAAAATTTTAGAATGTACCATTTGAAAGAGCAATGTAATATATTTCAGCTATGCTCCCATTCTCTTCCAAGACCAATAATTCAAAATTAAATTAAGAAAGCACCAAGAACTCCTCTTTTAAAAAACTAAGGGCTCTCCTAAGGCTTCTAATAGCCACATTCAACCTTGGAAGGGATGATCGAGAAAGACTCTATATTTTAATAAGGAAATAGGATATTGTCACAGAGTTATCTAGATCAATCTGTATCCCGGCAGGGGAGTAGGTCTGCAGGCCACCAGCCCAAAGTAAGGGAAAGGGAAAAGGGGGGGAGTAGGGAGATGGGAGCTGTGACCAAAGACAGAACAGCAGCAATGATCTGAGGAGGAAAGTTAATTTTACTGAACATGATATCGGAATGCAAGGTAATACAATAGAATGCAATATAATCAGAATTGAGGCTAATAAATCAAATAAAATGAGAGATAGAGTGTCCGAAACCAAAGGCCTTACTTTGAATTGAAGGTGGAATGGCTGGGGAGCCACCCACACACTGCCAGGCAGTGAGAGAGAATCCCAGCATTTGTGGGTCTTATCTTCCCCTCTGAACACAGTGATGTCCTCCGGTGCTTTTCTCTTCTGAGAACCAGGTATCTGGAAGTTAGTCCGTGGTACTGGAGTGTTAACTCTTCCACAAGCTTTACAGGATGTTATGATGTGGAATACTGATAATAAAAATCATAAAACCGTAATAGATATAAGGAGCCTGGATCAGATCCTAAGTAAAGGATCGCTTAAAAAATGAAAGACTAACTATTTGTTTTATTCATAATAAAATTCTTCAATATTTTCAAAGTTATTTTCAAATTTAAACACATGCATAGAAATCTTTATCTGTGAAATATTGGTAACGTATAGTCCCAAGGAGCTTTAAAATCAATGTTTGAAGATGAAAATTACTCATGATACAGAAACTCAAATATACATATTTATATATTTACTAAATATATACGTATTTACTGTATATTTCATAGAATCATAGAATAATATAATGGTTTGATTGGAAGACCTATAAGATCATCTAGTTCCAGCCCTCCTCTATAGGCGGGGATGCCTCCCACTAGACTAATTTGCTCAAAGCCCCCTCCAGCCTGATCTTGAACCTTGAATGTTTCCAAGGAGGGGGCATTCACAGCCTCATTTGTCAACCCATTCCAGTGTCTCGCCACCCTCATAGTAAATAATTTCTTCCTAATATCTAGTCTAAATCAACCTTTTCCAGTTTAAAATCATTTCTGATTGTCCTGTCACTACCTGCCCTTATTAAATATCCCTCTCCAGTTTTCTTCCTGTAGACCCCCTTCAGGTACTAGAAGGCTGTAAGGTCCCCTTGGAGCTTTTTCTTTTCCTGGCTTTAGAGCCCCAGCTCCCTCAGCCTATCCCCATATAAAGCAAATATATATATATATATGTATATATATATATGTACACACACACATATATATAAATATATAGTAATTTTAAGAGATTTTAAATTTTAGCAAATTCTTATTATATGGACACTGAAAAAGAATCAGTAAATTTCTCCTAGTCTAGTATTATTATAAACAAAATGAAACATTTAGCTAAGAAGTTGAGACTGTTGTTAATGTGGTACGTTGTGAGTCCAAGTAAATATCAACATTTAACAAAAAATCATTGAATAGCAGTCCTGTTGGTCTTTTCTACTTTTTTCCACTTATGATTAAATCATTCTTTCATGTATACTGGGTGCTGACAGAGCCGGGTCTGCCCTGCAGCCTGAGCCCCATTGGGTCGCATGTTGGCTGTGGAGCTCTGTCTGGGTGGCCACAGCAATTCCTGTGGTTGCAGAAGCCACCAGGGATGTAGGTGTTGTGGCTCTGTGCTGGGTGGAGGCTGTGACAGAGTTCCTCCTTGCCCCTCTTCGGTCTTCTATGCCCAGCACTGAGCAAAGGCTGTGTGTTCAGCCTGCTCTGGGCTGCTGCTGGTCCCCTTCCCAGCTCAGAGTGCTGGGCTGGGCGCTCACCTCACAGGGCAGAGTCATTTTCACTGGGGAGAATGGGAGGGGACATGGGAATTCCCAAGCAGACTGTCAAGTGCCAAAATGGAGAGGCATGGACTGGTTTTGCTATTTAAAAAAGTGCTTAGGTTTTTATTATTTTGAATTGTCCTTTAAAATTGATGAAATGTTGAAAGAAAAGTCCCTGCTGGAGCAGTTGGAATGGAACTTCTTGCTGCACTTCAGTTCTTCTTCCCATCCAAACCAAAGTCCTCTGGTTATCCAAAGGAACAGCTGCCTCTGTAGCTTCTCTGTCACTGCCTGGAAGCTGCAGGGGTCTCAGGGCCATCTGCTATGCCAGCACAGCAGCTCAGAGGATGCCAGTCACAGTCGTCTCCTTTTCCTCAGAGCTCAGGAAAAGGAAGTAGGAGGTCCTGGGGAAGGATGAGGATGGAGAATGGGAAGAAAGGGCAGTAAGGTGCAGACACTAGCACAGGGGCTCTCTGGCAGATGGTGACTGCTCAGTGTCAAGATCTGAGAGCCACTCGTCTGCCACTGATAGATGTAGCAGTGTCTCCACGCAGACATGATATGGAAGTGCCTGCCCTGCCCTGATGGAGATGGACTCATCTCCATATGAGCACTTCCTCTGGAGGAATGTCTACCTCCATTTTCTTGATGCTGCTGTCAGGTGGATCAACATCCATTGGCTCCAGTTTGCTGCTGCTTCCCTGAAGCCTTGGCTTCTTTGGTGGAGGAGGATAAATCCTCCTCTACGAAGGACAACACAAATGGTGGGAAGGGACTTTCAAAATTGCTCCGGGAGCCACAAGCGTGCCACCAAGATACTAGTCAGTTAACAAGTGGTATTCTGTTGTCAGGAAGCCTGTATTTATATATAAATTTATATATAAATTTATAGTGGTTGCTAGGGAGATGGCTCATGACATCAGAAAGCCATGGTGGTATGACCCTAAGAATGTCCCATGATGACCAAAACATGGCTGGGCTGGGCATGGGGAGGCTGCAGCCTGAGAGATGCCCTGTGTGCCACTCCTTTTTTGAATCAGTTCTCTTTAATGTTTTCACTGGTGAGGCCAGTGAATATCAGCAAGTTATATTAAATTTGTGGATGGTGCTGAATTGGAAGAATTGTTGCCTCTCTTGAGGATAGAGAGCCCTCGCACCAAGGTCTTGATACTGCATGAAGCAGAGCAAGTGCTGAAGTGCTGGGATCTGCAGCTGGGATGGGGCAGCCCTGGCTCTGTGTAAAGGATGGGGAAGGAGAGCAGCCCCACTGAAAGGGACCTGGGGGGTGCTTGTTGATGTCAAGTTGCCGGTGAATCACAGTGTGCCTTGGCAGCCAGAAGAGCTATCCATCCTCCGGAGTGCATCAGGCCCATCACTGCCAGCCAGGTGAGGGAAAAGGTTGTCCCACTGTGCTCTGCCTGCTGCAGCCTCCAGCACTGCTTGCAGGTTTGGGCACCAGAATACAAGGACATAAAACTATGAAAAAGCATTCAGATGAGGGCTACAGAGATTTTACAGAACATTTTAAGGATATAAAGCTGAGAAATGATATACGTGATTAATTTGCAACATTCTTTAGACTAAAATTTTGTGGAATAAATATTATTGAAGCTTGAGTCTAATTAGATTAAAATAAAATAAGTTATATCTGTGCTTAATAAAGGAATAAATTCAATACTTAAGAAAAATCCAAAATACTTCTCAGAGAATTCTGTTCTTGAATGAGAGTGGAAAAGTGAGATCTTGATAAGATAATGCATGTCAAAATCCTACAGATATTTTAGTAATCTGTAAAAGCGATGACATGCCAGCTTAAACCCAATTGATAACGTTCAGATTGTGAATCCAGAGCTCTGTCTGCCCATAGAAAATACTGGTTCAATGTCATCAGCTCACATGAAAAAAAAAGCAAGTAACTTTTGAAACTCTAAAGACTGGCTTGTCCTTCACAGCAAAATAATCACCAAAACAATTTAACTTTGAAGTGTGCTTACCTTCATAGACAAACCAATTTTATAAACATTGTGTGTCTGTACTCTGAAGTCAACATCACAATTCTGCTGTTTTTACTGGTAATTATATTTAGACTCGCATTTCTTCACTGTAAGTATAGTTTACTTACTGGGTTAAAGATAGAAAAACAATTTATTGAGTACTGTCTTTATCACTAAATGTTAAAAAAGTTATTTCCTCTTCTTGACAAAAAGTATATTTTATGTTCATTGCTACTGAGCTTTTGTTGGTGGCAAAATCTCCTATCAGCAATACTGATATTTCTTTGTTGGTAGTTTACTTTCAAAAATGAATATTACTTTAGAGCACTGTGGGAGGTATTTGGAAATCTTATCTAGACATATCTGATCCAGAAAATGAAACATGAAAATGATTTACCATTCATTTTCTCTGAGTTTTAAATTCATAAGCATGACGAATGAATTTCATGTCATAGAATAATTCAGGTTGGAAGAGAGCTCTGGATGTCATTCTCTAAATATATGTACATTTAAGTTGCTTGTGTTCAATTAGAAACAAAAAAAACCCCAACACTTCAGAATCCACATCAGAGTTCAACATTTTACTGACTTCACTAAAAGCTCCAGTTCAGAAGGAAAGTAGAAATTAAGATGATGTAATTAAGCTGCTAATAGTTACTTAAGACATCTGTGGGACAAACCCTTCATCTCTAACCAACAATACTGTCTATCTATTCAGGTCAACAGAGTGAGCTAAAGATGTACTAAGATTTTAATTTCATCTGTGCATTTGAAACAAGTATCTTTTGTACAGATATTTTAAACTTTATATTTTTAAATAAAAATAAAGATATATAAATACAATGTAAAGACAAAATACACCTAAATATTTGGGTTTGATTACTCACTTGGTGATTAGCTGCTTACTAGTTACTATTAACTTTCTTTCTGAAACTACAGCCAGAAAAAATGTCTTTTGATCGCTTTAAAATGCAATTATAACATAGGAAGACATTTCCCTTACCTCCAATACGATAATTTTACTTCATTCCTTTCTCTTTCTGAATAATAGAAATAGTAAACTAGTGCTTGTAGGTATATTTCATAGCTGGAAAAAGACAATAGCAAGAGCAGAAGGGAAGACTTAATGAGGTCACTCTCCAGAAGATTTTAAGCATTTTACCTTCTAGTCTGCAGAAACTGCAGAATCTTTATCTAAAAGATTTTGTTGGTAGTTACTTTCTAAAAGAACAGGACTTGCTAAGAAGAGGACTCCTAAAAAATGAACATTCACCAGGATGTTGATAGTAAGCAGCCTTGAAAAGCAATTTCCCCCAAAGACTTACAAACCTCAAAATTAAACCCTGAGCTATGTTGCGGAGTTTTCACTTCACCAGCAATAACCAGCAACTTCATCCTTATACCAACTACTAGGAAGGCAACAAAGAATGAGATTATTCAAGACTTGCATTTGTTAGCTGATTGTTATTTTTTAATACAATAAAGTGTGCTTAGAAAATCCTCTTGCTTGAACTGGAATGATATGTATATATATACATGCACACACACATATACCTATATATGTATATATTTATAAGTGCTAATGCCATTCAGGCATGCAGATATCTATACAGAAAATAGTACAGAAGTTCTATATTCAGTGCCACTGACATGTTAGAAACATTTGTCCAACAGGACATAGCAATATATATTTCTTCCTTTGGGTAAGGATTGGACTAGATGAAATTCTATAGTCGATTTATTCTTATATTTCCAAAATTCTATTACATGGTCTCAACAACCTGCTCTATTCCTTCAGTACTCTTATTGCAAAAAACTTTTTCCTTATGACCAATCTAAATCTCCAGTCTTTAATCTGAAACCATTTCCCCTTGTCCTGTCATGGCACACCCTGCTGAAGATCAGTCCTCTTTCTTATAGAGTCCCTTCAGATACTGCAAGGCCTCTCTCAGATCTTCCTGAAGTCTTCTCCAGGCTGAACAGCCCCAGCTCTTTCATCCTGTCCATGTAGGAGAGGTGTTCCATGCTTTGGATAATTCCTGTGGTCCTCCTCTGGATGTGCTCCAAAAGATCCACACCTGCCCTATATTGGGGACTCCACATCTGGATGCAGTATCTCACCTACACAGAGTAGAGGAGCAGGATCTCTTTCTTTGACCTGCTGGACATGCTCCTTTCAATGCAGCCCAGGGTTCATATTGACAGTATTAGTATGAGCTGTCTACTCTCCTTCATCTGTCCTTATGGTATATTTCTTGTGATAATCCATAGCTGTTGGTAATTGGGCAATTTTGACATTTACTGAAAGACTTGTTTGGAGTGCTGAAATGTCTTATTGAAAAATTTCAGAATTGGAAGATTTTTTTTAAATAATATTTTTATTCCTTTGTATTCCATGTATATATGTAGCCATTTAACCACTTTAATGTGTGTGATGCTACAATTGTCTTATACTGCAAAGCGATGATACTTTGAGCTAGGAAATGCATTTCCATCAACTTGAAGTAGCAGCTGTTCAGTTGCAAGAAGTAATTTGATATGCTGCATTTACATCTAGTCTGATCTGTAAATAGTACCGCTGTAGTGTTTTCAGGCCCTCAAGATATTCTTAGAATTGCATGCCAACTGTAAAAAAGCTTCAGCCCACAGAACCACTGTAATTATTTAAGACAGTAAGCTATTTGGCTGATTTTCAAAATACCTTCATATGTGGCCTTTCGGTGATCATTTGATCTATGGTGAAGAGAAATACTGCTTAAGTGATGAGTTCTGTTTTAGAGAGAAATATTTTAGCAGATTCTAGATAGAGGCTCCAGTGCAGTTAATTCAAGGACTAAGCCAAAATTTTGACAGTGATTAAAGATATTTTTCTGGGTTAGATTGTGGACAAACTCTTCTACCACTGGAACACTGAGTCTCATTTGGGAAAGTTTACAGAGATTGGGAGAAAGTTACTGCAGGTAGCACAAGTAATCAGATATACTAGCTTGGAGTGAAAAAGGGAGCACACTAAATTCATGGTTATATATATTTTTAGATCATCCTCTTAAGGCTCTTTTACTTTCCACGTCACATTCTTAGCTGAAGGCCAGGATCCATTTGAAATGATCTCTTTTATATACAATGGGAATTATAGACTGTGGAGTCTGCTGCAATGATTTTTTTTTTTCCTAATTATTTGATAAGACTTTTACCAAATTACTTGTATTTCCACAAAGTCATGTTCACTATCATATCAGAGTTCTCTGGTCTCCCTTTGCAGTACACATAAAGACGTCTCTGCAGATCTCAACTGTTAGTTTTCTTAGAATATCAGCGTTCCCAGTTCTATTTCTGTCATTCATACACAGGACTCCATGTATTCCTATATATGGTACAAAGCAATATTTTGTTTTGAGTATATTATTTCATTATTATAAGGTGTATTCTGTCATATCTACTCCTTTTAAAGCAATAATTTTGTTTTATATTTACCTAATGTGGGAACTTTCAAAACTATAAAGAGAAAATAATTCTTAATTTCAGTGACTTTTTTGACATTCTTAAAACTTCTTCAATTTTATACCCCTTATTGAAACATAATAGACACTGCTCTTCTCTCAGTATGTTTTGTGTTTGAAGTTCTGTTTGAAGTTCAGACAAAAGTTCAGAAATAAATGTTAGGGCAGAAAGCTAAGGCATGTAGTCTATTTTAGGAAAAAATAATGACATGTTAAAGTCAAAAATCTTCATAGTGTTATGTCATAAATTTTTGTTCTATGTAGGAAAGAAAAACTCAGAATTTCAAAGCTTAATTTTTTTCTATATAGTTCCTACTTGAAATACAATCTGCACATGATGTTCAATCAAATAAAATCAAAGAGATCATTTCTTCCTATTAAGAAAACCCTCACATTTTTCTCTGTCTTGCTTCTTTATAGGAACTCCTATTTTGAATACCTCATGTACTTGAAACCAGTATTTCCACATGCTCTCTCTTGCTTTCTATTGCCATATTCTCCTTGAAGGAAATAACTTATGCAAAAACCTCTACTTCCTACAGAAGATTTTTATCAAAGGAGGCTGGAGTAGAAACACTTGAAGTCAGAAAACTTACTTTTGTTTAAGTTTGTCTTGTACTGTAGTTCTTAATTATGACTTTAACTAAGGAAGAGCAACTTTCCTTTATATCCATGACTTTCTATGACAATTCTTTACCTGAAAAGAAAGACAAAGCATTTGACATTGTCCTGCATGGCATCCTGGTTGCCAAACTGCAAGAAAAAAAAAAAAAGGATTTGACGGATGGACTTCTCACTGGATAAGGATTTGGCTGGATGGTTATATTCAGAGTCAGAGAGCTGCGGATCAAGGTCCAAGTGGAGAATGATAACGAGTGACATCCCTCAGCAACTGATGTTGGGATCAATGCTATTTAACAACTTTGTAGGTGACACAGACAGTGGGATTGAACGCACCCTAAGCAAGTTTGCAGAAGACACCAAGCTGAGTGGTGCAGTTGATGCACTAGAGAGAACAGATGCTATCCAGACGGACCTGGACAGGATTGAGGGGACAGCCCATGTCAACCATATGAAGTTCAACAAAGCCAAGTGTAAGGTCCTGAGCCTGGGTCAGGGCAATCTCAAGCACAGATACAGATTGGGCAGAGAATGGATTTAGAACAGCTAAAGAGAAGGTTTTGGGTAAATGAAAGATTCAATATGAGCTGGTTATGTGGAATTGCTGCCCAGAAGGCCAACCATATCCTGTGTAGCATCAAGAGAAACGTCACCAGCAGGTCAAGGAAGGTGATATTGTCCCTGTGCTCTATTGCAGAGGGGTTGGAACTCGTTGATCTTAAAGGTCCTTTCAACCCGAATCATTCTACGATTCTATGATTCTGTGATTCTATGATTCTATGATTCTATCATTTTATCATTCTATCATTCTATGAAGGAGGAAGGGAGAAAGGAAGGAAAAGGAAGGAAAATTAAAAATTAAATTAAAAAGATGCAACAGTACTTTCTCTGTAACCATCTGGTTTTAGTTTTATATAAATATTAAATTGAGAAGGGTGAATGACATGGAAAATTTTATAGTCATAACCACAAAACTAAATAATCTCTTATAATAAAGCCTCTAGCAGTTTCCATTTCAAAAACCTGTTTTCAGCCACTAAAGTTTGAAGAAGATACAAATCCAAAATACAGACTCTTATTTCGGTAACTGCTACTTAATCTTTTCTTTAGCCCTTCTTTACCCAAGTTCGAGAAATGTGTTACACATACTTCTCTTTGAAGAGATCTTTTATTTACTTTAACTGTATTGATAAACACATCTTTTTCCCTCTATTGAAACTGTCATTTTTTCCCCAATAAATCTCATCATTAAATTCCCACAAATTTCTTTCCTGTTCTATTTTTTTTCTTTATTAAAAATTTGTTGTACTTCACTGCAGGTTGAGAAAGAAAACAAGATTCTTTGCATGCACAGATTGCCCTCTTTTTCTGCTCTAAACTGATACTAACTACTCTGTAATGAGTGCAGACATTAGCAGACAACAGATTTACTTATTTCTTTTGAGTTAGAATTTGTAACATATTCAGAACATATGGTGATTAATTCAAAAATTAGTTAAAAAAGGTTTGATTTAGTTGGTTCATTCACATTTCTCAGTTATTCACATGCAAAGTTATTGCCTATTTCTTTGCACAAAATTATTCTTAACAATCACTAGAATTCTTTAAAAATGAGAATACAGACTACTTGGAACAGATCAGTTTGTTATAGGTGCCAAAAAATTTCTGATGTATTTCACAGAGGCCTGGGGGAGATCAGAGCTGACAGTTCCTTTTAAGCTGCCAAAATCAGTGCTCATCTGTCAAAAATATCTCTGTACATATTTACTATATATTAAGACAACATGAAAATGATCAGCAAACCAAGTTTAAGATTAAAAACAGTGATTTACAGGAATTATATTTCTATTATTTCTCAGAGATCATATAAAATTATGTTTATACTTTTCTTCCTGATTCACAGTTTCCACTTCCCACAGTTTGCCTGGAAAGGTGGTTATTGAACAAGAGAACAAGAATAAAATTTAGCCATGCTTGTCAAAGAGGATAAGGTTTAGTTTATACAAAGTCAGTTGAAGGTTAATGAAACTAAATTATTCTGGAGACCAATATATTGCAAAGATCAGCAATATGGAAATGTCTATACAAATAATTAGAGAGTATTATGCATAATTCAGGAACATAGATGACATTTGTTTTAGAGGAGACTGCACTTTTCTAAGGATAGATATGATCAAGAAATCTAAAAAGACAAATAGGTATTTTGATGAATGACCAGACTGTCCAACCCTCTTATGTGGTTACCCACTGTGAAACATGGTACTATTTATTGTAAAGAGCTTTTTATTCTTGGAATTCATTCTCTTGCTTCAGTGAAATATGTTAACCTCCAGGAATTGTTGCAAAGACAAAATTTATGTCCTCAGTCTACTGAAAAAGATTATCAAAGTCTTGAACACCTACTGTGAAAGAACTAAGCATCTCAGCAAATCAGCCTTGGTGCTTGTGCAGTGTTTACCTCCTGCATACATTCTTATGTGCCTTACACTGACTTCTTCATCAAACGTCAGGAGTAGCGGCTTTCTGAGTTAAACACCAGGTTTTTAAATTTTGTCCTTAAAACTAAACTACATCTAGACCAGATTATACAAGTCTAAATACCATACTTTTCTTTCATGTCCATAGATAATTTCTGCACAAACAAACAAACAAAAAAAAAAACAAGCAAACAAAAAGCAAAAAAATAACCAACAAATCAACCAAAAAACAAGGCACAAAACAAAAAGCAAGCAAGCAAGCAAACAGACAAAAAAAGGAGACACAGAGGTAAAAGAGATAGGGATCAACTGATACAGTCAGATGAAAGTGCTTTTTGTCATCATCTAACCTAAAAACAAGAAATAATGAGAAACGGCACAATGAGATATACCGCTTACAAACTGTATACAAGGACTGCTCCAAAAGGAATGCCTCCTTTTTTATTATGTTGCCCCACTGTATCAGAGGCAGATGTTAGTGGCATGGCAATAACGGTTGAACCTTCCTTCCAGGGTTCCATTCTCTATTGCATTTTGTTGCTGTGCAGCAAATGACAGGACAGAGTCACTCTGACAGAATGACGTCTGACATGGAAGTGCATCCAAACCAAAGACATGGAATTGAATTCCTCCATACGGAAAAAATTGACATTCATCAATTATTACTGAATGTTTATGGATACCAAACAGCTGATGTGAGCACAGTGAAGCTTGGGTGATGCAATTCAACAGTGGCAAAAGTGACGTGAAAGACAAGCCACGTTCCGGACAGCCATACAAAACTGTCAAACTGCAAAATGTAGAGCGTCTCAATCTGTTCATCCATGTGAAATGGTTCATTATGCCCAGGGAACTGTGTACAGAGCTGAACATTGACTTCAATGCTCTGAAAACAATAGAGACAATGTTGGAATATTGCAAAGTTTGCACCAGATGCATCCTACAAATGCTCACACATGGAACAGAGAGGATACTGCATGAATATTTGTCAGAACCTATTGAATGAATACAAGGCTGAAGATGATAGATTCCTAGATTGCATCATTTTTTGTGATGACACATTATGTAACGACTATGAACTGCAGCCCATGGAGAGGTGACGTGAATTTTCCATTGACAAAATAGTTCAACACACAGCCCTCAGCAAGTAATGTCATGTACACTTTCTTTTGAGAGAGGAAATGAATGACCCCTGTGGGTCTCCTGGAACCTGGGCAAAGCATCAAATCTGAGTACTACCTAGTAATCCTGATTTAGCTGAGGTGTCGAACTTCTCGTGTTTGGACAGAGAAGACCTTTTTTTTAGCACCATAATAAAGCAAAACCTCATACCAGTTTGGAGACTGTGGAAAACATTGCCTGTCTTGCCTGGACTGTCCTCTCACACCCATCAAATACTCCAGATTTGATTCCTTCCGTTTTCCAGCTCTTTGGTCCAATGAAAAATGGACTGTATGGGCAACATTCTTCCAACAACAATGCCTTTATAACAGCTGTAAGAGAGTGTATCACCTCAGCTGATGCAGATTTCTCAAAGTATTTCTTACAGGCTTTTATTCATTGCTGATTAAAATAAATATATAATGGAGATGACTATTTTGAAAAAATAGTGTTTTATAGCTGGAAATTTGTTTTACCAGTATTCCTCTGGTCTGTAGTATTTTCCATAGAAATAAACAGGAGGCAGTATTTTCGGAGCACTCAACATACTCCCTGTAACTTATTTTCTCCTGAAGAAAAAGGAAGGAGAAAAAAGAAGTACTTTACAACATCATCTCACACATGAATGTACAGCAGCAATTAGTACTAATGAATGTGAGAGAATTACTCCCCCCTTAAGTTTTGCCTTCGGTGAACAAGTCTGTGTTCACTACAGAGCTCCTCAAATAAAAGCAGCTGGTAAGAATGAAGCCTAGGATGCTAGCCAATCAAGACTACCCCGTAAACTATGATCTTTTTCCTACTACTTTCAGACCAAAATAAAGTAAGTTTTAAAGTTCAAATCAGTAGGAAAAAAGAAATATACAACATTAGAGAATTTTTCCATTTGCTTCTTCAGCTGAGCAACAGACATCAACAACATGAAGGAAGGAAGCCACATGGGTTGTATCACTAAATAGAAACATAATAGCAAAACTATAAACATCATATAGACACTGCAGATTTCCCAGTTCACTGATTTTGATGCTGATAGAGACAGACTTCTTTTGAAAGTGCAATGATCTGCATGCCTTTTGATCAATGTCTTGGGACAGTCTAATATTATTTCACTTTAGGGTAACAACTAGTCTTTGCATTTGTTTCTTTGTAGAATACTTGCACATAGGAGAACTGTCAAACAGATTAATATATGGGACGCTAATGAACTGTGAGTGAGGCTGCATGAATGTACGTGTCTGTATGTCACTAGGTGTGTTTACAAACACCCATGGGAGGAAGATTTTGTTTTTCTCCTAGGTCAACCCAGTCAGTCTTCAAAAGGTTTTTAAAGAATAAATTCCTACCTTCAGAGACTATAGTACTGATGTTATGCTATGCTTTCCAGATTTGAAACTTAAAACAAACTGGTCAAGTGTGTCTGTTGCCTTCTGACTTATACACATGCATGTATAAATTATGTGCAAGCTAAAAAATGTCTACCTGTGCAGAGTCACTCCTTACATCTGGCAGAGGAAGCAAAAACTTTAAAATATGCGTATAAAGCATGAAAAATTTTTTTTTTCACAGAATGTGGTACCAAAACAATTGAGTATATATACAAAATGCAAATGCTAATTCATGAGCCTGCAACTGGCATTCAATGTTTAAACTATTGTAGAAATTAGAGAAGAAAAAAGCATTTTTTTACTTAATCTAGTATAGAATTATATTTGCACGACACTGCATCACCTGGGATGACCACATTTTTATTTTTGCCATGAGATTGATATAACATAACAGTGGCAATTTTATGACACCCTTGAATAGTCAAAGTCATGAAAAGTGTAAATTTTGTGACTTAGTTGTGAGACTTCTATTGCTAACTTTGAGAAAAATCTGTAGTATCAGAGCTCATAGAAAGAATGGAAAAATTAAGGCTTACTATTTCACTTAAAGATAAAAATTTATTATGAAAGTGAGGAGGATTTGTTCATGTTTTCTTTTCTAAGAGTAAAGAGCTAGGGCTTTCTACGGTGGGATAACTACAGCAGTGGACAAGGGTGACTGAAGTCCTCTGCCTGGACTTCTGTAAAGCTTTTGACAAAAATACCTTTAATATTCTTGCCTTTAAATTCGAAAGTGGAGAATTTGATGGGTGGATTTATTCAATAAATAAGGAATTTGCTGGATAGTTACAGCCAAAGAGTTATAGTAATTGGCTTAGTGTCCAAATGGAAACCAGTAAAACATGGTGTTCCTTGAGGGTCCATCCTGGGAAGTAATTCTGTTTGTGTCTTTATTAATGAATGCATTGAATATATTGGCAGCAAGTTTATTTTTGACCAAAGGAAGGAGAGGTATCAAATTGGAATAGTTAGGCTAAGACTGCCATTATAGTTCAAAGTTTGAAGATGTAACGTGCAACAGATTTTCTGACAACCTGTCTTTTCTGTTAGCTGGAAAACCTCTCTTTTGAAATAGTTTTCAGACTCAGTAATTGTAGCTAGTGCTTGTAACTTGTCTGAAAGGAAGAGTGACATTTAGCTTTAGTTGAAGCTAAATACTAGATAGGGTTATAAGGGTGTTTCAAAAGTCCAAAAAATAAATTTGTTATAAGAAAATAATGACATCTAAATAGAGGAATAGGATAGAAAAGAATTCAAAGTATTTAAAGAAAGATAGGACTTGTACATCTTGATATAACTGTAACAAATTTTAATTAATTAATTTTATTAATTAATTATTTTATTATTTATATATATATATAAAATATATTTATATATATAATAATTAATATTATTAATATATATAATAATTTATTTATTTATTTATTTATTTTATTTTATTTTATTTTATTTTATTTTATTTTATTTTATTTTATTTTATTTTATTTTATTTAAATCTCTCTAGTCACATTGGAAATGAAGCAATATCCAATTTCTACCTGAAAGACTAGCAGAGAACTCGACTCTCACAGAAAGACTACATGTGAATGTGTCAATTATTCTTTGACTTCCTTTGTACAAATCTTTTTTTTTTGCTTGTTTTGTTTTGTTTTGTTAAGAGAATAAAAACCGTATGGTAGTGAATTTAAAATAGCAAAACTTCTGGGGAAATTGTAGTTTAGACATAAGACAAAAATTATTTTTCACCAAATAGGAAAGCATTTTGAAAAATAGGAAGTTAAAATGATCTTCATTTGCAAACCATGAGTTTCTGCTTTTCATAAGCTAGGTAATTTTGAAGGCAGTAATTCTGCTACTGGTGCAGTTTTTCTGTATTTTATGTTCTGAACTGCCTTCTGTCATAAAACTTTGATTTCTTCCTTTGCAGATTTTGTATTTATATCTCTAAGCAACATAAAATCATAGAACTGCCTGAGTTGGAAGGGACTTTTAAGGGTCATATATTCCAAATCCTCTGCAGTGAACAGGGACATCTACAGCTAGATCAGGTTGCTCAGTCTGGTCAAGGCTCCTGCTGAATGTCTCCATGGATGGGGTATCAACCACCTCTCTGCGCAACCTGTTCCAGTGCCTCACCACTCTTACTGTACTCTTACCTGTTTCATGTGCCTTACTATAGTTACAAGCAGGATCTGCTCTGTGATATTCCCCAACACAAAGGTGAGGCTGATAGGTATTAGTCCCCTGGGTTGTCTTTTTTACCCTTCTTAATTGGATGTGATATTGTCATTTTTCCAGTCACCAGGGACTTCATCTGATTGCCATGAATTTTCAAATACTACTGAGAGTGGCTTGCTGACTTTTTTCCTGTTACCTCAGGAATCTGGAATACAACTCATTGGGAACCATAGACTAAATGGATGTTCAGGTTCCTCTGGCAGTCACAAAACTGATCCTTACCTACAATGGAGAGGAAATGCTCACTCAGTTCCCACCTTCTAAACCACCATATATATAATATTCAACTAATTTTTGTAAACCCATTCCTACATTATAAACTATCCTTTCATTTTAATGATCTATAGATTTTGTTTCCTTGTAAAATACAGCACTGTAAATTAAGCATTAGCAACCAAAAAAGGAGAGGGGGGAAGTACAATTGCTTTGATGAATGAAAATATTTCACTTATTCTTTTACAACAGCCATAGATCACTCTGCAAGTCTGTTGTCTTGTCAATAGTTAAAGAGGTATATAGAGGTATAGGAGCACATAGTTAATTTTTTTTTTAGTTATTCTATTGAACTCAGAACTATAAAAAGTGTCCAATTATAGTTGTAAATCTATTTTATACAGGAATCATTAATAAGTAATGGAATAGCTCTTTGGCTTCAGTTTCTGCTTTGTATCTTAGATCTTTTATCTTACCTGCATCTATGTGGGTCAGATATGGTTTTATTAATGCAAGCACTGCTGACAGGCTGAAATGAATGTGAGAGGTGTGTGAAGACACGGAACTTTGTTAGGGACACTTTCACTTGCCCAAGCAACAAAGATTTAACTAAAACAGCACATTTTTCCATTGCAATAGTTAGAAATGATTATTTCATTGTTAGCATTTATTGTCTGTGTCTTTTACACCCTTGTATGAGACGTGCAAGCTGAAAGGGCTTGTTACTGAGAACTGCCATCATTTTCAGTAAATGCTACCACCTTTTAGCAAGGTTGTTTTGCTGTTTTTTTTTTTTTTTTTTTTTTTTGCTGTTGTTATTTCTGTTGATGTGCAAACAGGAGAAAGTTCATACTGGAAAATATTTTTGCATGAAGCACATTGCAAGATGACATACTTCCTTTACGCAGATAGATTATAGAGACCTTCTTTCTTGTTTGGTGGGGACAATAAAATTACATATATATATATTTAGTGTTAGAATGCTTGATTTTTTGCTAAATTTCTCTTTGTTAAAAAAGAAGCCACAAACTTAAGTCATAATGATTGATTTTTATAGTTTTTTTAAAATCATTCCTGTACAATATTTAAATAGCTATACTTTAGTTCATCAGAATATTTGATTAAGAAATACTTATTAAAAGCTTACATAGAGAATCAAAAATAAGTCTGACAGTACCCAAGTAGGTGCAGGAGTTTTTACTAGAGATAGTTTTCCAAATTCCAGGCTATGTTCCAGGCTGACTCTATGCAAGCTGCATATTTTATTGGTAAGTTTCTTGATTGATGATTATGTAGACCTTAGATTTCTGTGATTCATTTAGAAATGAATCAGTATTTAGTTCAGCATTTAGAAATGAATCTGTAAAAAATAAGCAACATTGAACAGATTTTATTAAATGAACATTTGAGGATTTCTGTAACTGAAAACAAACATAAAAAAACAACCGCCACAGAATTTAGTAATCACAGAATTATGGCATTACAGCTTTGGCCATTCTGTTTAAATGACACGGGAAGGTCTTCTTTGGCTTTATATAAGGAAAAAATTCTTATTAATTCCAGAAGTTACAAAGGTTCATTGCCAGTGAGCCAAAGATTTGATTTCATTTATGTACTTAATATGGGCTTATTAGTGCTGAAGTTCAAGACTTGTACGATAGTGTGGATGTTTCTTTAAGTGATTTTCTATTATGCTATTACAACAGTTTAGAAAATCTGTTATAGTCCACCCTTTTCCTTCAAGAAAATAAATTCAGTGGGTAGTAAAAGCACAGGTGAAATAAACCTTCTGTTCTTCTGAAGAGTAGTTGCCTCATGTATGGAGTATAGCTATTTCACATGCTTTGCTGCCTGATGTTTCCAGAGATCTTGAAAAAATTCCAAGGCAGAGAAACCCAGTGTTTGCAAGGTACATTACCTGTTCTCACATTGCTTTTCCAAGTACTTCTCATATAGGCTAATTAATACACTGTTTTTCTCTGTAAAATTAATATTTTACATATTTTTTATACATCCATTATAAAGAGCTAGAAATAAAAGCGATGTACAGGTTCAGTCCTGAAACAGAAGTCTGTTAGATTTAGTTTCAATGTCTCTGAAAGATCAGCTGGGGATGAGAGAGGATGAATCACAGAATCAGGGAATCACAGAATGGCCAGGGTTGGAAGGGACATCAAGGATCATGAATCTCCAATCCCCCCTGCCACATGCAGGGCCACCAACCTCCACTTTTAATACCAGACCAGGCTGCCCAGGGTCCCATCCAGTCTGGCCTTGAACACCTCTAGGGATGGGGCATCCACAAACTCTCTGGGCAGCCTGTTCAACACCTCACCACTCTCATTGCAAAGAACTTCCCCCTGACATCCAACCTAAATCTTTCCTCCCTCAACTGAGAATCGTTTCTCCTTGTCCTGCTGTTATCTACCTTTTCAAATAGTTGATTCCCCTCCTGTTTGTAGGCTCCCTTTAGGTACTGAAAGGCTGCAATGAGATCACCCCCCAACCTTCTTTTCTCCAGATGAACAAGCCCAGATCCCTCAGCCTGTCTTTGCAGGGGAAGTGCTCCAATCCCCTGATCATCTTTGTGGCCCTCCTCTGGACCCTCTCCAACAGCTCTCTGTTGTACTTTCTTGTACTGAGGGCTCCAGACCAGGACACAGTACTGCAGATGGGGCCTCACAAGAGCAGAGTAGAGTGGGACAATCACCTCCCTGTCCCTGTGGCCACCCCTCTTCTGATGTAGATGAAGACAGACTTCTCCCTGTAAATAGAAAAGCAAGATGATAATACCATAATGACAGAATGTATTTTAGAATGCAACATTAGTTTGCCCTATCTGTTTAGTCTGATAGATTTAGACAGTTGAAGCTACTCTTTATCAAATCTTTAAAACATCTGCTTATTAACCTTGAAGGGAAAATACTGTGACATGATGTTGTCTCTATACCAGAAACTATTGTTGGGTCTCTGCCCAATGGAGACGGAGTGGAGGAGTCAAGGTGTGAGAATCACCTGGGCTGTTTTAAGGAGGAGAAACTGTAAGACACCCATATATGGGACTACACAGCAAGGAGGGTTGTTATCACTGTCGAGTGAGTGATAAGTGTGGGGACTCCTATTAACAACTCAGCAATGGGGCAAGGGCTGAGCCAGCACTACTGGCAGCAGGGTGGGGCTGATCAGTCACACCACATTAAGGCTATTAAGTAGTGTTAGTGAGTCTGCTGGTTTGCAATAGCTGCATCCTGACGGAAAAATTGTGGAGACCCAGACAGAAGTCCCATGCTCACACAGAAGGAAAACTGCAGCTAAAAAGAATGTGGAGATCCAAACTGAGGTCTGGATGCATGAAAGGAGAGCTGATGCTAAGAAAAATATGGAGACACAGACTGAGGTCCCCACACAAGATGCTAGTACGCAGGTCACTGGCTGTCATGAGTGCCAGAGCCTGGCCTTTGCAGTGCCAGGTGATGGAGGCAGCACCTGTATAAGATGTGACTGGCTAAATGATTTACTCAGCCTTGTGGTTGACATGAAGGAGGAGGTGGAGAGGCTGAGGACCATAAAGGAGTGTGAGAGGGAGATTGATTGGTGGTGCCAGTCCCTATCAGCCCCGAGATCTTGGCACACAGCTGAGGCTCCACATGGAGCATGTCACCCCCTGCTGCCTTGCAAACAGGTGGGAGAGGGGAACCAGCAGGCAGACAGTGCTGCAATGAGCCCCCTGTCCTCTCCTCCGCCTAGTAACAATTTGAGAAAGGAGGAGCAGTGGAAATGGATAATGGCTCAGGGAAGTAGGTATTCCCCATCCCAACCATCCTTGGCTCCCCAGGTGCCTCAGTGTAATTGGTTTGAGGCCCTGGAACTCAAAGGAGAGGTGAGTGGGGGTGTGGATGGAGGTCCACATGTGAGGTTGCCTTGGGTGAAGCAGTCAACCCCACACCTCAAGACTGCCTCCATCTGGAATGACAGAAGGGTGGTTGTCACAGGTGACTCCCTGCAGAGAGGAAGGGAAGGCCCCATATGTCAGCCTGACCCTACCCACAGGGAGATGTTTTGCCTTCCAGGGGCACGGGTCAGGGACATTTCTAGGAAACTTCCTGGACCGATTTGCCTTTCTGATTATTACCTTTATTGATAGTCCAGGCTGGCAGTGATGAAGTTGCTGAGAAAAGCTGAAGACTATCAAGAAAGACTTCAGGAGACTGAGGCAGGTAGTTAGTTGATGAAGCGGGCATGCTGGTGGTTTTTTCTTCTATACCTTCAGTGGCAGGGAAAGATACTGAGAAGATCCAAAAAACCCACCTCATAAATAAATGGTGCAAACACAGGAATTTTGGTTTTTTTTTGACCACAGGGCAATTTACTCGGCACCTAGCATGATGGCTGCAGATGGAACAAGCCTGTCTCTGAGGGGTAAGATTATCTTAGCTGAGGAATTGGCAGCATTCATTGAAAGGTCTTTAAACTAGGTATGAAGGGGGAAGGGGACAAAACGAGGGCCACTGGGGTTGAGTGGGTTGTTCAAGCGCTTGTACCAGACTTGATGGGTGAAGAATGTGGAGTATAAAGAGATGGACTAGGGCAGGGGGATGCTTGGAGATGCTGCTGTTCTGGGGGATCCTAGATCCTCCATAAGGGCGGTGAGATGGAAAGTCTAGCTGAAGTGCCTTTATACAGCTCTGTCTGAGAAACAGTCAGGAACAGGTTGAGAGCCTATAGGTTAGAATTAGGGATGGGACTAACAAAGGCCAGCTGGTGATAGGGATGGCCACCTGAACAAGGAAAGACTGTTGATGAGGCTTTCTTGCTTCAGATGTGGGATGCATTGTGCTCACAGACTCTCTTCTTAGTGGGGCACTTGAACCATCCGGATATCTGTTGGAAAGACCACACAGCAAGCTGCAAGAGTCCAGGAGGCTCCTGGAATCCATTGATGATAACTTTCTGGTCCAGGTATTGGACAGACCAATCAAAGGTGAGGTGAAGCATTGCTGGGCCTGCTGCTCACCAATGCAGAGAAGATCATTAAAGGTATTAAGGTTGGAGGCAGCCTGGGCTGCAGTGACCATGCCCTGGCTGAGTTCGTGATCTCGAGGGATGTGGGCCTTCAAAGAGTGGGGTCAGGACCCAGAAATTTGGAAGAGCGAACTTTGAGCTGTTAAATGAACTGTTGGCCAAGGTCCCTGGGTTACTGTTTTTAAAAACAAAGATGTTGAAGAGAGCTGGCTACTCTTCAAGGATGCCTCCTGAGAGCACAAGAGCTCTCCGTCCCTCTGAATAAGAAAGCGGGCTGAGGAGGAGGAAACCGGCATGGCTCGGCAAGCATTTGCTGGGCACACTGAGGGCAAAGAAAGGTGCATACAAGCTCTGGAAACAAGGCCGTGTCACCTGGGAAGAATACAGGGATGCATCTGGACTTGCAGATGTGGGATCAGGAAAGCCAAGGCACAGGCAGAATTGAACTTGGTGAGGGACGTGAAAAACAATAGGAAGACTTTCTACAGGTACATTGGCCAGAAGAGACAGACCAAAGCGAGTGTGCCTCCTTTGGTAAATGTAAAAGAACTGGCTTCAATGGACGAAGAGAAGGCTGAGGAACTGAATGAGTTATTTGCCTTGGTCTTCACTGGCGGCCAGGATTCTAATATTTCTCACGTCCCTGAGCCCTACATCCCTAAATCTCTAGGTGGGGACCAGGGCAGTAAATCTCCCCCCACTGTAAGGGCAGAGCAAGTCTGATACCTCCTCATGAGACTGAATATGTACAAGCCTATGGGGCCAGATGGCGTGCATCCCACGGTTCTGAAAGAGCTGCCTGAAGTGGTTGCTGAGCTGCTCTCCACCATATTTGAAAAGTCATGGCTGCCAGGTGAGGTCCCGGCTGAATGGAGGAGGGGTCACGTCACTCCCACTTACAAGAAAGGGAGTAAGGAGGACCCCGAGAACTACAGGCTTGTGAGTCTCACCTCTGGGCCTGGGAAGATCATGGAACAGATCCTCCTGGACAACATGCTTGATGAAATGAGGAATGAGCATGTGTGATCAGAGACAGCCAGCATGGCTTCACCAGGGGAAGGTCATACTTGACCAATCTGGTGGCCTTCCATGATGGAGTGACGGCATTGGTGGACAAGGGAAAGGCAACTGATGTCATTTACCTGGACTTGAGCAAGGGCTTTGACATGGTCCCCTCCACATCCTTATCTCCAAATTGGAGGGAAGTAGATTTGATGGGTGGACCACTTGATGGACAAGAAACTGGTTGAAAGCCCGCAGACAGAGGGTGGTCATCAATGGTTCCATGTCCAGACAGAGGCCGATAATGAGCAGAGTCCCCCAGAGGTCTGTTTTGGTGTACTTCAACATCTTTATCAATGACATCAATGACGGAATTGAGTACACCCTCAGCAAGCTTGCTGGTGACACCAAGCTGAGTGGTGTGGTTGACACGATGGAAGGAAGGGATGCTATTCAGAGGGACCTCAACAGATTTGAAAGGTGGGCCCAGGTGAATGTAATGAGGTTCAACACAGCAAAGTGCAAGATTTTGCCCTTGGGTTGGAGGAATCTCAGGCATCCATACAGACTGGAAAGAGTGGTCTTGAGAGCATCTCTGCAGAGAAGGACCTGGGGGTCTTGATGAATGAAAAGCTTAACATGAGCCAGCAGTGTGCTCTTGTAGCTCAGAAGGCAAATGGTATCCTGGGCTCCATCAGAAGAGGGGTGGCCAGCAGGGACAGGGAGGTGATTGCCCCTCTCTATTCTGTTCTTGTGAGGCACCATCTGCAGTACTGTGTCTAGGTCTGGAGCCCCCAGTACAAGGAAGTACAACAGAGAGCTGTTGGAGAGCCCCCACACTTATCACTCACTTGACAGTGATAACAACCCTCCTTGCTGTGTAGTCCCATATATGGGTGTCTTACAGTTTCTCCTCCTTAAAACAGCCCAGGTGATTCTCACACCATATTGCAGACATGTTAGACAGTGGTCAATAAAAATAAACAAATTGAAAAACTTAGGAATCTTGTGTTTTTCTCTGCTTAATAACCTGCAAACTTAATCCACAAGGAGTCATTTATGTGACTTCAGATCAGAGCAGTTAAGGCATATGGAGATCTGATTTATACAATCGTATGACTGAAACATCCCATATGCATTAGCAAATAATTCCTTTGTAAAATGTAGTTAAAAATAAAAATACTCTTTTGAAATATTTCTTGACTTTGAGATCTGAGTTAGCTAGCACTTATATTTCCTGAAACTGTACAATTTGTTTTGATCAAGAACAAGAGTTACACATCTAAGGATTCACTCTAAAGAGTAGAAAGGAAGGTGAAGTGTTTCTTAGAGACATTTCTCTCTTTAAAAAATAAATAAAAACAGAACTTAATTCAAAGTTGGATGTTGCTTTGTATGTACAATGCTAAATTCACTGGTCCTTACAATGCCATCTACATACTGTTCTTGCCTTCTCCTTTACCTCAAATGGTGCCGTGTAATGTTTCTTTACACACTTTCAGAGCCGTGATTCTGCTAGGAAAAGTGATAATTATCTATTTTTTAAATTTTTATGTCATGCATTTTTGCTTGAGGCCTCATACATGGTTTTTGAAGGCTGTATGATTGATTCCAGAGTATGAATATTTCTTAGTAAATTCCACAGTAAATGATGTTTTGGATATTTTAGCAACACCTCAAAAAAAAAAAAAAAATCTGAAAATTTTCGATATTTATTCTCAAGTAAGTTATTTTGACTTTATAATAAAACAGAACTAAAATATTACTAGCAATACAAATGAAAGATGGACTTAATGACTCTTCCTTTAAGGATCTTGTTATAGATCTAAAATTAAAAGTCTTTGCAAGGTAAATGACACTTAGATCGTAGAAATGCTTGCAGAATTAATAAGACATAGTTTCATAAGTGTAAGTTTTTATATTAAAAACATTTTGGTACTGTGCCATGATTCACAGGTATAATCTTTCTGAGTCCTTTCTACATAGCTTCTAGGTACTTTCTTGTTGTTACGTTAGTTTTACTTACACTGAAAAACATTTGCATTTAGAGAAATTTGACACTATATTTTGAAAGTATAAATGAAGAAGGAAACCTTACATTTCCTAGGTGATATATATATTTTTTGAAGTTGTACAAATCACATATTTTTCCAAACTATTTAAACAGCTTTTGCTAATCTCTGTGATTAGCAGTGATCAAAACAATGTAATGCAATCAGAAAAAGGATACTAATGAACAAAATCTTCTACAATTCAAAATTACCTGTCTTAGCACAGATGACAATGGTATTATTTCCATGGCTGTGATGACCATAAATTACATAATTTCTCCCTGACTTTCTACCAAAATGCACCTTCTTCCCAGACATTTAAAGTTATACTTTAATCCCAGTATTTTTATGAGGTAGCAGAGAAAATAATAATCTTTTAAATCAATTTTATAATCAGAATCTTTATTTAAATTGAAACACTGATGTTGGAATTTCCCTTGTATTCAATTATTTTTTGTGGCTCCAGAATTACCCTAGAGTTTAAAAAAATCATTATGTGGATCTTGTGTTACTGAGCAGAGAAAATAGAAATGTATAAATATTTTTCACAACATACAGTGATTCTAGTGCTACAGGAAATGCATACATCTGATTGTAAATAGCACTTCCTTTTGCCATAATTATTTCAGAGAAAGATGAAGTTTTATCAATGTAGAGGATTCTGAAAAGTTATAAGGGACACTGCTGATGTACTTGATGAGTGCTTAACCCTGTTAACTTTCAAGGAGAGCTTGTTCAACCTTCAGCTGTAAAGCATCCATTTAGCTTCCTGCTCTTCTGAACCTGAATAATCAACATTACAAATTGAAGGATATGACTTTAGATTTGTCTACATACTTGCAAATAAAATGTCCTATAACTTGCACAAAGTATCACAAAAAATCTATGTTTCTGCTGAGTTGAGTTACTGAGGTATATCCCCCATTGAACTGCTAACACACTTTTAGAGGAAAATTGAGTTTCTTCTCTGAAATCCAAAGAGTTTTTTCCAGGGTAAAAACTCTCATCTGCCATTCTTAGTGGCATTCCATTCACTGCTTGAATTTGTTTTAACTAGACTGAAGTACTTCTACAAAAACAAAAACAAAAACAAACAAACAAACAAAAAAAACCCAAAAAAACAGTCAAACAAAACCAAAACCAAATCATTGTAGCCTTCCAGTACTTGAAGGGAGCATATAAGCAGGGCAAATATATTGCCTCATTTACCTCTGATTGAATTAACAACTGTGTTCTTTAGTTAGTAGTGGAAGTTAAAGACCATAGTTTATATTTATAGTGCACAGATACCAGTCCCTATATCACCAACCTACAAGACTAGCATGGTTCTCCTACCCTGACCATGGTCCTACAGGGAAAGGCTGGACTTTGCTTGGTATTTTCTGTCAATAGGATACTTCAAGGAATATTACAAAAAAAAGACCAATATTTTTTATTTCAATTTTTGTAAGGAGTATTTTACTGTTGAAACATAAGAGCAAGAGAAGTGGTCATTTCTGTCTTCTTGTATCACAAATCAAGAGTTTTTTATCTGGTAAATGCAAATTTCCAGAAGAGAGACAAGTAATTTGCTTTATATGAAGATAATTAAACCAAACTCTTCAATTTCAAGTGATACAATTTGATGATTCCAAATAACATTGAAATAATCTTAAGGAAATGGTTATTTTTTTTTCTTCTTTTTTTTTTTTTTTGATTGAAGTCTACATCCTTCACTTAATACAAAAACTAAAACATACTTCAATCTAGATCTTAGAAGGAGATTAAGATTAAGGTTGGAGTATAGCATTTTATTTGTCTTAAGGAAATAGATCAGTTTTCCTTGCTTCTAGCCTAAAGCACCTTTGTAAGAAGGTCTCCACTGGCTTTTCTTCACATATGTAAAATGCAAAATGTAGAAATATCAGAGAAACAAAATAGGAGTGTCCTTCAAATTTATGCAGCAAAAATATGCTTTTGTCTATTCTTTTTTACAATTTTTGAGATGCAGCCCTACATTTACTGCTCTATCAAGACTCAAGCCTGTGACAATGGACTGCATTTAACACTAACCACAGTTAACTTGCTGTGTATAGTGCTCGATTTATCTAAAACTCTCAGCCAAGATCTAGGCTTCATCAAACTTAGCTATGGGTTGATCCCAATAATTAGGAAAAAGTGGCTCCATTTTGGAGGATGAGAATTAAGTGATATAATACAGATTTTATACAGTATTTCACTATTTGATTTCATCCCACTAAATCCAGAAGTGGTTTTTGATATTGATACTGAGTAGCATTAGGAAGACACATAACCAACACTTAAAGAGTGCAAAACTCTTTATTTATCCAGACTGGAGTTAAGGATTGATTTGCCAGGAGCAAATGTCATGACTGCAAAGGGGAAATGTCAAGGAAGAAAACTACTAAAACGGAAGGGAAAGAGGAAGGGAGGCTGTCATGTTTTTGTGATTTCTGGTTCTTGGTATTCCACATCATAACATCACATGGGGCACTGGGAGTTTAACTGTTAATGCTCAACTCTTGGGTACCTGCCCAGAAGAGAAGAAGAACTAAATTCCCCAGGGGACTTTGTGTTCACAGAGAGGAGATATAACTCCTGGCAAGGTCACCTGATGGGCTCTTCTTCGCCTGCTGCTCCCGTCTCCCCACTGCTCAACTGGACTGCGCATCTCACCTCAGCATTGTGGTGAGGCCTTTCCACCTTTCGGACATTCTCTCTCATTATATGTGATTTATTAGCTTCAATTCTGATTATATTGTGTTATAGTGTGTTATCTTGCATTCCGATAATATATTTAGTAAATTAGTTTGTTTCTCCTCAGATCATTGTCACTGTTTTTAATTATTTTGGGGTCCTCTGTTTCCTTTTTTTCCGGAGGCGTGGATCCGTGGATCCCTCCGCCCCGCTCATCATGGAACCGGGCTGAACCAGCCCGTAAACCATTGACAGAGGCCCTCAGCCAAGCCTTTCTCCAGCAGGCTAGAAGTAACATCTTGTTATATGGTTTACAACTTAAAACCATTTTACACATCCTTGTGAATTCAAGTACAAGTATCTTGAAACAATATATTTCATCTTTTTTTTTTAATTTTTTTTTTACAAGATTGTTGGTTTTGATTTTGTAATAGCTAGGTGCAAGTTCTCCAGTTCTTCTAACTGGAAGCAGTCCTGGAATTTCACCTGTTCCTAAAGAGTGGCTTTAAAAACAAATAAAATAAAAAGTTCTTTTGATATGCAAATTTCTGCAAAGTTATGCAGTATCATTTCTAAGTGACCATATTATAAAGCTTTTTATGATTGTCAGTAGTGTTTTAAATATATTTTGCATAATAATTAAATAGTATCTCTCCAACACCAAGAAGTCATAGACCTTTTGTCATCATTAGACAAAATCAGACTGAGTGTAAACACAGCCTAGTTTCCTCCATGTTTTTGTATTTGTATGCAGCAATTGTCAGCATGTCGGCAGTGGACGGTGATAAAGTGCATTTTTCTGCTTGGGTGGTTAGCCCTTTCATTTTTACAAGTGACAAAATAAAAATCTGTTGAAGAGTGAACATGCTGCTTTCACTGTGTCATCTCAGCCCTGCAGGTCATTTTATTATAAAAATGTAAAAATCTAGTCAATTTTATTTAATCAGCTGAAAAGGAAAAGTGTTTCCAGGTCATTAATCAAGTGCTCCTTCTCTGTGGGACTTGTCTCTTCAGAAACTGCCATCTGAATCATTAATAAAGCTGAAAAGATTTTGTGCCAGCAGGTTTTTGAGAAACCTAGATGTTATCAATATAACCAGAGTAAAGTAATTTGAGGTCAACAAACAAAGGTTTATATATTCATTGCTTCAAAAGCTGCATCATATCTATTAAAAAAATTAGTTATTTATTTTAAAAAATATTTAATTGTTGGAAAACATACAACTGTTTAGAAGGTATGTGATTATATATTCCATAATTATATGTTTTCTTTAATGTTACCTAACCATATATTTACAGTAAACTTTTACGTGAATTGATCAAAACATAATGAGACAGTAAGAAGAGATAATTACTACTGTATCTATAATAATAATGATAGTAATTAAACCGTAGAGAACTACATTTGAAAAAAGTGTCAAGCTTGAGACTTAAACCCATATTAACAAAGACGCTGAAAGCACTTACTGTGTTGTTAACACATTCAGCTCTGTGCATGCCAGGATGCAGCAGTTCATAATACCTGTGACCAAGTATCTGCATACCTGTCATGGTAGGTGAAGAGAGCATACTTTTGCATGCTGTGAAAATGTGAAATGCAATGTGTTTCTATTCCACATGATGAGCATATTGAAAACCTTGCAAGATGTTGGAACTGGCAGGGTAAATGGAAAATAGGGAGAGTGAAGGATAGAATAAGAACAAATACAGAAATTACAGCACTCCAATGGTCTTTCATGTAGGCTTTGGGAAGATGAGTTCCAATTACCTGTCTTTTCAGTTAGTATCAATTTCTGGAATGTGAATAGTAATAGCAGAAGCAGTTTTGGAATAATGAATAACCAAACGTATAAGGTTTTAATTTTGATATTGTATATACATTTTGGTATCTGCTATTTGTCACTTTGAATTCAGGCTCTCATTTGTTGTACTACCAGAACTGCAGGACTGTCTCCAAGACTTTGACTGAAAACTGCTCATTTGGGTTTTCAAAGATCTCAACATGCTCAGTGGAAAAAATCATTCTTCCATGAAGTTCTTATTCAGTGTATTAATGTATAAACAGGTTTGTTTGCATTTACAGCAGAATTCTTTGAAGTTACAAAGATAAGAAGCACATGTTGGATTTACAGTTTTTGTTGTCACTTGGTTTGCATTGCATCTTCTGTAATACATTTGTTTGCCCCTAGTTAGTTGATTAGCTAGCATTTCTAAGTTATTTCTTTCTTTTTTCTCCACAGATGAGAAATTATGTCTTTTTTTTGAAACTGTTAAAATTTTCACAAGAGGTACAGTCCCTATGCCCCTTTTTCTCTAATATTTTAGACATGGCTTTAGTGTCATACACAATATTATGCCTGAATTAAGATGTTAATTTCATGGGGCATTATTCTGTAGTCCGAATTTTCATGTCTATTAATAGAACTTAGCACATGCTTTTTCATCTAAATAATGTACGTATAACTAGCCACATTCATCTGCATTACATATAGTACACTGCAAACACTCCCCCTAGACTTACCTATGACCCTACAGTAAAACTGCAAGTAAATTTTGTGTAATGCTGTCTACTTCCTTGATTGCAGTGGAGTTTCCTTCTTCAGACAACAATTATATTGTCTTAATACCATGAAACTTGGCACACAGGCTTACAACAGGCCACCAAGAGCCAGAATCTAATTGCGTTTACACTATTTCAGTTCACTTAGAGTTATTTGTTCATAACTGTGTAATGAAGTGAAAAAGAGCCTGTAGGTCAACAGCCTGAGCTGAGGCCAGCACTTCATTTCACACAGTTGACCAGACAGTCATTGGATGGTAATGACATCTTGTCCCAAGCAACTCAGGCTATTCATAACAAGAACTTAGTACCAGAGGACTTCAGAGTCCATTTACCAATCCCCAAGAGTGTGTGGCTCATGAGACCAGTGATGTGTTAGGAAGTCTCTCACCATCATAAAGTTACAGTTTTTAACTCTCACTGTGTGTGCCTGCATAAGCACACACATATGTTCTTCTCCTATATCTGTAGAATACTGTCCAAAAAGTCCTTCTAGCTTTGGGAAAGAATGTCTTTACCCTGCTGTGACAATCTAAGAAGTGGCAGAATGTTGTGATTCAAAGAAGTTTATGGGTTGTTTTTTTTTTAGTATATTATTATTATTTAAAGCAACCTTTTAAAGATGTTTTACTTTTAATAAAGTCTAATCACTATAATGACAATTAAAAAAAAAAATATATAGATAATCTAGTTTTATCACTTGATTTCTTCCAAACTCATCATTACTATGATTAGTCTATTTTAAGAATAAATGCCTATGAAATTTTCCTTGAAAATAAACGAGTTCAGGAAAAAAAGCAGTCTTGACTCATGAAGATCTCCCAGATATTAAATTATCACAGCAGGTATAAAGATGATATAACTGCGATAAAATAGATACAAAGGAAGCTCAATTCCAGTACAAGTAATTTTTTTTTCATATTACAGATTAGTAATTTTTCAGTAGTTGTTATTAATTGCTTTTGGTAAGAAAGTATCAACTATTATTCTTTACCAGTGTAAGATGCCATTAATATAAATCTTCCAGGATTCACTTTTATGTACGTGTACTTTGCATATCAGAAAGCCAGAGACTTTCAGCTGTAATGTAGATTAAGAAAGGATTAGAATACACGGAACAACATCTACTTCCAAATATAGAGATTTTCATGCTTTGCAGAGATAAACAAGTGTACTCTTTGGCATGTAAAACTGCCAGCTGACTGTTTTGACAGTAGTAACATCAAAGGAAATAATGAAAATAAGTTTATAAAGATTCTTATTCATAACTATAATCATTATGCTCTAAAAAAAAAAAAAAAGCTAAAGACACTGTATATATCTATAATATGACAGGCTCTTATATGACTATTTTAGTAGGCACCTAGATGCTATTGTGCTAAACAGCTACAAAGCTTACTGCTCCAGAAACAGACTTATTCAACAGAAATATTTTTGTACATTTTAATGCTGTGTTGTTCTTAATGTCAGCAATGTAGATCTATTTCTCTTCCTATCTCATATCTCATTTGCAAAAATAAAATGTCATCTAATATCTTTACTTCATTTATTACAATTTTCAGGATTCCCTTGTGACAGTGACAACCAGATTGAAATTGTTCCCTGCCAGCAGTTCATGGTCTAGTTCGGCCCAGTTCCATGACTAGGGGGCAGAGGGATTTGTGAAAAAAGAGGAAACAGAGGACCCCAAAACAATTAAAAACAGTGGCAATGATCTGAGGAGAAACAAATTAATTTACTAAATATGGTATTGGAATGCAAAAGAACACACTGTCATACTACATATTACAGTGCAATTAGAATCGAAGGTAATAAATCAAATATAATGAGTGAAAGAATGTCTGAAATCTGTAGGCCTTAAACTAATGCTGAGACAAGGCATAACGTCAGGACAAGCAGCAGGGATGAAAGAGAGCTGAAAAAGTGCAGATCAGGTGATCTACAAAAGCTTATATCCCCTCTCTAAATGCAAAGTCCTCTGGGGCATGTAGTTCTTCTCTTCTGGACAGGTGCCTGGAACTGGAGCATTAACTCTTTAACTCCTGGTGCACTACATGATGTTATGATATAGAATACCGATAACCAAAAATCATAAAATCATGACAGTTTCCTTTGGTCACTCTAGTCTGATCTCACATAACTGTGAGAAAACATTAAATTTTTTTGCCTTTATTGTCTTAGAATCGTATGTTTCTGAAGGCTTTATTTTTTTATGTTTTTAATACCTAAATATCTACACTGCATCTACAGAGCAATATACTGTCCAAAGAAGGACAATAAGGCCTGTGAAAGACTTGAAGAATATGCCCTATGAGGAGAGACTGAAGGAACTAGGGCTGTTTAGGGGAAGGGGAGGCTGAAGGGAGACCTTATTGTTCTCTTCAAATACATTAAAGCTGACTGCAGTGAGGCAGGGACTGGTCTCCTCTCACTGGTGACAGGTGACAGGATGAGAGGAAGGGGAAATGGCATCAAGTTGCACCAGGGTAAGTTTAGGTTGGATATCATGAAAACCTGCTTTACAGAAAGGGTTGTTAAGCACTGGAATAAGTTCCCCATTGAGGTGGTTGAGTCACCATCCCTGGATGTGTTTAAAAACCATTTGGATGTGGTGCTTACTGGAGGGTTGTTAGAGTTAGGTTAGGATGGCTAGGTTGTGGTTGGACTTGATAATCTTGAAGGTCTTTTCCAAACTGAGCAATTCTGTGATTCTATGATTCTATGATTCCATGACTGTAGCTTAGTAATTTCTTCTTCTAGCAGCTAAAAGATACTCAAATATTTTATAAACTTTCATTCTGCCAGGTGAAATAAGCTATACGATTGTCTCAGGCTTACGATATAATAAACCTCCTTGACTGTAATCCTGGAATGGATAGCTCTTCAGAAGAATTATGCAGGGCATAAGAGGAAATGGGCTAGCCTTCCCTACATTAGGGAAGCTTTTTTATAGTGATGAAAGTAAGAGTCAGGGGAAGGGACAATGAAGATATTGTATAGGGTTATTGTTTAGAACACTCAACCACAACGAAGAATCAGATATAGAAGTTTCATGATCACTAGTGCTCATGGAGACTTCAACTTCCCTGATGCTGGAAATGCTTTCCCTGTATGCTGGAAATACACGGTGAAGAACTAAACTAAAAGATTCCTGGAACTAATGGAGAATAATATTCTTATGAAGGTGGTGAGGAAACTTACTAGGGACACATCTGATATGCTGTCTCCGGATACTGAAGAAGCTGAAGAAGCAACACCTTATATCTAGTCACCCCTGCTCACTGAGTACAAAGATAAGGGGAACACTACTTTCTCTTTTCTGGCTATCTGCAGCAGAAGCGCAATTGATGTGGTGATGAAACCTTTATACTTTTTTACAACAGGCTATGTGCTAAGAAACTGTGAAGATGCCCATCAGTATATTTAATAACATCTAAGTGGTTAATAACAAGAAAAGGAGAAAGAATCTTGAAGGTCATCTGTCATAGCTACATAGCTACAAGTTGTCAGCTTGGGTAGAATCTCAATAATTGTCATCTGGAAGTAGGAATGCTGGGGACCAAATCCTCATCTGGGATATTATTCAAAAAAATGGAAAGGCTCCCTTTTAGAGTAGCTAAATATTAAACATCTGACAAATTCATTGTTATTGTTCATTCAGGTTAGATAGGTTAAGACCAAAAAACTAGTTGCCTATTTTTTCATAAATATATAAGGTGTTTTTAGTGAACTGTGATACTTCATAAAGCAATAAAAACATAATAGAATGCATACTTAAGAATAATGTGATAGTTTTTCTTTTGCAAGAAGCTTTCCTGTTTACACATAGCAAGGACATATTCAGGAAAATTTTTGATGATTTGCTGAGTTGTTAGTGATTTTAAAGCTTTAGTTCCGAAAAATCCAATCACAAAAGGGAAGAGATGTATTAAAAATTCACTAAGACTTAAAGCTATAAGATACATTGGAGACTTGAAGTTTTGAGAATGTAGATTTTTGCGTTTCATCTTCTATTTGTGACATTGATCCTTCAGTAGCATAATAATAACTAGCAAACCATTAATATATTTCTTTCTGTTTAGCTGTAAGTCCTCTTAAAAATGGTATAGAGAAATTATTCTTGTTTTCTTTATTGGACAAAGAAAATAAGAAAAAAGTCTTGCCTTTACAACAGCATTTTTTTTTTGCATGACAATCGTTTAAAACTAGAAATCATTTCATAGTAACTGAGAGAAACAAAATTGTATCTGTGATATACCACTCTATGATCTCAGTAGCATCTGATGAAATTAAATTACATCTGCAAAATATTATTATCAAGTACATGATATGAATTCTATTTCAGTCCATTTTGTCTACTCTTCTTCAAATCAAGTACTTAGTTAATTATTAATAATATTTGTTTATGTGTACTGTGTAGACTTTCTGTTCTTTATTATTACTATTATTGTTGTTGTTGTTATTATTATTGTGATAAGTGTATCAATGGCTTTGAGTAATCTTTTCCATTTCTTGTATTTTGTCTCAAGAGTCATATTAATTCTCCCATATCTTTATTCCTTATTGAAACAAGCTTCTGGAAACTTACCTCAAGCATTAAATGTCTTCTGTAAATAGCTGTGTTAAACATAATAAGGTTATTGTGCAACTCAGGTAATGAGCATTGTATTTAAGTATAGTATTTACCATTACTACTAATTTCACATTATTCTAACATATAAATCATAGATTCTTAATACATATTTGAAAGCATGAAAGAAAACATTTCATCTTGCAGGAATCAAAGGTGAATGAATCATGAATAGATCCTCTCCTGCAATCAAAAAGACACTAGTTATCATAATTTGCAAACCTTTTTATTCAAAACGGATGTTGTGATGGAATTCCTAATGCTGTTTTTCTAAACTAATACAGACAAGACTATAGAAAAGTGGGACGTGACTTCATGAACTTGACTGTAACTTGCTGTGTTTGAAAGAATGAAGTTCAGTTTTTCAGACTATTTTAAGGAAAACAAAATATTTTTAACTTACCAAGGCAAGTGCTTAGAACCTTACCCAATTTATTTTCCAGAAGGATATTTTGCTTCCAAATAAAATCTTTTTAGTACCTTTCTTTTAAGATGTACAAAGTAGTAACACTGTGATTTCTGTATATGTACCTGGACAACTGTGCGATGTCTTAATCAGAAAGATATTGAATAGCCTAAGCTTTTACAGAGTGTGTGCATCTGAGGCTGGGGCATGACAGAGAATGTCTCTGACTTCAGTGCTCTTTAACAGTACTGAAAGGCTCGCATAAACAAGAGGAAATAAAGCATACACAGCCTATACTCCCTGCAGTAATGGTAACTTAACATACTTTCTGAAATTCATTAGATATAATATGGGATAGTCTGGTCATATCTTAATTTAATATTCTTTATTTCTTCTAAGAGTATAATCACATTTCAAACCCCTTTGATTTGTTATGTAAAGCACTTTCAGAAGAGTTACACTATCAGTGGTGCATTCCAAGGCTGGTCTGAGAATCTGCAAAATCTGTTTTAAGGAATAGTGATGAGAATTTTGGAAAATTAGCCCAGTGGCAAACTCTCTTTTCTTACCACGCACTATAAATTTACATGTTTATTTACCCAGCAGTAACGCAGTGAGAGCATACTGTCTGACATTCTATTAATAGACAAAAACTCCCTTTTGCCTCTCTCTGCTTTTTTCAGATGATTTTTTATTGAAACACATGTTTTGCAGTGAACCTCAACAGAATTGTTTTGCAACTTCCTCTCTTGCCATACAGTAGATACTTGATTATCTTAATCATAATAATTTTTGCTAAATTTGAACCAGGACAATCAGCTGCATTGGATCATCTCAGCTGTTCCACAGATTCAGACAGTGTTTTAAAAAATATTTTGTGATGTTATTGTAGGGCAATTCTTGTGTGGGAATTGAAGTCAGCATGTTTTGTTACTGACTTAATAATGTTGGAAATCTCTACAGCAAGAGTTTTCACATGTATCAGATGAGATTCCCCAGACTGTTTTCAGCCCAGTTCATGAAACCTTGCTATACAGTGGTCCTGTATGACCGCTTCAGTATGTATGTGATTTCTAGATATTCAGATGCTATAAACTGTACAAAAAGAATCTCATCATTTCAATCATGGACAAAATGCTGTGCTTTGTGATCACTTCTCCAACTGACTTCAAAATTTTTACTGAATAATCACAAGTGTTATCTCTGGTTTTAGTTTGATCAGTTCCCACTGAGAGATATCTGAGAAGCCTGTTTCATGTAAAAGATATATACCTTAAGAATGCACATTAGCAGCGTACAGGGGAATGACTTATTTGTTCCATTAAATCAGATGTAGAATTTTATCTGTTTTTCTTTTTTTTTTGTTGTTGTCGTTTCTTTTGTTTTTACACAAAAAACAATTGTTATTGTTTTTATTTCTTTTTGATTATCATTAGAATTTTAATACTGTAGGCTCTTCAGACTGATTATGCTGTGGACACCTTAGGATGTCGATCATCTCCTCAGGCAGTCTGGTGTATACCAGGGAGCGAAGAGGAAATACCTTGATTGTAAAGTTGTCTAGGTTATTTTCAAATAATTACAAGAAAATAAAGCAGTGAAATTGTATTCTAAAATACAAAACAGGAATCTTATTGTTATACTCATTTACAAATATATTTTATTGTTTAAGTCTTATTATTATGTTTGGTTTTTTTAGACACATTTGTAATTTTCTGCGGCATTTTTCTTATGTTGTAGATACTCACCCCTTTTCTGAAAATGTAAATACCATACTCTCTTCATGCTCCTGTTATTGAAAAACGCATCTGAATGCAATAATATTTCTGTAAATTGATTATATTATATAAATATTTATATAAATATTTATATATTTATATATAATATATAATATATATTATATATAATATATATTTATATATTTATATATATAATATTATTTTATTTATAATATAAATAAAAAATAAACCGATTCAGCTCTTATTAGGATATTTTTCATTCCCAGTGGAGTGGATTATGATTCAGTTATGAAACAGAGATGCTCTAATTTTTCCATGTTCCCCAAAGTTTCCTAATCAAGATTTTTAGTCCCTTCCAATACATATATTTTCCTAGATTATACATGAGGCAAATCAGATTGGAAAGTAGATTGCAATATTAGGAATGTAAACTGTGCGTATTTCCTTGCATTTTATAGCTTCATTCTGAATTTTTTTCTTCATTACAAAGGCTAGTGTTTAACAAAGATCCATCTTGCTTCCATTATATATATACATATAAAGTATTTGCTTAATAGTTTATCATTTAAGGGAGTCCCCTAGGTTTGCTTAACTTTGAGACAGTCATTGTGAAGTAAGGCAGGATATCAAGGCAACAAGACATCCTCACATCGACCCACACTAATGATGTTCCTGGGTTATTATTCTGACTTGCACTGCATTCTGTGTGGCGCATATTGAACTATATTTCTGATCTTCTAACGTGGAACTGGAGAACAAATTATAAATTTTACATTAAAAGTTAGGTACATATTATTGACAGGAATAATTGATGTATTTATTAATTTATTTAAAAGTATAGGTCTGAATGCTTTAATTGTAAAAAAATCAAAATAAATTGAAAAATTGGGTGAAAAATTGGGACACTACAGTCTTTACATTTCCTCTTCATAATAATTTGCTCAATCATTCATATGTTATGCATTTAAACTATTTTTCCACCTATATACAGAACTATTAATGATGAAAACAAGCTTATTGGAAAGAAACTGGACTACAAATACACGGAGATGTTGACTAAGTGTTGCCCCAGATCAGTGATCTAGAATCATAGAATCACAGAGTTCTGTGAGTTGAAAGGGACCTTCGAAGGTCATCCAGTCCAACCTGCCTGCAATGAACAGGGATACCTATGGCTAAATCAGATTGCTCACAGTCTGGTCCAGCCTGACCAGATGTTTCCAAGGATAGGACATCTAGCATCATTTTGGGCAACCAGTTCCAGTGCCACACCACATTTATTGTAAAAATCTTCTTCCTTATATCCAACCTAAATCTCCCCTAATTACTTTGAAATGATTTCCCCCTTTCCTATCACAACAGACCTTGCTAAAGAGTCTTTACCCTTCTTTCCTATAGTGTCTTTTAGATATTGAAAGGCTGCTCTTAGGTCACCTCTGAGCCTTCACTTCTCCAGGCCAAACAGTCCCAGCTTTCTTAGCCTGTTCTCTTAGGATTCCTTGGATTACTTCTGGAGTGCATCTCCTCTGGATACACTCCAACAGGTCCATGTCTTTCCTGTACCGAGGACTCCAAATCTGGACCTAGCATTCCATGTGAGGTCACACTAGCACAGAGTAGAGGGGCAGGATCAACTCCTTTGGCCTGCAGGCCATGCTTCTTCTGATGCAGCCTAGAATGCGATTGCTTTGGACTCTGAGTACACATGACTGATTTATGTTCAGATTAACACCCACCTGCACTCCCAAGATATTTTTGGCAAGGCTGTGCTCCATCCTTTTATCCCTCAGCTTTTATTGGTTCTGAATCACCTCTATTCAGGAACTTGATCTTGGATTTGCCCTTGGATCTTGCCCTTGGATTTGAAGAACCTCATGAGGTTCATCTGGTCTCACTGCTGTAGCCTGTCTTGGTCTCTCTGGATGGCATCCTGTCCCTTGGCTGACCATACCACATAACTTGGTGTCATCAACAAACATGCTAAGGGTGCACTCAGCCCCACGTTGATGCTACTGATGAAGTTATTAAAGGCACTGACTCCTGAGGGACAGCACTCATCACTGATCTCCATCTGGACACTGACCACCACTCTCTGGGCTTGATACTGCAGCCAGTTCCTTGTCCAATGGAAAGTCCACCTGTCAAATCCATATCTTTCCAGTCTGGAGAGAAGGATGTTTTGGGGTATCATGTCAAAGACCTTACTGACATCCAGACAGATGACATAATTGGCTCTTGCCTTGTCCATTTATACATTACACCATCATAGAAAGTCACTAGGTTTGTTACTCAGGACGTGTCCTTGGTGAAGCCATGCTGATCACCTCCTTCTCTCCCATGTGCCTTACACTGACTTCCAGGTGGATCTGCTCCATTATCTTTCTGATACAAAGATGAGACTGACAGGTCAGTAGTTCTCTGGGTCATCCTTTTTACTTTCTTTAAAAATGGAGGGTGACTTTTTTCAGTCGTCTGGGACTTTACTGATCTGAAGTGTACAACACAATACAATACAATACAATATTATTTTCCAGTGAAGGACTAATTTCATCTGTAGTAAGAAACAAGTTTCACTAGGAAAACGAGGCAAATAAGACAGTTTTTAAATTAAATTTTGAAAACTTCAAATAGTTTCTTTTTCAAATCAAAATCTCCCAGCCTTCTCAATTTAGACAGTCATTTAAATCTAGAAACATTCCTTCACTAGAGCACGTACATATGTACACACTTGATTTCCATCTCATCACATCTCTTTCATGTGGTAGAGGTATTTGAATCTTAAATGTCCATTTGTGGCACAATAACATGACATTTTGAAGACATAAGTCACACAGTCTTCATTGTTGTAGCATGGTTAACATGCTAATTTACATCACATGCTGCTAATCTTTGTGAAGTAAGAGCCAGACCCAAAGCCAAGTAGAATTTGGTGGCAGACTTGCAGCTGACTTGGATATATGTTAGATCTGGCCTCAGTAAAATCAAAACTCAAATTAGAGTATGAATACCTGCAGCCACTGATTTTTTTGTACGTGCCTGAGAAGAACTCAGTGAATGATAACACAAAAGATTATAAGAGACAAAAGATTAATACGTAGACTTTTTGCCCCTAAATTAAAGAACTCAAAAGGGAAGCATTCATTACTACGCTTTTTTTGTTTATTTGCTTTAGTTTTTTAACTTTAGAAGAACTGATAAAAACTGATGGAGGTGCAAATAGTGATTTTAATAATACAATATTGCTTGAAGGATTTTCCAGTGTTAACAAATAACAATATATTATATTTTTGTAGTAGTAGTAACTGTATTTCTCCATTAATATAACAATAATTGGAAGCATCCTATTATTTTGTAAAATACAAGAATCTGTAGCTATAGTATACATATGCGAAAATGTGATTGTTAGGGGCAAAAAAAGCCAACACAGGTTGCCCAAGTTCATAGACTGTGGGTTCTCAGGGAAGGGGGCTTGAGTTAAGGCATGAAGAAAGCCAAAAATCAGAATGCTTTGAGGGTCTCACACCAAGGTCAGATGCACTGAGTGTGTAATAAGTGGGAGGCAAAGAAGCAGCCATTATCTTCCCTCTGACAAGGGAGCAACTCACTGACCTGGCATGCTGACAAATGGAGAGGAAAACTCTGCAGTGAGATGTAAATTCCCCACATAGGTCCCTCATGAATATCTTGTCTCCAGAATTCAAGCCAGTGACCTGGAAAACAAGGTTCCTCCCCAATCAAAATGACAGGCAGAGCTGGTTTCCTGTTAGGAAGACTACTAGGTGTGTAAAAAACTATGATTTCTGAGGAGAAAAAAATGAGATGTCACACAGAGCAAAATATTACTTCCAAATGGTCCTCTGCAGCTCCCTTGAATGGCAGCTGTTAAGAATTCAATTGTGTGTGTGACATACTGCAATGCAGGATGGAAATTCTGTTGGGGAGAAAAATGAATAGAAATTTTCAATTCAAATACTCATTTCAGAATATTTGAATATCTGTCATTCTTTATAGCCTAAAGGTTAATTCTTGAAAAGAATTTCCATTAGTAACACAAATTGTAACCTTGTCAAATCCTCTTATGCAATGCATCAATGCTGAAAGACATACTCTGCAAAACTGTACTATTAAATACATAACCTTGGTTCATGGTGAATTTATACTGTTGCAGTTTCCTTTATTTGTCAGTTATTTGTTAAAAAAAATGTATGGTTTTGTATGTGTTCTTGTTTGAGCACACAGAGAACATTTTGTAAACGTTACTGTATACTGTGTACTGGTTTTGTATATCTAAGTTCTGTTGCTAAGACCTCTTTATTTTGTAGACAGTAACCTAAAAATTTGTATGACATCATTGTCCTACAATGACAGGTGCTATTTAAGGAATGCTCTTCCTGTATATGAGATCTCTGTTTTGTTCAAATATGCCAACTTTATATCATAATACAAATATCTCCATATTTATATTTCTGTGTGTTCTGATTTCTTGTAGATGGGAAAAGTACAACTATGATTTTTGTGTCTGAATCAGAAGTTGTCTCTGAATTCACTAAGAAGTCCCCAAACAAACTCTTATGCATATTTTTATGACTGTTATAAAGTTTGATATCAGAAACAGCCCAAATTTGCTCTATAAGCTTGTTGCATCATGAACATAAACTTCCACTTAATCATAAACATAAGAGGACAACAGCCTAAAGCTACTGTGGCTCTCCAGTTGACAATTCTGGTTAATTACTTCTTTTTTTTTCCTTGCAGTTAAAATTATATTAGATATTCACCTAACTTTTTACTGCTGTGGCTGGTTTTCTTTTATTGTTTGTTTTGTGAATGCTTTTAGAGAAGGGCATGAAATGTTTTGCAGAAAAAAGTTGCTACTGATCATGATAATAAAATCTTTTTTTTCTGTAAAATATTTTTAAAACATTTGACTACATTTATTTAGGATTTCAAAAATAATCTACATTTTTCTCTGTGCTCTCTCTCCCTGCATTGCATTCTGAGTTGCACCATGTACTGATCTGATGTTCATGCTGTTTCTGCTGCCTGATACAATTTTAGTGTCAAAAAGCACGTTCCGCATTTGTACATGGAGCCTAGACAGAATGAATATGTTAATAAGCTCCAATGTGAGGTTGCACACTCAATTACTATCAATTGTGCATGCAATTTTTCCAAGCTATTTGTTCTGAAAATAAGTGCTAAATTACACATTCAATACACTGTCATGTATGAGTACAAAAGATGAACTTGCTCAAATATTTCCAAATGGAAATATTTGTGTGTGCAAATATGATACAATTCAATTACTCAGTGTACCCATGTTAGCAATTTAAAAACAGAGAGACAAAAATTTATCATATTGGAGGTGGAACAGAAGCAGGCAGCTGTGTCTGTGACCTATAGCATATTTATCTATTTCAGTTATTAAACATCAGACATCAGCAGGTCTTTTCAAGTTCCTTACGCTGGATAGGCCTCTGAACAACAGCAGAAAAAAACTAGAAAAATGTTACTTTGACCTGGCTTAGTTAGGAATATGTTGTCAGGAAAATGTTACTCCTAGCTGTTGCTCATCCTCCTGCTGAAGGCTGTCTGCACACTCAAGCAGCTCTCTTAGGAGAATATTGTGCCCAGAGTAAACTACAGAAATGTATAAGAAAAAGCAAATAACTATGCATTAAAAAGGCAAACCCACACTTTCAATACACTAAGAAATAAACGAGGGAGTTATGAGGAAGTCTTTGAAAAGATCAAGCACAACAATAGGATAGAGAGAAAAATGTTTCTGTGGAAAGCTACATCAGTTTGTACCTCACTTGAGAGAAGGATTTTGAACACTCCTGGAGCAATGTCATCATGAGCTACTTATCTACACTGCCCAGACTGATATGATTTGACTACAAATTTGCAGAAGATTATAACTTATTCCATCAGAAGAGGGGTGGCCAGCAGGGACAGGGAGGTGGTTGACCCCCTCTACTCTGCTCTTGTGAGGCCCCATCTGCAGTACTGTGTCCTGGTCTGGAGCCTTCAGTACAGAGAGCTGTTGGAGAGGGTCCAGAGGAGGGCCACTAGGATGATCAGGGGACTGGAGTACCTCTCTTACAAAGGCAGGCTGAGGGAGCTGGGCTTGTTCAGCTGGAGAAAAAAAGGCTGGGGGTGACCTCACTGCAGCCTTTCAGTTCCTAAAGGGAGCCTACAAACAGGAGGGGAGTCAATTCTTTGGAAGGGTGGATAACAGCAGAACAAGGGGAAATGGTTTTAAGTTGAAGGAGGAAAGATTTAGGTTGGATGTCAGGTGGAAGTTCTTTACAGAGAGAGTGGTGAGGTGCTGGAACAGTTTGCCCAGAGATGCCCCGTCCCTGGAGGCGTTCAAGGCCAGATTGGATGGGGCCCTGGGCAGCCTAGTATTAGTATTAAATGGGGAGGTTGGTGGCTCTGCCTGTGGCAGGGGGAGTTGGAGATTCATGATCCTTGAGGTCCCTTCCAACTCTTTCCATTCTATGATTCTGTGATTCTGTGATAACTTCTTTTTTTAAATGTAGATACTAGAACAAGTTCTCTTTGAAGATCTTTAAATATTGTCTGAAATGCAAATGCGAACTAATTGCTGGTCATCTGCTTGATCTCTTCCTGACAACAGTTTTGGAAGGTCAAGATGGTTTCTCGGTGAGGGTCGAAGTGATATGAGTTGTGGTTTCAGCTTGTGTCCGCAGTGTTCAACTTATGAGTACAAGCCATGTATCTACAGTGTAACTTTGAAGTCCTATAGCAACAGTTCTCATGGTGAAATTTAACTACATAGACAGAATGTCCTTCCCTCAATGAGAGATGATAGGCGCCTAGAACTGACAATGTTTATGTAAAGACCTCTTGAAGACAGGATGGTGAATTGGATCCTAAAATATATGAAAATAGGCATAAAGCCAGGTATCACCCAAACACGCCAGTATCTGATATGAACAGAGCCAGTGGCAACTCCAGTTGATACACACATAACTCATTTGAGATTTTCTGGCTAAGGCGAAAAGGTTTATTCACAATATAGTGAACCTTGAAAGAGACATAGAACTTAAACAGCTTTCATTTTCTACTGCTATATTATCATAATATAATACATTCTTCTCTTTAAAGGTGGGGTCATAGAAGAAAAGGAATATTGTTATATTTTGGAAGCTGTAAATGTTAATGATTAAATATCAGCCATTTTGAAGTTGCCTACATTTATTAAGGTCAGTGTTTTTTTAATTATTTGAACAGAAAGAGACTTTCATTTATACATTCAGGGAAATGCTTTCAAAGAGCATTTGCACAGGGAGACAAGTCTGATTTGTAACATCTAATTTTAGATTGGAGTTCTAGTTCCAAACCAGGGAGAAGGATGTAGGATCTTCTTGCTGAGACAAGCATATATAAAAGTCTGCATGGGGCTGAGCTTTCCAAAAATGCTTTCAATTTACTCACCCTCAATAGAACTACTGCAGCATAGCCCCGCCTGAACTTCTGGGAGTGAAAATTCTATTCAAAACCAACTGTCAATAAATTCTGTTTTTATCCTATGTTTTGATTTGCAAATGCAGGCTTAGAGAACACGTTCTGATATGGAATTGTTGAGAACACAACATTTTCAGGAACTTTATAAATGAGACATAATTTGTATGACAGTAAGAAATTTTGAAGGCGTATAGAGGAATTGTTATTTTTCTTTTTTCCTTAGACAGTGATGCATTTTAAAGGAGAATGAAAATAAATATTTTCATGCACACAAATTTTGATAATAATTTTTTAAAGAAATCTGTTAACTAGATATTTATTTTAGGTGACAATCTGAAACCCAAAGGTAAAAGATATTGAATTACACCTGCAATTAATTTCAAGTCAATCACCAGTTGGCTTCTACAGAAAGATGTTGTGGGTTAACCCAGAGAATGCCACCAGGAATAATGTTTCACTGTAATTAAGAACTGAAAGACTTACCTTGCAGTTAAGGCGTGAGACAGTGGCATAAGTTGTCCAGAGAAATTGTGGATGTCTCCTGGAGGAGTTCAACACCAAACTGGATGGGAGCCTGGGCAATCTAGTTGGTAGTAACTAGCCCATGGCAGGAAAGTTAGAACTAGATGATTCAATCTAGGCCATTCTATGATTCTATGAAATAGGGCACAATTCATAAGCATATTGATGGCAAATCCACTTCAAAAATTTCTTTTAAATTTAGAAAATAACATGGAAAACCACTAATTTACTGAAGTAAATAATTAGTAGTTTTAATTGTTGCTTGTCCTGCCTATTTTAATTAAAAGTAGACATGCACATGTTGGTGCTCAGTCGAGTTAGAGAGCTCTCTCAGATTCTTCTGGCCTCCAAACAGTTCTCAGAATTGTTCTGCTTCATTGTGTTCAACATACATCTTATATACCATTCACTTACAAGCCAGGAATTCCTTTCCCTCTAATCAGGGCCCTAATTGGCCTAGCTTCTCCCAAACAATAGTTATAAAGGATGAAAGGTTTCTTAAGTGTGGTAAAATTAACAATGCATACAAACAGAATCTCCTGTTTACCATTAGACACAAACTCTGGACTCTAGGTTTCACAGTGATAGGGTCTATCAAGGAGTCTGATAAACTCTTTGGTGACTCTCAGTTACATCTTCCCCCCACAGTCTTGGTCATTAAATTTATATACAGCATTTTCTAGAAAGGCACTGAATGCAGAGGCAGAACACGCAGGTAAGTTTTCTTTGGAATCAACATGTGAAATGGCTATTGAATTCCATTTACCCCATAGATCCATAACTTTTATTCAGTGAACTCAATACTTTTCTCTCCTTTTATGTTCTTTCATTTGTGCAAACACTCACTCCAAAAATTCTGCTACTTAAATGTATTTAATAAAACATTTTCATATTATTACTTAATGGTTGGCCATGAGCCAGCAGTGCACTAAAAAAAGTGTGACCAGCAGACTGACGGAGGTTCTCCTCTTGCTTTACTGCAGATGGCCCTTCTGAGACCATATCTGGAATACTGTGTCCGCTTGGGTTCCTCAGTTCAACAGACAGGGATCTCCTAGAAAAAGTCCAGCAAAGAATTACAAACATGATTAAGGGTCTGAAGGATCTCCCTTGTGAAGGAAGGCTGAGAAACTGGGGACTGTTCACCCTTGGGATAAGTTTGAGAGGTGATCTTATAAATGTTTATAACTACCTGAAGAGCATGAGTCCAGTGGATGCAGTGGATGAGGAAAATCTTCTTTACTTTGAAGGTGATAGAGTACTGAAACATGCTTCCCACAGCAAGCTGGTTGTGTTGTGTCCTCCTCTGGAGATATTAAAAACCCACCTGGAAGCTTTCTTGTGTAACCAACTGTAAGAAACTTGCTTGAGCAGGGTTCTTGGACTAGATTATCTCCAGATGTCCTTTCCAATCTCTGCAATTCTATGACTCTGAGATTCTGTGATTTCTGCTTGCCCAAGCACATCACCGCTTGGTGTCACTGTCTAGATAGACTTATTCCAGAAAGCTGGAGAAATGAAACAAGGTGTCCAAAAAGTTAACAGGATAATTTCCATACATATTGGAACATTTCTTTTTTCTTTTTTCCTCTGCTTTCTGTCATCATATTCAAATAGCATGGTAGAATTCTTTTTCAAAATTTACTGCCCAGGAGTTCTTTCAGTGATGCTGTAACTGCCTATGCTTAGTTGTATGTAAAAATAAATGATTTAATCAAATGCTTCCAAATCAAAAGCAAATTGGTTATTTTGTTTCTTTGTTTATTTATTTGTTTGTTTGGCCAAACCAAGAAGTGATTTGGAAGTGATTAAATATATACGACTATATGTGTTGCTAAATTATATTTTTATGTATTTGATGCAATTTGCCATTGTTGTAGGTCTGAAACATTTATAAATTTTGAGTTCACCAGAAGTTATTTCATCCATAGAAATTCAAAATCAAATAAGAAAAGAGTAAACTATGTAAAACTGAAATATCTAAAATATCTTAACCCACAATGATATTTGACTAAATAGATCAATTGCTGAAGCTGCTGGATCCTCATTTTTTTTTTCTTGATGTTTTTGAAAGAAAATGAAAAAGATGAGGAAAACCCTATCAGATGTTTGGAGGTAATGCAAATAGGATTGAATCACTGTGTATTTTCAGTCGTTATATATATGTAGACAGAGCACTTTTATAGAATTAGTTTGGCTGCTGTTCAGAATCTAGCAATATCGATATTAAATTTTCCCTTAAATCTCTTGTAGAGGTGAATAAGTAAAGGATTAACATATTTTTGTACTCTGTTCTTCGTATTTATCTTGACAGTTGCCTTCTCTTAGTATAAAGTAGAAGAACACACTCCTCATTTGGGTCAAAAAAGAATTGTCATGTAGATAAATAACAGTACATTCAGTCTTAGAGATAAATACACTCACATTTTTCTAAATGTTTTCAAAACACGGCAAAGGTTAAAGAGGAAAATTCACTGTATACAGAAGATTCATACATTTTTTGTGTCATGCTACCCTTTCTTAGGAAAGGCCAAAGATTTCTTCACAAACTGGCCAGCTGTCAAAGTAGCTTAGGCTGCACTTTGTTTTCTTTCTCTCTGTTCTCCATGTATTTTTTAATATCACACAGTTAGAAAATTGGCATAAAGACAAGATTTGGTTTCACAAGATTTTCTTCCAGTCTCATACTGGAAAAGCAAATACTGAGATACTGGAAAATCATTACCTCATTTTCTGTCTTTAATTCATTTCACAAAGTACAGCATATATTGATATCTCTCATACAGATATCATGCTGGAGAATTCTGCAACAAGCATAATTCTCTATTCTATTTATTATCTATTTAATATCATAGTAAATTTTTTAGGAATTAAAAATTTCATGACAGTTGACAAGATATTTCACTAAGGATAATTCAAAAGGTTTATTAATATTTATAAGCATACTTTTCAGAGCTCTACAGCAAACAACCAATGTTAGCTGTTTTCATATGAAGTTCATATTGATTGTCGTTGTTTGATAGTTGTTCTGTTTTGCCTTTTCTCTCTTAAATTCCTTACTCTTTCTTATTGATAATCTGAAAAAGAATAGAAGAACCTTCTTTACTATTTTAGAGGTTGCCAAATACCACTCACAATTAGAAAAACATCAGGCTGTTTGCAGACCAGCCTTCATCATCACAATGACAAAATAATTGTAGAACTCGTAGATTAGACAAACTGCATGAGAACAGGACACTCAGCCTTTGACAGGCTGGTGGGCTATTAAGGAAGTAGCCGAGTAGCAGCATGCTCTTCTGACACTTTTTTTCTGCCATCGAATACAGAGTGACTTCTCTGAGTGAATGCCAAGGCATCGTAATTAGCATAATTAGAGCATACCTTTGTGGAACTGTTATATCTGTATGAAGTTCCAGTGAGCCAGCGTTGGTCACAATTTGTGATATGCTCATTATTTAAATGTGCAAGTTCTGAATTCAAAGGCTGTCAAGATAGCCCTTTCTTGTCCTTATTGAATATATATATGTATCTTTTTTCTCATCCACTTAGAAGAAAAGTTGTACTTTGTGCTGAATCTGTGTATTGTTATAACAATTGAGACAGATAAAACATTTTTTTTATGCAAAATTCCCCGAAGTGACAACTGCTTAAACAATAACGTACATAAGAAAATCACATTAATTATTATGTTACTATGTCTATCTGAAGGGGCTGAGCACCTTTCAATGCAGAAACCATTGTGCCTTTGCAAATATACCAATATATTTAAGTTTGATGCAACATAGGTATAATGCTTGAAGCAGGAGACTTTGAAAGACCTCACTGGAAATTCTAATTAAATAAAAAAAGTATAACCCATTATATTATATTAAAAGTTCTTTTCCTTCAAAAAATCACCTTTCAGCATAGCTAAACAAGTTTTTTTTCTGATATCTTTACCTTTTACAGCTCCTGTTGTTTTCAGTTCTCTCCTCCTAGCATCCCTGACAGATTCTCCAATGTGTCTGAAATTGACACAGAATGTTTTTCTTGAGCCGCAGATCCTCAGTTTATAATGCTGTTAAGTAGAATCAAAGTTTATACTTATAGAAGACTGCAATAGGGAGTGGATATTGAGTTGCCACTTGACAGACCAGCCTACTAAGAGAGACTTCGGCTGCAAGCCTGGCAGGATGGTGCCCTGATAAGTTAATTCAGCTTGTTGTACACTGAAATAAACCTGTTATGGTCAGTCTATTGACTGAAGAGCACAACAGCACTGGATTAAACAGTCTTCAGTCTGAGGAAATACAGGTAGGCAAGATTCTCCTTTTTATCATCTCCAAATTCTTGCAGTTGACAGCAATGTTTATCTTTGTTGTCATCTTCCACTTTATTCCATATTATCCTTCAGGTACATAATATTTGTAGGAATTATAATTTTTCTTCTTTTATCAGCACATTTAATACCTACTTTTCCATTCTGTTCTCTACCTTCACAAAAAGGACAGGCTGAGAGAACAGGGGCTGTTGAACCTGAAGAAAAGAAGGCTCCAAGATGATCTGAGCTTGGCCATTCAGTATCTAATGAGGGACTATACGAAAAAAGGCAACAGATACTTTAGCGGGGTCTGTTGTGATAGGACAATGGGAAATGGTTTCAAACTAAAGGAGGGGAGACAGACTGGACATAAAGACCAGTGAAACAGGTTTTGCTGAGAGACAGTGGATCCCCACCCCTGGAGACAGTAAAGGCCAGGTGGGAGCAGGCTCTAAGAAATCCAGTCTAGCTATAGATGTCCCTATTCACTGCTGAACAGTTGGACTGGTTTACCTTTAAACGTCCCTTCAAAAAGGCCTACTGTTCTATGGATCTAAATCAGTTCTTCAGGAGAGATATTATGTTCTTCAACATGTTTTAAAGGTAATGCATAACTTAATGATGCTGTTATATAACTTTCTGCACTCAAACTCATAAACAAACCCAGAAATCTGTCATTAATTTTTCAAAAATTTTCCTTTAAAATTTTCCTTTTTCTTATGGACCCACAAGAATTCACTTTCATTTTTATAATTTGTACAATTCAAATTCAGAAAGTCCATCTTTTTTTTTTTCCTTTTTTTTTTTTTTTTTTTTTTTTTCCAAAATCATAGTTAAAAGTATTACTTTGTAGCAACAAATTGTCAGTTGTTTGTACCTATATTGCTTGAAAAGTAATGTATCCTATTGATTTCTGTGGAAGCTACAATAGATACAAAAAATACAGTAACACTTTTTGATAGAGCAAATTCTCAGAACCAAAACACTACTTTCATTACGGTGGCTTATGATGTCAGAAATGGATGTTAGTGGTACAGCAACAGAGGTTAAATTATCCTGCCAATATCCCAGTTTGTTGCTGTGCAACACACAGCACCAGAGGGGCAGTCTGACAAAAGGGCATCTGAGATGGAACTGTGTATGGAGCTAAAGTATGGAATTTAATTCCTCCATGAGGAAAATACGGCACCCACTGACATTCATCAACACTTGCTGAATGTTTATGCAGACCAAACAGTGAACATGAGCACAGTGAAGCAGTGGTCAATATACAGTAGTGGTGACAGCAACACTGCATCTCTGTTGCTGCAGCTTTTCATGAGAGTAGCATGTAGAATCTTGTTCATTACTGGTGAAAATGCATAGCTAATGGTGGTGAATGCGTAAAATGACAGCAGCTGAGAATTTGTTCTATCAAACAGCTTTATATTGCTCTTTATATCTGTTGTAGTTTTCATATAAATAAATAGGAGGCTTTTCTTTCAGAGCAACCTACATAACATAAGTGCAAGAACAAAAATGGTTTGTCCTAAGCATCTTCCTGTTTTGTAGAAAATAAATGCTCCATTCTGGACTGTGTTCTTAGAAAAAGACATATTTCTAAATAAGATAATACAATTCAAAAATAATTCTTAAGTGAAGGAGAAAATATCAAAAAATATTTTTAATGATCATAAATTTTGCTAACTTAATGCCTGGGAAAACAAGAGAAAATAAAAAGATAACATATTTTGTCCCTTTTATAATTTTCATAAGGTCATGCTGGTATTCCAGGCACAGTATGTTTGGAATACATTCTTCAAGTAAGATGAATTTAAAATACATTATAATTGTAAGATTTCCAACCTGAAAGCTGTGCACAGTTCACATACTCCTCTGAGGGACCAAGATCAGCCTGGAGAAAATAACTTCAATATGCCAAATTTATTCTTCTTTGTTAGAATGCATTAGTCTTTCCATCTAACTTTACCATCCCAAAACATTATTGGTCATGCTGATGCCATCAGGAAAATGATGCAATTATTTGGTGCCTTTACTTCTGAAGAGGTTTCAGACAAGTTAGTTTTGCTTTCACAGTAATAAACCTTGTAATAGCCTTCATCTGTACACCAATGCAAAGATCACACAAACATTTCTTCAGAGAATTATTCATGGCATTTTCCATTCTCCAGGACTGGCCAGGACACTGTGTAAGTTGAGGGATGCTTAACAATGTTTGAAAACGGGCTGTTTCTCTGGGAGAAGACACACACTTTTATTAGCTACATGAAGAGTCTTTTGAACCAGACATCAACTTCACATTTGGCATAAGCACAAGCTTAGTCTAAACACCCATAAACAACATATTTATTTATCCTCTCTAGATTTATAAATTGTGTGTTTGTACAACATTTAAGTATTCAAGATCCAAACTGGAGGTCAGATCAGTATAAATTATACCTAAATCCTTTTGGTAATAAGATTAACAACTTGTAAAAAGACATTATTTGAAAACAGACACCTATTTTTTTTTTTTTTTTTTTCAGCAATTTGCCAAATACTTGAATAGGCAACTGGGAAAAAAAAAAAAAAAACCATGTGTAAGAATTTTCAATTTTATTTATTTATTTATTTCAAGGCTGGAGTGTATGAAATGCCTGATGTACTGAGGAGTGATTTTGAAGTGGAGGACCTGGTGCTGTGCCACTACTTGCACTTGGAGACCAGCTGTGCCAGTTGCTGTATTGGAAAAAATGCCTGCTGTGAATCTAGTCTGCATGTGTTACTTAATCTCCTGAATTATCATATTCTACTAATCAGCTTCTGAGTTAAGGACTAAAATTGAGGATCCAGGTGAGCTGCAAGGATTTGATGTCTAGAATGATGTAGTTTATTTGGTTATTTTATTGTTGTGCAATCTACTGGTACATTTATTTCATGTATCTTGTCTCAGCCACTGAACACTTCTTTTGATTCCACTTCATCTAATTGATCTAAATGATATTTCACAAGCTCAAGAGACTTAAGCAGTCTTATAAGAATCAGATGAGGGCACATCTACCAGGGATATGCAAAATAAATAAATTTCTCAGCTTCAGTGAGCAGTGACAGTTGAATTGTTCAACATGAACAATACATTCGCTGCTTTAGTCAGTATATGTACTGTCCTTGAATTAGCCATGGTTGTTATGATTTTTTACACATATGTAACTGCTTTGATACAAAAGCTTTGAAAAATAGAACTTGATTTGGCAGTGCAAAATGATGTTCACAGATTTTTTTGAGCACTGAATCAAAGCTGGGTTAAGAATACCTATAGGCTTTTACTTTCTAATGTGCCATAGTATGTGCAAAGAGATTTAAGATTAATGTTGTAAGGTAGCTGACAAAATTCTGTAAATCTGTCCCTAACTATTTGGCTCAGTTTACGTGAAAAACTATGGAATGAAGAAATTGTGTGTCAAATCATGACATTTTTTATGCTTGAGGATCCCATGCTATACAATATTTTTATGGAAAAATGATGAAGTGATACATGAAATTATAATGGCTATGAAAAAAATCCTTGTTTATTACCTATGCACATATCATAAGTGATAGTGAGAATCCACAAATATAAGGAATACACTCTTTAAGTGGGGTTTGGATCATTGTATCTTTCTAATCAATAAATGGATCAAAATATGAGATGACCAAGAATGCTTGACAATTTAATTACTCCAGTCTGAATAGTGTAACAATACAAAAAACTGATACTACTTCCTGTCTCTACAAATGTTTTAAAGTATTTCTGGTAATAGGCTGTAGTAGCGTACAGAAAATAATTTGAATGGTCTCTGATATTATCTCAGATCTTTTGGAGGCATCCCTGCCATTAAAAGAATGTTATTTAAAGGATGACATCCACTGCCTGTCAGTACAAAGTGCCTACAAATTCTCCAGAACAGTTAGACATGAATTGATACACAGATGCTTATTTATGACTGCTAGGCACAAGTTTGACTGTGAGAATTTAGGTACAGTGTGTATGCATTTAATACATGTATGCTAAATCCCACGTTTCTCTGAAGTTGGATTATTTAATAAATTTTGTTTAACAGAGGCACAGTATTCAGCTTTATGCAATCTTGTCTTGCAGTACTGCTTGTGCATGGAATTGAGAAAGAAAAAAGTGCACACCTTATAAAACAAAAATCCTCACAAGTGCTGAGGGAGACAATTTAGCACCAGCTTAGTCTACACTTTGCTTTATTTTCTGTTCTCACTGATGCACCATGAATGAAAAAGAATGTTGAGATAGTAATATTTTTACAGACTCTCTACTGGAGTAGTAAATTTCATCAGGAGAAGGACAACGGATCTGTTTTGTTCAAACTGATAAATTTAATTATGCAGTAGTGCTACACTCATAGAATTTCTTTGGCTATATTTATCACTGTAAGTTGGAAAAGAGGGGCAAGCAATCTGATTCCCAAGGAAAATAATGCAGAGCAGCTACACCATAGGATGATCTAAGGTGTTGATATATCAAAACTGCACCTTAAGGTGAGACTTTCTGTCTTTTGCCCTGAGATTCTCACATGGCAAACATATAATTTCCAAAGTAGAAATCAAATGTACAAAAGAGATCCAGTGATAGTATGTTTGCAGCCAGTGTGACACTGAACATAGGGGCTTATGTCCTGAAGCACAGAAGCCTCCCGATGTCAAGCAAAGACAAAAGCAAAATTTTGTACCAGGTCTGTACCACTGCTGCCCATGCTGCTGAGCAGGCTCGGCAATGGCAGGACAGAAAACAACTTTGCAGAACCTGCTCTTGGAATCCCAGTGGGTGAACTGAATGTGCGCCAGGTCTGTATCTTTGCAGAAAAGAATGCTAAGTACAATTTGGCTTTATTGGCAAGAGCAGAACAAGAGAATTGAGAGAATTCTTCACCTCTCTTCTGTACTTGTGAGATCACATGTACTGTATTCTATTCAGTTTTCCCGTTTCCAGCACAGTAAGGACACTGCCATATTAAGTGAGTCCAGTGAAGGACTGTGAAGGTAATTAAGTAGTTGGAGTGATATACGGGGTATCTGGTCTGGATTTGTCAAAACAACTAGGTTAAGAACTTGCCTTTTTAACAATTTGATGTTACTTTATAGAGAAGATGGAGTCAGACTCTTCTCTAAGATGTACAGTGAGAAGTACAAGAATAATCACAAGAAAATAATCACAGGTTTCAGTAATGCAAATTCTGTTTAAAAATCAGGAAATGATTTTTCTGGGTGTTCAAATATTTGGAAACTGCTCAGAGAAGCCTTGGAATCATGATTCTCAGAGATGCTAACAACTCAGCTGAATAAATATTAATGATTTTGTTTGAAATCCTCCTTGATTTGAGCAGGGTTTTAAACTAGATGCCCCTCACCGATCCCTTCCAAAATGTATTGCTGTTTTCCTATAAGAGTGAATGAACACTACCTAGTAGAGCCGGATTAACCATTCACCAGTGATGCTATTTTCACTCAGAAAACTCGTACTGAACCTCTGTATGTTACATTACATAATCATTTGCAATTTGAATTGCTGAAAGGGAGTGGGGCTGTGTTTTCTCTTCTCTTCCTGAATTGCTGTAGGCACCTTCCAAATGAAATGCCCAGTTGCATCCTGTTCCCCATGGAGAGGACAACTGAAACCTCATTTCAGTATAGGCTTCCCCATTTTTCCTCTTTATGTGAACAAATTAACTCCTACAGAGCTACTGCAGGATATTCTTTTTCAGTACAGCGAACGGTGCCACGAATCTCAGCTTGACAGTGACTATGCTCAAAATATCCAAGTCCAATACAGAAAGCTCATTCTGCTCCAGCAAATATGTGGCCAAAGTGGCAGTATGATGCTGATGATTATAAAGTAACACAGGCCTACTACCTTACCTACTGTGGCCCCTGAAATGACGTAATTATTCACAGTAGAACTCAAGAATCATGTGCCATCTGTAATCCTTCTTGTATTTACTGTGCAAAGCATTTTAGCCAGAGATGCCCAGCTTTACTCCTTCTGCCTCTTTTAATTGGCTTGGGTGAAGAGCCTAAAGCAATTTTCCTATTTTCAGTACAGAGACAATTGTCAACGAAAATAGGACAGCTCTACTGAAAAACACGGCCACTAAAGGGAATATATTTTAGCCCTATAGAAAGTAGTTAAGGAGAGGAGTGAACTCCAGTGGATTAATTCTGTGAGATTTGTTCAACATATGTTTCACTTAACCACCCATAGCATAGAAACTCTTGCATAGCATTAAAGATTAACCCAGATGAAATTACCTGCTCACTGGAATTTTAGCAGCCTGCATGTAAGCATGCTTTCTTTTGAACTATACCAGCGACATGCATGCATTTTGCTTTTTTAAAAAAAAATCTTGTTATCTTCCTTGGTCAATATATGCCTGTAATGAAGGAATTGCAGAGATTAGATAGCAACTATTTACTCACTAGTTTGAATAAATGATGATGAATTTAAATGTAATTCTCTTATATGCTCTGCTAGTATTAGGTAGAACAACAGGCTACTGGAACAATCAAGGTCCTTTTCTTTCACTACAACTTCAAATTTTAAATTTTCCATTTGTTCAGTTTTTGTAATAGTCATTTTATGTGGAAACGTGCAGTCTGCAAAACAACCCAGCTTTAAAGTGTTAATAGAGTGTTGAGCCAAAATCAGCCTAAGTATTATTCCATTTAATGTTTGATTTAATCTGCTTCGATAATAGTTTCATGGACTGTATGTCAGTATGACAAAATATTATTAAGTAATATTATCCAAGAAAAAAAAAGAATTTTTGGGGAGTGTAATTTATAATCATTCTAAGGAGCAGAATAGAAAAGGGGAAATGTGTTTAATGAAAATGTTTACATATAAAACCACTTATCTTTTCTGTGTTTTCCATGCATATCCTTGACATTTTGGTTAATTATGAGAGATGCTTTTATTTAAATCATTGTGTTACCCTCTTAGCCCAACTTGTCTTATTCCATCTCCTTCTCCAATGTATCCAGAAATGAAGTCAAAATGCCAAGGTGCAAAATCTCTACGATTTCCATGGCAACAGAGATATGATTTAGTGAATACAGCATTTTATTTTCTAGGGAAGATTAGGTGAATGAGAGAAAAAAACTTCCTTACTGAAATATTATGTCACTTTGTTTCAAGGTATGAAGTACAATATGAAGCTTCAGATTATGATATGATTGTGAGCTCTTGTTGGACAAAGCAAGAAAACAAGAGGATTGTTTGGTACCAAATAGAAATTCTTGGAGAGACAAATATACCTAAGGAAGATCAGTGGCTTAGCAGACAATGTTTTTGACTCTAGTGAAGCAATCAAACCCTTGTCCCTACAAGAGGATATGGTAGAAGGTATGTCACCTTGTATGGCATTTAAACCTATGATTTTATAAATACATGGATTGATGCACAGTAAAGTAAACAAGAGTTTTTGAAAACTGGAACATTAGTCTTTCTGTGGTAAATCCTTCCTGTAAGTCTTGTTCAGTAAAGGGCTGTATCTAAAGCTAAAATATTTTTAAGAACATGCAATAGTTTTCCCAATACCTTGCAGCTGGGGAAAAATACACGAACCTTGCAGGTCAATAAAATTAGACCATTATTGACCAAGTGGATGGGAAGTGAATTCCAAAGATGAGGCTATTTTAAGCTAATTAAGGGTCCCATCTACTATATGCAAAAGTAGGAACATCTGCTACTGTGTCCTACTCAAATTACAGGTTGGGTAATTACTTTCTGCCTAATTGAGCTCCTGATTAATTTTAACTGAATTTAAGTATTTGTCATGCCTTTTCATGTTTTGTTGCTGCTCACAGTACAGTGGAGGGGATAATGGTAAGAGAACGGTAGGCTTATGTTGCTCTACGAGCTATACATGGGTTACTGTTTTGCGGAGCATTTGGATATTATGATAATGAATTTGTGCTTGATTTTTATAGCTAGTAGATGAAAGTGGCGCCTTAAGCACTTTAATTGAGAAAGACCTCTGTACTATAAAAGGTCAACAGCAGCTCTAGAGATAAGCAAGAACTCTATGGACTTAATCTCTTCTGCCACACTGCACTGCCTCCTCAAATCCCTCCCGCTCTCCCCAGTCTGTTTGTTTTACTTTTACTGTTTGTATTTATAAATACAACTTTGTTCTTTAAAAGGCAGGGATATTTACCAGATTATCTGCCAAAACAAAACATAAAATAAATTTGACAGTCTATCCGTATTTGTTTTCCACTTGTTCAGTATTCCAGTTTTAGATCTGCACTGACTCCTGGAGAACTGGTTCATGACATGAGTTTTATAAAAATGCATGTAAGTATGTATTTATTTACATATTCATACAGATAAATATATTTTAAAAGGAAAAAGGTGAAACCACTGTATAGTGTGACAAACACATATTGGATTATGTGGGAAATGTGGTACAGTAACAAAATGCAAGTGATTTTGTGAGATCACTATACTCTTGATACTATCTTTAGGGGAACTTCTGTTGAACTAAACTAAGTGAGTATCAGGTTTCACCAACTGTGACTTACAATAGATTGTGGCTAGATCTGACAAGGCCCCTGGGAAAGAGTGCTGCCCTCTGTCACCATATGGCCTGGAAAGGGTTTTATACCTGTTACAATATCCTGAGCAGGGGGATTCATTGCTAAATCTAGGCATGATCATTCCTAATCCCATGAAGCTCCTGATTTGTGAAGGATATCATAAAGATGCTTACTGTGAATAAGCATGTTACTCAAATTGTCAGATGTAGGTTTTTTTCCTTGTATGAGTTTTCTGTTTTCCAATAATTGAACTCCTCCAGTGAGGATATATTATTGACAATAATATAAAGCATTGCTTAACATCTATTCTAATTCATAATTATCTGTTGAACCTAATTTTTTTACTGACATTTGAGGATGAGTTGCTATCATGGTTTTATGATTCTTTGCAATCAGTATTCCACATCATAACATCATGTAGTGCACTGGGAGTTAGTGTAAATGGTCCCATTCCAGAGACTGCTGATATTTTTGGGTTCCTGGTTCTCAGAAGAAAAGAAGAACTACATGCCCCAGAGGAATTTGTGTTTCTATTTTTTGCTCCAAGTGAAAGATAATAACTGATCACAGATCATGAGACTCTTCTCTCTTTTTCCATTCTGCTCATCCTGGCTCGATGTCTCACCTTCAGAATTAGAGTAAGGCCTTTGTTTTTTTGGACACACTCTTTCTCATTTTATTTATTAGCTTCAATTGTGTTACACTGTATTATGCTGTGTTATCTTGCATTCCAATATCTTTTTTTAATAAATTAACTTTCCTCCTCAGATTGTTGCTGCTGTTTTATCTTAGGCCCATCTCCCTTTTTCCCCTTTCCCAGTGTGTGGATCCATGGATTCCTCCACCCCATTAGAAATGGAACCAGGCTGAACAATCCTATGAACCACTTACAGTTATGTATCTCTCAGCAGATATGTCATACATTCCCATGAAAAAAACCCTCAAAATACATGGTTTCTTAAAAACAAACTTTCACATTTGTTGATAATGTTAGTGTGATGCTGAGGTCCATTATTTTTGACCAAAAAATTTCTCCTTAAAACAACTGCGATTTTGATCTCTTCTCCAAAATAACCTGCTTTTTCCCCATAATACACTGTAGAATTTCACTTAATGATCAGTTTTCAACACTGATGCTCTGTGACTTTGATATATCTGAAGAAAAGTGTTTATAATACACTCTTTTGTCTACACAGCAGTAGGCACCACTACCTTTTCACTTCTGCCCTTGTATCTAGAATAACATACAGTTAAGTCATTATTCTATAAAGGTTTCATTTCATGCATATGAACTGCAAGTTCATTCATATGTATTGCCATAGCAGCAAAAATGACAAAGAAGTTCAGATGTGAATTTATGAAGAATCCGATAGGATATTCAACTGCTTTCAACACATGTACTAACACTGCTCAACATTAAATCTCCATCCCAGCCCAGGGGACATCTCTATATTGCTTTTCAGTCTCCTCAGTCCATCTCCCAGTTCCTTAGATCATAAAGTACTAGAAAATCTATATCTGAAGATATGAAAGCAAAATCTAGTTACTTCTCTCTTATTTTAATAGAGATGAACTCTGATTGGCACATGCTCTGTCTGAGTTGCCTTTAGAGCAACTAAAGAACTGGAACTCTTAGGGAACAGAATAGCTGGAGAATTTCAGTTTAAATGACCAAGAACATGAAAATCTTCAGATCATCTTGCCCACCAAATAATACTTGGTAACTGTTCCCTTTGCTTCCATTTGAACACCTAGGAGTGCTCTGAATTTTTTGGAGAAGGAAAGGAAAAAAGAAAAGCCCAATGATCTGTATGGAAAACATTATGTTCAATGAGATGAGCCTCAAATATAGATAATCTTCTTCAGGGAATCATCTGTATGGAACCAATCACCTAATTAAGCAGTCAAAAAAAAAAAAAAAAAAAAAACACCAAACACACCAAACATTACAGAAAAAAAAGAAAGTTGCTGATTAAGTTGAGATATTTCTATTCTTAATTTGTATTTGTACTTGATTATACATTATACTATGGTTTGAAAAAAAAAATTATTGATGTACTATCTCAGTATGTGGTTCCAGAGGACAATAAAAAAGTGTTCATTACAATCTTTTGCTTTCATATGATAACGCCCCAGCTGAAACTAACTGACCTAATGAGAAGTCCTAGTCTGGTTTCAGTGGGAAATGAGACACAGTTTGCCTAAAACTTTACCTCCAGAACTGTCATACAGATGCCAAAAGCTGGGACATGAAGCAGAATCAAGAAAACATGATGGAATCCAGGAGTAGTTTTCTTCAATGGAATTTCAAATGTTTTAGGACAAATGACTGAGTAAAAAGAGCCAATCCATCAATCAAGTAATGAAAGAATTTGTTTTCATAATGCCAATGCATTTTGCCTGTGGTGTGCATAGCCCTACATCATTGCTGTGCTGTGCAACTGTATGTGTGTATGAAGGCAGGTACACAGCTTTCTAGGAGCCCAGAGCTGGTCTTGCACTAGAGAATCAAAACTAGACTTCAGTTTCAGTGTTTTTCACCCTTGATGTTTTGAATCATTATTTTCTGCAGTCAAATAGATGACATTCTGAATAATGACAGAACTGAATGTATGATGCCTTTGGTTTTCATTTCTCTTTTCTCTCCTTTTTTTTTTTTTTTTTTTTTTTTTTCATTTGATCTAAATAGTGAGTGTTTTTCTTAACATGCTGCTGGAATATTGTGTATTTGAGTTCTTATTGCTTCATTTTTTTCTTCTGTTATTCTCATTACTCCAGGTTCTTCAGCTCCATCAGATACTACTGATATTATCTTGTGCATTTCCCCTCTGAAAACTAAGCTTAGATATCAAACTATAAGGAGCCCTCTACGTACAGTTTTGGTATGCTGATGAAAAAATTATTGTCAGATTAATTAAAAAACAAAGTCTATAATTTATTGTACTTTTTTGTTTATCAGAGCAAATTACAGATTTAATGCTATTGTAAAACTATGAGTAACTGCTAGATATAGAATCATAGAACCACGAAGGTGAGAAAAGCTTTCAAAGATCATCCAGTCTTGCTTCCATCTAACATCAGCGTTTATCCACTAAACCATCTAAACATCTAAACACAACATTTAAATGCAACAATTAGATCTCTCTCCATGATGTTTACAAGAAAACAGAAATGAACAACAAAGATTCAAGCACTTAAAGAAAGCAAAGAAAGTGGAGAAATCATATATACAGAATTAAAACTACTGCAAAAGGGCTATGAATACAATTGGTGGTGAAAGGAGACAGTGAGGCTAATTTTTGTTGAAGGAATACAATTAGATTTTTTCCATACTCACAGAATTTTTATCAGACTTCTTTTTTGCGTAACTTTAGAAAAAAAAAGAGTGCTCAGAACTAATTTGTGAAGTAGACTGTAAACTCCAATTTTCTTTGACTGATTCAGAGAACCTCAAACTCCATGGTTCATCAATTTCCAGATTGTTGTACAGTAGTTTCAGGTCTGGTTTTGGTTAAGAAATAATGCTGGTCATAATACTTCCTGGGTTTCTTGTAATCATCCAAGTATCATAAAATGTAAACTTTTAAATTATCCTTAGTAGTTTTGCAAGGGCATTAGACCTATCATGAAGAATTTTTCTTCTTTGAAGTTTTGGCCATAAAGTTGAGCTAAGTTTCCCAAAAGTATGGGAGGATATGTTACAAGTGACTTTCATTTGCGATTTACACATGCCAGGAGAATTTCCTTTTTACGGCTGTGTAAGTCCAAATGTTCTACATTTCAGTTTATAAGTGAAGAGATTTTATAAAGGCCATGATTCTGTGCATCAAAGTCTATTATTACTGTATTGTATCTTGGGATCTGCTTTTGTTTTTCTCAGGAGAATGATCTCTGTAGTCTCTCTTTCCTATCTTCCTCTACTCTACTCCTGATGATCTATTGTCTATAGGAAAATATGTCAGTTTTTTCAAGAGTTTTTCTATCGTCCTTCCTCTGAATGTCTATAATTCCTAGATTTTTTGAAAGGACACTTATTTGCTAAAGCCATACCCCTAATATTTATTAGCTAGTCAAAACTATTTTTGGGATTGAGCTGAAGAATTAAGTACTTCTTTCATTAAGTAGAGTTTCTGACTTGGCAGTAAGTAGTAACTTTCTTATCCACCTAGTTAACGTCATTCCAAAATAGCACGGAATGTGTTTGGGAAATTTCAGTCATTTAGATGATGCCTTTAAGAATACCGTGAAAAATTATTCCTGGACATAAAAATGGATGCAAAGTAATGCATGCATGATCCAAAGGAAAGACTTGTAAAGCTCAGAGGTTACATTCTCTCTTTGATAACATCTTGTCACTATGAACTAGTCTCAGGGTGTGCTGCCACTTTAGAAAAGCATTTTTGACTGATAGAAACAATGGGTATTTTGGTGGAAGAATGACTACTAGACATTTTCATTTGTTTAAGTAAAAGACAGTCTGATCTATTCTGGATTTATATGACCATAAATGGAATCAGATTTTGGTCAATACAAAAAGGGCATATTGGCTGTATTATGCATGTGTCTGTATTGCATTTTGCAGTAAAGAAGTTATCCACAAATAACTCTCTCGAGGTCCTTTACATAACTTAAACAATGTTGTAGACAGCTTACTTGTGAGTGACCAACATCAGCCTTAAGTGAAATCCTCTGGTCTGGGATAAATTAAACATGCTTTTTATTAACACTCCCTCAGGCAAGAGCCTGGGAACACAAATAAGCTTCTACCACAGCCATGAAGATAAACAGATGCACTTGCCACTCTTTCTGCAGGGAAAGAACTTCAGAAGCTGTAGAACTTAACTGAAATTTTGCAGATCATCTCATTTAAAACTCATTAGTCCAATGTAGTTTAACCACTTTTTCATTTGGAATTTTCACATAACCAAGAATAGATATTCACCAAATCAAATGTAATTTAAAAATCCAAATACATATTTTGAATGTTAATAGACAAAAGATCACACACAAGCTGATTGTCTTCCTTTAAATCCATTAGAATGAAATGGCAAAATAGAAGTTATGAAGTGTGAAATTAGCTTTTCTTCCTTCCTTCCTTCCTTTCTCTCTTCCTTCCTTCCTTTCTCTCTTCCTTCCTTCCTTTCTCTCTTCCTTCCTTCCTTCCTTCCTCCCTTCCTTCCCTTCCTCCCTCTCTCTCTCTCTTTCCTTCTTTCTTTCCTTCTTTCTTTCCTTCTCTCTTTCTTTCTTTCCTTCTTTCTCTCTCTCTTCTTTTGTTTTTTCCCTCTCTTTCTCTCTTTCAACAGCACTATCTTGACCTTTTGGATTCCAGTGAAGTGGCTTTACACATGGCTGTAACACCTAGCAAAACACTGCCCTAAGTTTTGTGCCTAGTTATCATGTGAAATCTATTATCATACTACTGAATCCATAGCTAATCACAGCAGCGATCCTGCTTCTTTTAAAACAAATTAATTTAAATTAACACCCTTAACAGTGAACAGCTGGAGATGGTAACTTTCAAAACTGCCAAGACAGTAAGTAGCAACAGTTGCCCACAGCTCACTTTCTTTAACACAGTTAATTTAGACAAATACAGGATAAATTTTCTGAATCTGGAGGAAAAAGAAGATAGGAAAAAAATTGTCTGAGGAAAAATTTATCCTAGGATAATTAAAGGATCATCTGTCAGTCAGCAACTTCAGTACGATGTCTCTGAGGACTCATCAAGTACAATTAACATTGGAATAGCTGGAAAAAATGGGAAGGGAAGAGAAAGGAAAGGAAATGAAACCACAAAGACATAAAAACACAGAATACAGATTTCTAGCAAAAGGAGAAAAAAGAATTACGAGTTTAAATTGCGTCTCTGGAAAATAAAAAGTGGAAAAAAATAAAGTAATTGTTAATGCTGGAGAATAATAAAGTAAGAGTTATCATACAGTGCTATGTGAAGGTTATGTAATGTTCTTGGTACACACATCAGATCTTCATCAATCAAGGAAATCTTGGACTGGTTCTAAATGCTGGTATTTGAGCATTCTAAAAATATGGAGTGATGATTATAGTCAAGATGGGTTTCATGGGATTATAACCTGGCCATATCTCCATTAAGTGCTTTCTGTATTTCTTTAATGAAATAGAAAAGAAACCTGCTAAGACTTTAGATACTACAGAAATAAAAGTATTATTTATGTTGAGAAAGTATTAGTATTCTAAATGATTTTGACAAATTGGAAAAATGATGAGATGCATTTCAGAAAAGTATGGAATGTTACACTTAGGTGGGAATAATCAGCTGCAGAAATAAAAGACACCAGAAATCTGATAGCAGTTTTTCAGAAAAATATCTGAGAGTTGTGAAAAATCACAGGCAAAGTATAAGTAACCATGACATTGTGGAAAAGGTAGAGCCACAGCAGTGTGTGCAGGAGCTCCTCTCACTTGGCTCTGCATTTCTAAGGGCTCACGTGGAATATCATGTGTCCTTCAGAGGCTGCATTTCAGAAAGATATGGAAAAACAAAGAAGACCCAGAGGAGAATTAAGAGAATAATCAGCCAAGAAAACATGACCTTTGAGGAAAAATACGATTGGCTTGTGTTCATGAAAATGAGAGATTTAGAGGAAGGGGATGATTGAAGTCTTTAAGGTTATGAAACATCTTTATGTTTAGCTTTATAAAGGGAATAATGAATTGTTCATTTCTATAGCAGATAGAAACAGAGGTAACAAGTTTAAATTGCAAAGTGGAATGCTCATGTTTAGCAGTGAAAAACTTTTAAAGGAGTAGGAATAGTGCAGCACTGGAATGGATTTTATTGGGATATTGAGAAATCCCTTAAACAAATAAATCATACAAGAAACTACCTGCAGTAACATGGCCTCAGCTGATCCTACTTTGAAGGAAATGAATTAAATTGGTTTATTTCTTGAAGTGTTTTCTGTAGGTGCCTGTGTCAGATTCTGTGATATATGTTAGCTTTCTCCAAACATCACTGTAACATACTTAACTTCATAATATGTTTCTCTAATTTTTAGCACTGCTTAGGAAGCTTTTACATTAGAAAGATATCTTTCAGTAGGAAAAATTCAAATGACAAGATTTAAATGTTTTCATAATGACTGTGAACATTTCTTGATGTGTTGACTTGAGAAAAAAATTGAAGGATGGAAGTAACAAATTAGGCATGATTCAATTGTATGCACATGTGTACTTATTCTCTGCAGGGATGATATGACCTAGATGAGGTGAAGAGTATTTATGGGAAAAAAAATCTTGGCATAGAAGAAAAGTTGAATAAAAATAATTTTGTTACAGGATTTGTACTGGGAAAATATTTACCAGGAAAGATTTTGAGATTCAAAGGTTTCATATCATTAGCTGCACCTACAACATGTTTGGGAAGACAGGTAATCACATGCATTTTTTAATTCAATTTGTTCTTACCAGCATAATGTACTGCTAGAAACAAGTACAAAAGCCTGGGAAAGAATGTCATTGATCATAGTCTAGAAGTAATATCAGCAAAGTTAACAGAGAGGCATAGACTGTTTTGTGATGTAAAACAACTATAATATGTGAGATGAAGCATCATATTTTTTCAAAATTGAGAGGCAAAGGAAGAATATTTTAAAAGGAAAAAAAATCACTAAGGGATAATAAATATAAAATCAAATCTTTGAATCATATTTGGTTTGCTTTCCTTCTTCAAAGTTTGAATGAGACAATAGATAATTTCATGAGTAGAAACCTACACATGCAAGTTCAGTGAGGATTATCAAGATAATAAAAAGCTTATTATAGAAGCGCACCACTTTTTATCAGCTAAATAATTTTTCTATAACTAAGACATTATCCATCAATTAGAAATTTTGTAACAGGAGAAGAAATATAAGGGGAAAAATATATATGTAGAAATTGGTACACTCCTTTTTTCCTAGACTAAATCTTAGGCACTTGTATTTTTAAGTCTTAGTATAGAACTAACTCCTTCTAGATTTCAGCTCACTATGTATGTTTGTAGAAATTGAAAAGGACTAGTCAGACTTCCTGTTCAACTGTACAGACATGATATCTTTTTTTCTCACCAGCTGCTTTCTTAAATTATACCATTTAAAGTTGATTTCATATGGAGTGGTAGAAAAATAATGCATCCTACCCCTCCTGATATAAAGGTTCATTTTCAGATTAGAGTTAGAATAAGAACTGATGTTGGGTCCTTGCTTATTCTACACAGAAAACTTAAGCAAAGTGACTAATGTATAAATGACATTCAACTCAGCTGGTACAATAACTCTAACAGCTTACAGATGACAGAGTGGCACAGGCAGGCACTGGGCTGTTTCTATGACAAACATTTACTACACTTGAAAAAGAATGTCACAACAAGAATCAGATATTATTCAAGTATTCATTGAGGAATATACATGCCCCACTGGCAGCAATATAGGGAAGTGAATTTAATGAGAATATCATTTTAACTCTCAAGAATTTCCTAAGAATTGATGATACAACTTTAAAATTCTTACAGATTTGAAATATTACAGAAAAGAAAGCTGCAACAACAAAATAGACCTGAGGACAAGTTTGAAAATTACAATTTTATTAGCTTCTTGTTTGGAGAAGGACTGCATAGAATCAATCCTAATATAAATTCCTGCTTTGGCAGGGGGGTTGGACTCGATGATCTCTGGAGGTCCCTTCCAACCCCTACAATTCTGTGATTCTGTGAAATTAATTCAGTCTTGGTTTGAGGTATTAACATTTGCAAGTGAACTTAGATAAGCTCTGAGAAATATTATCTTTCCCTTTTCTTTTGAACTTGAATATCTCTTTAAATGATAGCATAAATTTTTCTAGTGGTTTTCCTGCCTCAATCATTAGCCATTGAACTGTGATCAGCAGAAGAATTGTGTCGTATTTCGGAAAAAGGTAAGGGCAACAGCAGCTCTCTAGCAGAGACAAATGTAGACCTTAACAAGTCATGAGAGCATGCAAACTTCTTAATCTGAATTTATCTTCTCTTACACACCCCCATTTTTCTTATTTCACTCATGGAATGTTACTTAGTTCTCGCTGAATCCATGATGGCTGGGCAAACGTCCAAGTAAGACACAGGATATAATTTCAAGTGGATGACAATACACACCATGGTCATTTCATGGAACAGCTTATTAGGAAGTTTGTGAAGAAAAAGGCAATGCTTTATGTGGTACTTAAGATCATGCAGGATCTCATTACAGATCAAAATTCAAAATTAATGTCAATTTGCCCTCTGTTAAAAAAAAAAAATTTAAAAATCCTTTCTTACCTTCTGAAAGTGAAAGCAAGATAGACAGCAGAGTCCTAAACTTGATACAGTCTCTCCAGAGTTCAAAAATATTTTTGACAAAGCCTCTCATCAAAGGGTTTTAAGAAAAGTAAGAAATTATAAGATTAGTAGGAAAGTTCAGATAATTAAAAAAAACAAACAAACAGGACATATGTAGACTGATTCCTCCTACTTACTTCCATGGAAACTATAAGACATAAAAAGAAACAAATAATACTATTAATAGAGGAACTACTCAGCTACAAAATATTGTTTTACAGCATAGTCACATCCATTAGGTATGCATTTTCACCTCTGATCAAGAGCTTACATGCCATGCAGAGCTAGAAGAGGTGATTCCTTGCCACTATCAACATTGCTGAGTGCACCATTCCCTACCTCACTGTGCTCCCATTCACTATTTATATATCCAACAACATTCAGCAAGCACCAGTGAATGTCAGTGAGTGCCATTTTTTCCTCTGGTGGAACTAAGGGACAAATCTTTGCTTCACTTGCACTTCCATGTCAGATGCCATCTTGTCTGCTGCTATCTGTAGCATGGCACTAAAATGTAACAGGATATTCACAGGAAGATTCAGTCTCTACTGCCATACTACCCATATCTGACTTTGAGGTTGTGGGACAACATAATAAATTTGGAGTCATTACTTTTGGAGCAGCCCTTATATAAGAAAATACTTGTCACACTGGAGAAAACAGCAATCTCTGTGATGATCTGTGGTGGTCAATGCATGAATATTAACTGGAATGAGCAAGAGAATCAAAATTCCCACAGAATATTCATACCACAAAGGAAAATCATGCTTTCTTATTTCCTTTCCTTCCCTGCTCTGTATATTCTTCAACTCATCTACTCATGTAACCTTGAAAATACATGAGTAAAAAGTATAGATCAGGCTGCCACACACAACCTGATCTTGAACTTTTCCACATATAGGACATCCACAACTTTTCTGGGAAGCCTGTTCTAGTGCTTCATCACCCTCTGAGGAGAGAATTTCCTCATAACATCTAACATAATTCTCACTTCTTTTAGTTTTAAATTAAATTAAATTAAATCTTGCTATATCACTATAAGACTATGTAAAAAGCCAGTCTGAATCTTTTGAATAAGATCCTTTTAAGTTCTGAAAGTCCACAATGATGTCTGTCTGGAGCCTACTTAAAGTTGAACTAGTGCAACTCCCTCAGGCTTTCTTTGTAGGAGAGGTGCTACAGCTCACTGTTTGTCTTCATGGTCTTCCTTTGGACGCACTCCAATAGCTCCACACATGAATCTTGTAGTAAGAACTTTCATCTGTTTCAAATCTTCATCATGTTGAGCTCTAAAAAAGACTGATTATCTTTCCAGTATAACCATTGGTTCTTGAGGTAGATTTGAAGCATGGCTTATGTTAATGAATTTACCAAAAGTTAACAAGTAACCTGTAAGATGATGTTTCATCAAAGCAATATTTTTTTTCTGTGAAATCATAGCTAAATATCTGGTTTACCCTATGCAAAGGCATAATAAACACAGTAACAAATTATGAATCATTTACTCCAGAAGTATAAATAGGTCATTCCTGCAACCATAAAGAAAAATGTAATTTATCCTAATCAGATGGTAATATGAATTGTGTGTTACAGGAAAAAATATTCACTGTTTATTTCACTTTCTAATGTAATCTACACAGATTAACCCATTTTTTCTGTCCAAATTTCTTAGTATTTAAATTTTAATTAGATATTCTTATTTGGTGCAATGCATTAATGATTCCATGTATTTTGAATTAATTTTGTCAATATATTTAAAAGTTCTGTACTACATTTTTTGTTAGCTCTTATATACAATCCTTAGAATGCTTAAAATAATCAGTATCACAGCAAGCATTTCATGAGCAAATTGTTAAAGCAACAGTATTTAACAAGATAAAATATTATGTTAAATTAAACAACTTTAGGAAATAATGAATCACTTAAAACATTACATGAGGGATTTGTTGTAGTTTAGTGACATCGGTGTTAAGAAGAATCAACTAAATGAGCACAAACTTTATGCAATAGCTTACTACAAACTAAACTGAGAAAATAGATTTTACTTTATTTTCTCTTCTGTTTTGAATTCCTACATCACTCATTTTCTCTTCTATTTATACCCTGATAGAATCAGAGACTTAAGCAAAGCCTCCAGAAAGATTATTAAAGGAATACATAGTCTTGTTTTGAGATAAAAGCATGTTTTTGGTGTGCATGCAGGATGATGCTGCGAGAAAGTGCACCTCAGTAAAAAACTGTAAAAGTGATTATGAATACTTCTACAAGCACTTTTATGAGGCCCATTGTTTTACATAAGAGATGCTTCTATCCAATCTCACAAATTCCCTTCCATTTGTGAAACTGTTATTTTCTACACTGTAACAAGAGCAGGTGCCCAGTGAGACCTGCACAGTACTGGTATGTGTTTTGGCAGGTACAGTGAGCAGTACTCTATCATGAAAGATTACCTCCTGACTAGTGATGATCATTGTAAACAGTTGGGTTCTATTTGACTGCGTGGATGGCGGTCCCACCTAGCTGACAGACCACGCATATGTTTTATCTCATGTTGCCTTTTAAACCATGCATGGAGTTAGACAGAGTTGGAAGAAAGTTATGATGAAAGAAAAGATGGATAGTGAGCTATTAAATGTTACTGCACAAATAAAGCATAAATATAGGTCTTTATCATCATCTGAGTTTATCTATCACAGAAAAAAACCTTTTTGAAGCTGTATTTAGGAACTAAAAAATGAACTACCTGACACATAAAGATAACAAGAGGCTTCATCCAGATTCCCATTCTTTGCCCTGTTGAGACTGCAACAGAAAGAAAGATCCAGCTAAAATCTTCAAAGGTGTTGCAAAAGGTTCTGAGTATAATTTTTCAATATTTTCACCTGCATACAACAGATTCCGTGCAAAAAATTGACATACTTAGCTACACTGAGAATTCTGAAACAAAATTAGCTTTTTGCATTTTCTTTAGACAATTGAGAATGGGACAACCCATAACTTTCATTTCTACCATTTTTAGGAAATTCTATTTTTACAGTTTCAACCAGACTGATTGCTTAAGCAAAATATTCAGAAGTGCAAAAAATAATTTTTTTCCTTCTTCATCTATTATCTGTTTACAATAATCCACATCATTTGCATCCTTGAGACAAGTATTAGAGCAAATGTTATCTATTTATTAGAATCAGTGCTTTTCTACTTTGGACAGAGCCTTTTCATTCTTCAGTCCATACTGCTCCTTTGCATATTTTCTCCATGGACTGCATGATACCCCAGCAGTCATCTTTGTGTAAAGTACCACCGCCACTGTTAGTAACAAAGAACTGCAATTTCTGAGAGTGAAATCCAACAGTTCTGACAACATCTAAAATGCTTTGGCCCACATACTTTTTTTTTTCTAAATAAATATCTGTAAGAAATCATTCTTTTACATCATTGTTTCAAAGCTTGCTGGGGACACAGATGAACAAGTCCAAGCAAGTCCTGGGCAAAGGTTGAGAAATCCTTTGTCTGGGGAACACAGATGGACAAGGCCAGAGGCAGTGACAGAGAGATAAGTCACACATTAATGGCCAAGAAGCAGTCTTTTGTGTGGGCTTATCTCAAGGAAGATGGCCATCTGAGGAGGTGCAGCACATGACTCTTACCCAAGCGCCCAGGAATGCCATGCTGCAAGAAGGATAAAAAGTGGACCTACAACCATGAGGTTAGGTTTTCTGGCAAGACTCCTCATGAAGAAGAAGAGGTTTCTGATATGAGAAGCCTCACAACCTGCCTCTCTCCCTCCTGGACTTAATCTGTGCTCTACCAGCATGCTGAATAAAAACAAAGGTGTCTGGCATTAGATTCCTCATATGGAATGCTGACAGACTCACCTGCTAGCTGAGTCCTGCTGCTTCCTGCCAGACTGGCCTTTTAAATTCTTCCTGCTACTTGCTTGCTGCTGGCCATGCTCCTGCTGCTCTCCCTCTGTCTCTTCTGCCTCAAATGGCGTGCAACAGGAGTGCTGCTGGATCCTGGTGGTGAATATTCCCGCTTTATGCAATTCTTGCTTCTTTCCTATCTTTTCTATCACCCTCCTTCCCCTCCCCGTCTCCCCAATTCGTAATAGTCGCCGTTCTTCCATTCCCCCATCTCCCTGATCAGGATTTATAATAAATTGGTTGGACCAACATTTGAACCATTGTTTCTTAATCTCACGCCAGCTATACAGATATTAAAAGAATCTCCTCTCCCTCCTATAGGTTGGAGCAAGATAATATCAAATACTGTTCTGAGTATTTTTCATTTCTGAGTAATTGTTCAAATTAATGTTGCTGTATTTTGTTTGTTTGTTTGTTGTTTTTCTACTGAAAAAAATTATTTCAGTACCAGGTTTGTGCAAAAGTAAAGGTTATCTCTATTCAGTTAATGTTGAATTTTTATCTAATCCATTATACAGTTATTAGAGTTGATCTTTATCTTGTCATAACCTAATAGTACTTTAAATTATTAAAAGAAGATACTTTAATGAAAAGTCAAATGAATTTCAAGTAGATTGTTTTGATAGACTTTAAATATTACAGGGCACTCTCTAGGCCTAGTATATGAAGTGGGAAAAGTAAATTGTTTGTTGATTGACTTGATTAAGAGATTTGACTTTATATATGGAAGGGTGATTTTTTTTTTCTCTTAAAGAAAAAAAAGATTAATTTATATATCTGGAATGTACATAAAAGACTGAAACTTTCAGGATAAAATAATCCGTTAGATTTACACACAGAAAGCAGCAAGTCAGTCAGCAAAAATAAGAAAGACGTAGGCACCTGAGCCTGAGTTTCTGGATACCTACATGAATAATATCGTATCTTTTTCCTGTGAAATTGAATATTTAAAAACACTGTTTTGAAAACTCTTTTTTACACTTGTGAGAAATAATTTTTTGCACTCCAGATATAGGCAGAGATTAGCAAAAAATAAAATTAAATTGTTTAATTATTCAGAATCAGAGCATTATAGGAGTTGGAAGGGACCTCAAGAGATCATCAATTCCAATCCCCCTGCCAAAGCAGGCATTCTACTGTTAGAAAAAGCACAGGTAGGCATTCAGGCAGATCTTGAATATCTCCAGAGAAGGAAAATACATAACTCCCCTAGGCGGCCTGCTTCAGTGCTCCGTCACCCTCACTGTGCAGAGTTCCTTTGCATATTGATGCTGAACTTCCTATGCTCAAGTTTATGGCCATTTTCCCTTCTCCTGTCTCCACAGTCTGCTGAAAAGAGGTTGGCCATGTCCCTTTGACTACCACACTTAAGATATTTATAAGCATTTAATAAGGTCACCTTTTCTCAAGGCTGAACGGACCCAGGTTGCTCAGCCTTTCCTCATAGAGAAGATGCTCCAGGCCTTTATCATCTTCGTGGCCTTCCACTGGACTCTCTTTTTGTACAGGAGAGCCCAGAACTGAACACGGTACTCCAGGTGAGGCCTGACCAGGGCAGAGTAGAGGGGGAGGATCACCTCCCTTGACCTGCTGGCCATGCTCCTGTTAATGCATCCCAGGATCCCATTGGCCTTCTTGGCCACCAGGGCACACTGCTGGCTCATGGCAAACCTGCAGTCCATCAGGACACCCAGGTTCTTCTCTGCAGAGCTCCTCTCCAGCAGGTCATGTCCCAACCTGATATTTGTGGTTATTCCTTCCCAGGTGCAAATTCCACTGGTGCACAGACAAAGAAACAAAGAACTTTGTGTTTTATAGTGATCCTGCCAAGTACATTTGTAGAGGCTAGAGTGAACTATTGCAAATATCTTAATATTCTGACTTTCCTGTCATGGACGTAGAAAGCTGGGTATGTAGAGAATTTAAATTTTCTATCACTTACACAAAATTATTCTAAAAGCCTTTTTGGTTTTTATATATATATATATATATATATATATATATCCAAACTGATTGACGGAAACACTTACCAATTATTGATTTTTTATAATTTTTCCTATATAGGTCTCTTTAGTGAAGAAAAACAAATGTGGAAAAAAAAATCTAACTTCACTTCTTGGTCTCCAATAGATGTCACTCCCAGTTTTACACATTAGCACATTCACAGATATTAAATGTTCATTCTTTCCTTCTTGCTTTCTTTCCTGCATGCTTTCTTGCTTCATTCTTTCTCCCTCTTTCTTTCTTTTTTTTTCCTTGTAGATTCGGGAAAAATCTTGGTATAATAATCTTTCTAGGTTATATATGCATCTCTGCAACTACACTGATTTTGTGGCTCCTTTTATTTCCCACCACTCGGTGGCATTATTATCCTCATTTCTTTTGAACTCAAGCTAAATTTGAGAGTAAATTTCATTTGCAGTTTCACAGAAAAAACAAAACAAAACAAAACAATCAAGAGGCAGAAATCTTGAAAATTTTAGAATCTCCTTGCTTTTTTCTAGCAGTACTATGCTACATATGTAGTGGGAGATCAGTACCAAAAAAATGAATAAGCTCTTTCCAATACTTAAACTAGTTACTTGGATAGTAATACAGATGCACGTCCTTCCTGAAGTAAATGTTTTTCTCATGTAGATTATTGACTATTAACTCAAAGCTTTTTGCTCTTTGACTGTCACTGTTTTTCTTCCATCTACCAGAAGACAAAATAAATAAGTAAACAAATAAATAAATGAACAACCCATCTTTCAATTGTTTCATACACACATACATAAATAGAAGAATCTGACCTGTATTCTAGGTGCTCTCGAACAAACTATGGAAGTAGAGTATTAGGCATTGCGGAAATTATTTCCAACAGAAATAGTTTCAAATATTTAAGTCTGAAATCTATTTAACAAACTGAAATTTGAAAAAGAGGTCCAACCTGAAACTTAGTGAGGTGGGCCTTTTTGCATACACACTTTTGTCTGTCATGTCATTCTCATCTTCCCAGCACCCAACAGAGCTGTGCAAAAGCGTAAATGTACCATCAGTATCACTCGCAGAGAGCTGATCAAAATTCTATGACACCTAACATATGGCTGATCTTGATCTTTGGGGAGTTTCTTACTAATGGATCTGAAATTCAGTAATGAGTGCTTGGAATGCTCTTTAAGAAAGTTTTTACAATGGAAAGCTGCATTTTATCATGTTCAATATTTTGGAATGTCTTGCAGGATTCAAACACATATATAGTATAATTTTGTTACAGTTGTCATTTTTTCAAAAATTATTTTTTCTTTCCTATTAGGAGAATACAAGGTTTTTCAGAAGCATACAAAAAAATGAGCAATTTTCAATAAAAAAAAGGCATTTCCAATTGCTTTTTGTGGAAAAGTACTATATTATGCACATAGACTCCTTAATAATTATGAGCCTGTCTCGCAGAGATCTGATAACATAACACTGTTTGATGCTGTTCATCAGGAAGTGTAAGCTTTAAATATGGAGGGTTTCTGTTTGATATTTCCAAAGATAGTATCCATACAACACTATTATGATTTCTTTGGAAGTAGATAAATTTAAGCAGGAAAACAAAACAAAACAAAACAAAAACAACAACATGAAAGTATCATTGATATACCAGGTTAGAATTCTGAGTTGGTTTTGAGGAGCTACAACTAACTTAAAAGTTGTCATTGGATTGATGTCCTCACTATTTAGGTCACCTTTAATATTAAGAGTAATGCAAAAGCAAATAGGTCTCGCTTTCTCTTGGATGAAATTATATCAACCCACTCAACAATAAACTTTACAAACATTTCCTACAGCAATGATTTCATGTATCACAGTACTGATAGTAACCATGATACACAGTCATTCATAATTTTCTTGCCTGTATTTATTTATTTATTTATTTATTTTTATAGAAAGCATAATTGGTTTTGATAATCACACCTATTAATTAATTTGAAAATATGTATGCTTTTTGAAGTGCAACCACTATCTGGAAGCAGCAGTAATGACTAGAAACGGTAACTCAGCTCCTCAAATAATAATAATTATTATTCTTTATTTTGACACTGTAAGCACCTAATGTGGAAAAGCTAGCACTTTGCTTTGAAACACAGTTTGAATTATATTGTTTCAAATGAATATAGACATGTAAAGAGGCTTATTTGTACAGGTGGTTTATGTACAGGAAGCAGAATTATACACAGTTTGACGAAAGGTCACAAAGGAATAAATGCAATTCTTTTTGAACTTGGCAATAATTTATTAGAGTTTTGCTTATTTTAAGCAACAAAATGGTACACTAAATCTTCAGAATTCTCTTTTGTTGATATTCATTTCACCATCTCAACTTCGTCCGAGAATAAGATTTCCATATTAAAAAAATTAGTGTTGAAACATAGCTAGTTAACTCTTTGTTCAAAGATTTGAGGTGAAATCACAAGTACTGACAATTTATTGTGTTCTTTGTACCTTTCTTTCTCTTTTTAAACTAAAATCTCTGTAAGAAAATCTATACATGCTTTGGTACATGCTGGAAATCTTGTAATTTATGTTCTAGTGGCATATTGAAAATAATAGAATAGGAAGAAATTAAAGTACTGTACATGCCCTGGTACCGAGGTCAGGCTGAGAGGCCTGTAATTCCCTGGATCCTCCTTACAGTCCTTTTTGTAGATGGAAGTCACATTGGCAAGCCTCCAATCCTCTGGAATCCCTCCAGTCAACCAGGAGCACTGGTAGATGGCCGAGAGTGTCTCAGCAATTACCCCCGCCAACTCCCTCAGCATCCTATGATGGAGACTCTCCGGTCCCATGGATTTATGACAGTCCAGATGGAGAATGAGCTCCCTAACCATCTCCACCTGGATCACCATGGGTGTATTCTGCATAGCATCCCAGACTTCCAGATTAGGGCATAAAGTGCCCTGAGGATAACTGATGTGCCTATTAAAGGCAGATGTAAAGAAGATGTTGAGGACCTCAGCCTTCTCTTTATCCTCAGTGGTCACATTCCCTGCTGCATCAAGTGAAAGATGGAAATTCTCCTTGGTTCTTCTCTTACCATTGATATATTTGTAAAAGGAAATCTTATTCTCTTTTACTGCAGTGGCCAATCTGAGATTGAGTTGTGCTTTTGCCTTCTTAACTTCCTCCCTGCATACCTTATCAAATTCCTTGTAATCTCCCTAAGTACCCTATCCCTTCTTACAGAGTCTCAACAATAGTTACCGGTTCATCCACACCAGTCTTCTTCCACTATGGTTCGCCTTCAGGAACAGCTTGTTCTTGTGCCTTTAAGATTTCCATCTTGAGTGTCAGGCTTCCTGGACCCCTTTACCCTTAAAGAGTGACTCCCAAGAGACTCTGCAACAGGTGTCCTTGAGGGAGATCTTGAGAAAAATCACACAGCATGTGAGGGACAACCTAAAGATCAGGTTGAGCCAGCATGGACTCATGAAAGGCAGGTCCTGCTTGACCTGAACTTCTGTGAGTGACGCACCTGGTGAATGAGGGAAAGGCTGTTGACATAGTCTACCTAGACTTCATCAAAGCCTCTGACACTGTCTTCCACAGTATTCTCCTGGGAAAGCTGGCAGCGTGTGGCTTGGACAGATACACTCTTTGCTGGATAAAGAACCAGCTGCACCAGGGAAGACTCAGGTTGGATATTAGGAAGTGCTTCTTGGAGAGAGTGGTCAAGCACCGAAATTGGTTGCCCAGGGAGATGGTGAAGTCACCAATAATGGAAGTGTTCAAGAAATGTTTAGATGTTGTCTTGAGGGACACGATTTAGGGGAAATAAATGAACAGTTGGACTTGGTGATCTTAGAGATGTTTTCCAACATTGGTGATTCTATGATTCTATAACAATATTATAATATTATTGTATGGGAACTGCTGAATCCCTGCCTGAACCTCTAATTGACCACCTGAGGCAAGCAATGAGTCAGCCCTGGGAGCACAGGTGAAGACAGTTCACCTGTGCTACCAGAAGGGGTGGAGTCTTACTCCACTTCTAGACCCCATTTAAGAGCTGACTGCCACTGGGGAAGGATCTCTTTTTGGAGATTGCTCCTCTTGGAGTCTTCTCAGCCTGGGACAAGAGTAAGCCTTCCATCCATTCTTCATTAGCATGATAGCCTGTTTAGCCTAACTTTATTGTGTATTTCTTAATTATAATATTCATATATTCATTCATTGGTTATACATATTATTATTATTATTTTTTTTTCCCCTCTGAGATATCTTCCCAGCCAGCTTCCTCTAGTTTTATAAGTTTTTACATGATGCCTTATGCTGTGGAATATCCCTTTTGCCATTTTAGGTACTGTTTTTGTCCTGCTCCAGCTCCTTGTGTTCCCTTAGCCCACTTGATGACACAACAGTACAAGAAGCTAAGAAAGTTTAGCTTTTTAAAGCACTGTTCAGTAACAACTAAAACATCAGTGTGTTATCAACAGTCTTTCTCCTAAAGCCAAAAAACAGTGTTATGCCAGACACAATAAGGAAAATCAATTCTGTCCCAGATGAGACCAGAATACAGCTGAAGGAGCAATTCTGCATTAGCTGGACATGATCCCAGGCTAGGCCAGCATAAAACACTAAATGTAGGTTCTTCTTGTTTTTCTCATTGCAGGGATCGCAGATTCTTGCAGAGAGTCTGTGAAAATGATGGAAATTTCAGGTTCAGATGTAGCATTTTGTGCTAAAAAATTTTCTGTGCTAAAAAAGTGTGCCAAAATATTTTGGAAAATTTGCTTACTAGTTCCCAGAAGAGAAGGCAGTGGCATGCACTCTTTGGATGCCATGCCCATCACATTCTAATGATGTAGCAGTTTGACATCATTGACGCAATTTTAAGAGAACTTTGGAGCCATGTAACTTTTCTGCACCTTTATTATTGTTATGAAGCATATATCATATATCATATGATAGGAGCCCAATTGGTCTGTGCTGTTAACATTCTCCTTTAATCTTTTTTGTGCTACATTTCGTACCGTTCAATCAGCTCGTAATATATAAAAGGAAATAAAAATATAATTTCTTTTGAGAATATTGGTTATGAGACTTTTCCAAAAGCTGTTTGGATATTAAAAAATTGATTATAAACTTTCTGCTGTAACAGTAGATTACCTTCAGTTATCTTCAGGTTCCATAGACTCACTTCCACTGGTGGAGATTTTTATCAGCATGGCATGTGGGCTCTTGTTAATTGTTGGTGAAGATGCATTGCGAATGGTGGTGACAATGTTGAAGAACCGTGTTTTGTTGATGCGAATTTTCTCTATAAATAGTATTATTGTTTCTTTGTACCTGCTGTAGTTTCTAAGGAAATCAATTAGGAAGCATTTCTTTCAAAGCAACCTATATATATATCCATTTTTAGCTGCAGTCTTTTGTACTTGTCAAGTGGGCAAGGTGTCTTGGACCTGTCTCTCTGACAGGTCCAAATAGTCTCCTGGTAGCAGAAGTGATTCACTAATAGAAGCAAGAAGAGAGTGGGTAGGAGTTTTTATATACCACAAAACTATTGAGCTGAGAAACTCCTTTTGACTAGTGTCAGAGAGGAAGGAAAACTTTTCTGAAGAAGTCACACCAATTGCAATTCACCTGAACTCTTGCTTTTTCTCCTTTGTTGTTTCCCTCTTGTTTCCCATTTATTTAGTTTTAATCTTCTTTCCTCTCTTTCCCTCTACTCTATGTTGTGCAACTCTGTCGCTGTAACAAAACTGTTTTGTTTCTCTGGGCACTGTTTTTTTTACTCCGTGTCTGGGTACATCTTTGATGTTATGCTTGCTCTTTATCTCAGCCAATCAGCTATCACACAGAGCTGTGATAATTATGAGGTTTCATGATATGTTTTTGAAAAATCGATTGAAGGCAATAAAATATTGCTCTCACAATCACTATAATTTGTTTAGGAATCGCCAAAATGTTGTGAGTTTGCTTTAAATTTTTAATAATTAGTTGTAGTGGTCTCTGAGGATGTGTGTGAAAACATGTTGCTGAGTTACATTTTTATTGTTTCTTTTGGTTCATTCAAAGAGCAGATATCCTTCCTCCTGGAATACTTCAAGCACAGTGGGACTTCACAGAATGGTTATCGTGATTATCATGACCATGATAGGTAGGTGCAGAGTCTTCCATGCAGTGACTTACAAAGACAGTTGGGGAAAGAAAATACAACATGGTGTTCATGTACAGTATTTGTAATGAGATCATCTTTCCATAGAGTCATTCCTCCTGGTGAAAAATCATCTTACAGGACTAAGTCTGGATGTTGTTTACTGCACACATTGCCTCAGGACTAACACAAGAGCTTCACTTTGCCTCAGTGGTGTTGGAAAACGGTGTCTTTCTCCAATCTACCAAACAGTTTCTCATTTGATCTGAATTTGCTGGTTGGCTCATAAGTGGGACTGTTTGGCAGTCTGATACTGTAGTGGTGGTTTTCTTCAGTGATTTGCTAAAAACTTTCAGAATGTTCTTAGCTTTTCTTTATCTTTTAAAATGGTTAACTTCTGCATGGAAGAGAGCATTCAAACCTTTACTCAACACTTCTGTTAAAGAGTCTTCACCAAAGAAATCCAAGCGTAAGGAGTCCTTCCATGTCCATCCCCCTCTGCAAGCCAGATGTGGGGCTGCTCCTCAAACTTCTGCTGCTCCAGTAACTGCATGGTGTCTGGGAACTCTTTCTTGCACTGACAGCATCATGGATGGTTTTAGCTAAATCATGTTTAAACTGGTTCGGCCCCACATCAGCTCATTGCCTTTGCTCACAGCGTGAAAATGAGAATCCAGGGCTGAAAGGAACCATGCTTCTGCTTCCAATCAGGGAAACGCTTATGAAACCACAATCTCACCACCCGATTTGTCTCAAAGTGAGTAATTTGGCAATACAAATGTTGTAATAGACTGCCAATCAACTTAAAGAATTAATCAAGTAATGCTGAAGAAACTATCTAAATAAAATATGAATATTAAGCAATTTTTGAGTAGGAAGATGAATATATAAAGAAAGCAATTGAGTAAAACTCCATCTTACAAAGAAAAAAGATGTAAAAATGAAAATGACTTGTAGACAACAAAAAGTGATCCCTAACTCCTAAATGCATTTTTATTAATTACATTTTGTATTTATGCATGCTATAAAGTTAAAACAAAATTACAATCTACTTTAGCTCTTCTAATAATTTTATATCCACAAATCCTTGCAAGAATCTAAGTTAGATGATGATTAAAATGATTTAATTGGAAACATACAGTTCAGTATGTATGATTAAAACTGAAACTGTAAAATCCATTCTTTCTGTATGGGTGTGGGTTACTACTTACCAGTGTTTTGTGGGTTATACAGAGATTCTAACTATGTGTGAACAGAAGGGGGTGGTGTTACCTCAGCTTGTGCAAGATTCTGTACTTCCAAAGAAGGGAACAACCCCTAACTTCGTTAGCTCCACTGAGAGGAGAATAAAATACCTAGGAAAAAGGAATGAACTGATATTGTTTACACTAAATGATATTTCCAATTTTATTTCCATATTTTATTGTCATTTTATATATAATTTGTGAAGTTAGCTGATTTACAAAAGACAAAGACATGTTAAATGGATGAAGATATTTAGAATATAGCTGTACAGCATCACTACACAACAGTTTTTCATTTGTTACTCTTGAAAAAAGCATTTTCTGAGTTGCACAATGCCATAACACCCATAATTTGGGATTGAGAAGACCCTCTTTCCACCTTGTTGAAATGAGCCAGGTGGAAAGAGAGATAAGATGACGCAATGTCCCACAACTCTGCAGAGGGAAAACAGTTGGGTAACCTGTGGATATATCCATGGTATTGTCAGACTGCATCTTTTCCAGGATGAGCATAGCGGAGCATGTCCAGTGCTATGCTATTGAGACTAGCAGCATGGTGGGAATTGCTGCGAAGGAAGACCAAGCCACAAAGGCTTTCTGATAATTACTGTGTGCTTGTGTGTGTGTTTGAGAGAGAGAGAAACAAATAGAGAGAAACTTAATTCTTTGGCAAAGTAGCAATTTGGTTATGATGACTGATTATACAATAAAAATGCCATAATATAGCTTGTTGACACAACAGTGCTTAATCAGACAAAACTTATTTCATGAATGAATAGAATAACAGCTAGATTTGAAAATCATGGACAAGGGTGCATGGGATAAATGTGTTCTGCTACAAAAAAAAGAAAACCTTGCTATTTCATGTCAGCTGAGGAGAATAAATTTAGGAATGACATGAAAAAGATCTACTGCATTCAAACAACTTTGTACAGAGTCTAGCTGGAATTGTTAGTCTAAGGAATAATATCTTGGAGGCTGACTCAAAAAGTATGCACCACACTGCCATATCTTAAAGTAGTGGACAAACAGACTCTTGTCTAAAAACTTCCTCTGAGGAAAAATAGCTTTTTAAAGCAATTATTTCTAGGAAAGATTTGCTTGTAATTTTGTCTGTTTCTGCACAGTTGATAATTTTGATTCACAAGAACGTCAAGCATTTAAAAGGTTGTATTTCTTTCTAAAGGTAAAGGTAAGTGTTTCTAGCATCATCCAAAGTGATCTAAGGAGGAGAGAGAGTTTTGAAAACATGCATTTATGACACTTTAAAACTGTGATAACCACTTGGAGACTTCATAGTATATCATCACTGACCTTTTTTGTGAGCACTCATCATTGCAGAGAGATTAATTAATTAGGTCTTGCTAAAATGTTTTGAAGATGTGAAATTCCATACACTGTAGGTATTATAGGAAAACTTATATTTTGCCTGCTTAATTCCAGGACGGTCTGCTTAGTGGAATATGCACACACAGTAGAATACTGCAAACTCCAAAATCGTGGTAACCATACAAGATCTTGAGGTAGGAAGGGAAATGTAGAATCAGTGATACATTTATCGATAGAAATCTTCAACTATGCAATCATGGTTTTTAGACACACCACTTTAATAACTACTATTTATGATTTTTAGATACACCACTTTAATAACTACTATTTTTTATTTTTCCCACTGGCATCCAAGGAGGAAAGTGCCTAGAGGGAAGTCCATAGTCATTGAGGGGAAAAAAAAAAAAAAAAAAAAGTTTAAAGGATGTGGTTTGTAAGCCCATATGGACTCATTTTGTTTATCAAAAAAACCCTCAGCTCTGCTTACTATTGCGTTGTAACATGGCAGAACGTTATCTGATTAGCCAAATCACAGTATTGGATTAGGAATGTATCTTATTCTAGCAGTGAAATTAAGCGTGTGCTTAAAATTAAGCACATGTGTAAATCCCATTGAAATCAATAGGATTTATGCCCATATTTAAGTGCTTTGCTGAACTGGGGCCAGTAAAGAAATATGACTAATCTCATGAATAAAGGAAATAGGAGTTACTCCAAGTTACTTAATCACAAACAGTCTGTTTACGGGGAAATAGCTGTGCTTTTTATGTCTTCACTGTCTTACACTTCAAAAAATAAATATACGTCAGAGAGTTAAATTTAACTTTCTGTAACACGATGATACTTTAATTTGCACAGTAACACCTTCAGCTCTGTTCTTTTGATTGTTTGAGCTACTGACACTTCTCAGCTCCCAGTAAATCTGTTCTCAGCTTGGCAATCACTTTTAACTTCGTTGTCTTTCTGCCTTCCTCTTTCTCACCTCCCAGTAAATCTGTTCTATTTTGAGCTTGGCAAAATTAGTGCTGAATAATCAATACAAAGGAAAAAGGTAATTTGAGAATTTTACGGCTGAGTTCCTAACTGATTTGAATCCTTACATCTCAACAGCAGTGACTGAAGAAACATGAGTTGTGTGCTGGTTGATGTTTGACCTTAGTTTTGTTGATTTTTTTTTTTTTTTTTTTTCCCCTTTTTGTAGACTGTCCAGAGAACAATTAAAGAAATTTTCGTAAACTTACTATTAAAGACTGCTTAGTACTCAGTTGTTTTTTTTTTTTTTTCTGCCATGAGGATTGCAAAAATACACATAAAATTGATAATCTGCAAGTGAGTAGTTGTGATTTGGCCTTATTAGCATGATGTCTTTTTATGAGTTTCTGTGCATTTCTCAAAAAATTAATGATGAAACAGCACAGAAAGCAAATACAAGGAGAGCATTCTCAGTTAAGAAATAATTTTGTTGATGGTAGGGGCTGTAGGTTTTGTCCAGATGTACTGAAAAAAGTCTACAATGCTTCAACTTAGAAAATTCAGGTAATATAAATCATTATGGAACAATGAAGTCAATTATTAGCTTTTGTGTGTACAACCCCCCCTCAGAACTTGATAAGGTAAGGAAAAAGAAGGGATCACAAAAAAGCGAGGACATTGCCAAGGAACACAAAACAAGGTAGTAAAAAGAAAAATCTTATCTAAAAGAAAAGGCTGAGGCAAAACATATAACAATTAAAATCTATCTTTGATCTTAACCTCTTTAACTGCTCTGTTGCTACAAATTTTATGCATACAACAATTTATCAAAGAGATTTATAGGAGTTGATAATTTAAGTTGCCTATTTTCAATTTAAAATGTTTCATTTCTAAGATGTCACAAAGGCAAAATTTAATTCTATGCTTTCTTCTAAATGATGCTGCTCCCTTTCTCTTACAGTACAAGCCTACCTGAGAACAGACGACTTGATTGCTGCCTTTCAGCATGATTCTCCATAGTTGTTTATGACCTTTAAGTAAAAGTAAAATGATTAATACAATGGATTATCACAGCAATTTATGTTCTTTTACTTACGGAGTTAATTAAAAATCTAATTTATGTTGGGATACTAACTATCCCTTTTATTTTGCACCCTGCCTGTGTTTGTTGCCATACTCTGGGATGGTATGGATGTAATTGGACATAGTTTCTGAAGCTTTTATGTTTACTAGCCCTAGCCCTTCTTGGAAAAGTCCTAGAGAAAGAATGAAGAGGTTATCAAGCAGGAGCAACATACTGACTCTAGTAAACACCTTTTTCTCTGGTGTCCTTTTCATGTGTGAATTTGGCTGAATTAATTGCAGTCCTGCTCATGGCACAAAAACTAATCAGCTGCTAGCATTTCTATTGCAAGGCTACAGTTTCAATAATCTATCAATTAGGTGTAAAATTTTCTCTGAACTGATATATGCAGGATTACCTATGTAATGCATTGTCCTTTGTAGTAACTCTGAATAGAAAATAGGTTCAAATCTTCTGCAGCAACCAACAAGTAAAGGATTTTGTGGTGTCCATTTTTATCATAAGCAGAAATACATCTTGCATTGAGAACATCAGAAGGACAAAATAAGAGGCTGCTCTGCTATAAATTCAGCTTATTATTACCTAAAAGAAGTGCACGAGGAAGAATGCTATTCCAAGGATCTCCTGAATTTTCTTGTTGACTAGAAAATCACAGTAGGGTATATTCCAAAAGTTATGGGATTGATTGCCTAAGATAAGATGGAGGGGAGAAATATAAAAATCTGACTTTTTGAAACTTCTGAACTGCATCAGAAGAAAGACTTAGGACTGGTAAACTTTCTTCTAATCATACCTTAAAAAAGAGAGAGAGGGAGTGAGAGAGGGGCAGGGAAGTCTTGCAGCTGTTTTTTTAAATGATATCAGGAATGTCTGTAGTAGGTCAAGTTAGCTGCTGAACTGACTCCTGAGATGTAGATTAGTTTAAATGCTCCTAAAGTGTTCAGGAAGACAAGCTGGCACTTAAATCAGTATGCTGTATTCTCAATTGGTGATACGGGGGCCTTTGTGACTTATTCTCTCTTACCTGTCTTTTGGTATAAATGATTGCAAAGATTAAGTGGGAGCTTGTGGCTCCCATTTATGAGTGATATTGTTTTTGCAGCATGTGTAGCCCAGATTGATGGTAAATACGGATGGAATTGGTCTTGATGAAAACAATAAAGTACTCTTTTTTGTTTTTTCAACAAAACACTAACACTGGCTTATGTTTCCTTTCAGTCTTTCTAACTTGGTACACAGGATCCACAGATCCTAAAGTAGTGGATCCTTCATTTCCTTCATGAATCTTACAGAAATGAGAACTATGCTATGGGTTCAGTTTTGCTCTTGCATGAAACAGATAATTCTGTCAACAGGAAGAAATTCAGAGAGCTCTCTCCCATGACTTATTGTCTAGTGCCTGCCCTATGTGCTGAACACAAGCTGCAGGATCTCCTTCAATGAGGACTAATTTGTGTCTTTTTGTTTTAACCAGATATCAACTTCTTTTGTGAAAGTGTTAACACTGAACTTGTCATAACTGATTGAAATTGGCAAATGCCTTCCAATATACATGAATTCACACATGCATACTGGGCTGATTTGCTAAAACTGACAGTTTTTCATGCAAAGGTTCTGGCAATAGAATAGATCTGTTCCAAGCCTCATAAAGATGTGAGTTTAAATCACTGATAATCGGAATGAAAATGAGAGATTAGCGTAACGGTATCTTACATGTGAAATAAGAGTAGATTTATGCCTCTTGTTTGTTCTTTCAAATGCTTTTACTATCTCCTTCATATGTGCATTTTTGCGTACTTAACAAAGCAGTAATGCAATATGAGTTTGCTTGCAGTAACTGCTTACCCTCTGAGAAAATAAATTAATTAATTTCCTTTTCCAAGATATCAGATATTCATTCCGGAATTCAGGTTGATTCTTCACAGACTTCACTAGTTTCTTCTGCAGGGTCAGATTCTTCCCAGGCCATGCCAAAGAATCCTATGTTAATGGGTAGATTAGATACTGAAATTGTTTATTTTGACAGGGTAATGATAAGATTTTGGTTGTATTCTTGTATTTTGGAAATACTCACAGCCGAATACCTCAGCACATAGGTTCATATTATTAGTTCATAAATTCCAAACATACACATACACCCTGCAATATGTTACATATTTTTCAGGGCATGCCTGTTTACTATAAACCTGAATTGGGATACTGCACAATGCCGTGTCACGTTTCTTCCATCTAATCTAATCTAGAGCTAGAAATAGTCCTCCTGTTCCTCTCAGTGTAAGGGAAATATGCAGATTCCTCATCATGTACCATAAAGAGGTGAATAAACTGTTGAATTTATTCAACCTGACTGTTAATGAACACATGTAAATTCTTAACCCTCAAAATTTAAGATTTTCCATTCACACCTGAGAGGATGAAATTCATTCAGTTGCAAATTTAAACAATGCAAAATACTAAAGACTCTAGTACTTCCTAGCTGACAGAAATTCAGGACTCAATCATTATGCATGGAACAAATATACGAAAGTAGAAATTAAATACATTACAGTCCATAAATGATCTTTCACAAGTGAAATCCACACACACACACAATTATCAAAACTGGTGCAGTTTGTAATTTTTTAAACAACTGTAGGATAATCTGGTACAGTATAAACCAGCAATCTTTTTTTTTTCTATTTATCTTAAACAGAGTGCAGTCTTTTTATTGTTGTGTTGCTGGGAAGATTATCCATCATTCTTTTTTTCTAGGACTACGATGTATAACAATGAATGTCTTGAGTGTGAATACCCTGGGAATGTAAATATTTGTCACTGTCGAAGGCCGTCAGACCACAACACAGACTTTAACAATCTGAAAAATTATTCATTTAAATGATCTCGCCAATTGGTCATAGATCCGAGTTACAAGTTAGCTTTCAGCTGGAATCTTTACTCAAAACTAGTCGAGTCCTCTTATGTTTTTGTAAGATAAAGTTCTTATTACTGCAAAAGCATGAAAGTATACATATGTAGGTTAAGATAGTCCAGTATATTCTGCCTCGTTAATAAAAACTACTAAATTCCTTCCTGTACTTTTGGCTGTGCAGTAAGTAGTTTCTCACTACTTAATATACAATTAAGCACTGTTTAAGAATATATCTTTTTATTAGGAAGGTAGCATTCTCAGTTTTTTCAACAAGCTAATGAAGCAAGTGTCTCTCAAAATAAACAATCCTAGCAAGAAAAAGCAATACTATCGCTGAGGTTGTTTTCTTCACAAATATTTCTGAAATTTGTGGCACTTGTTAGTGAACAAGATACTCAAGGTCTGCTTTCCTTCCACCCCACCAAGTGTGGCTGGTGCGTATGACTGGGAATATGATAGAATTGGTTTTCTGAGAATTTGCTTGGAAGAAAAGTGTCCTTGCACAAAGCTGTAAATGACCTTGTAGATGACAGTTTTGTTTTTTCTCTCTACCCTCAGAATGTTTCAGGTGGAAGCTCAAGAAATTCAGGGCCATGCAGTATTACAGCAAGCTGTTGTTAACTTTTGTGGTGTGTAGGAATTTTAGGGGCATAATGACCATATGGTCTTTAGTTGGCCAAACATTGTACAGCAATGGAAGTGAAGCAGTGTTTGTTCTGATCTGGGAAATATCCATTGGCAGACTGCAGACAGAACAGATAGTAAGTCAGAGACTATCAACACAAATGAAAGGAAGTCATAGTAGGAGGAAGAACTTCATATTTCATCTTCAAAAAGTGATAAACATTCCCACATGAAAAAAAAGACATTTATTTAGATAATGAATAATTATTATATTCAAAACAATGATTCTTTGGGGCAGTTAGGATCGCTGGCAGTAGTTACATTAGGCTGACTTCCCATTCAAATCATAGGCATGAGGTGAGATTTAATAAATTATTTTCTGCCAGCCCACCTGACACATTTCAGGAGTATGAGAGAAGAGAAAATGTGATGACAAGAGTACAGAAATTTTGAAAACTTTTCTGACTTTTTTGAGCTATTAGAACTTGTTTAATTAAATCATGACTTGAATGTAAGAAACATTTTACCTATCACTGAGTGGAACAGCAAGCTGACATATTTAGATCTCTTTTGTTCCATGATTCCAAAAGCATCTGACTCTGACACCTATTTTAGAGTAAACTGCAAAACTTTTTTCCTCTTCAAGATAAATATCTATTTATGATTATATATATACAATGTAAATATGTGATTTTTACCTGCATTCTTATAACAATGTTTGGATTTGGAAGAAGAATTTAGAATAGCAACACAGAGCAGAATTTTTGTTATAATGAGAGATCACAGTTAATAATACAAATATAATTATTCGATTATATTGATTCAAATGTGTAAATCTGCTCACTTGTCCAACTTCAGCAAAAAATCTGGAGTGGGAAATTGTTCTAGAATGAATGATATTTTCCACTGTTGCTGTCCTTTGTTCAGTTGAATATAGTAAGAACTATGGGCAATGAGGAGGGAAATCAAAGTTGTTTAGCATGCACACTGAGATTTTACAAAATGAACTGAATTCTTGTGAGTGGCAAAGGAGGCTAAGTGAAAAATATAAAGCCCTGGAACTTGTCCAGCCATCTGGGAGCAGCAGTGGTGTCAGAAAGAGTGGCACCCACTGAGTTATTTTACTGAATCAAAATGTGGAAGTGCCTTCTAATGAAGAATATCTCAAAAACAAAAACAAACAAAAAAAAACCCCTCTATATTTTTTGTCAGAAAATTTTAAATGTGTTCTGGTCAACAAATTTGATAGGAAAATAACGTGCTAACAAGACCGATTCTTTTTTATCTCTATCAGCCTTCAGAGTAAGAGTAATAGATGTTTAAACAAGAGGACAGTGTTCAATTTTTTTCACTGTCTTTAGACTAGTTTGAATGTGTCAAAATATGAACCACCTGTCTTTCCACTTTAATTGTTAATTTCTTTAACCAGGATGAACAATGTAAAAAGAGAGCACTTTTATATTCAGAGAAGTATATTAGTTAAGAGGTTAATCTCTTAAATCTTTTAATACGGCCCATATACATAATCAGTTGTGGAAATGAACAGTTCTGCAATTCCATTTTATGAAATCAAAATCATAGTTAAGGTCACTTGAATAATCCTTGAGAATAGCAGCTTTAAAAAAAGAGCTGTGTTTGTAATAAAATGCCCATTATCTGCTTCCACCCATTGGGTAACCTGCTTTTACCCTCTGACCCAGTGGTCTTCCATGCTGAAATGTATGTGATAGGCAGTGCTTCTGAAAATGACACATTAGAGCCAGGAAATCAGCTCAGTCAACACTGAAATGTCATTTCTGGATCCCTGCTCCTGAAACAATATCGTTCCCAGGGATAGCAGTCTGCAGAGCTGTAGCACAGCACTGGTCTGGAAAGGCATCTGATGGTGGGGGGAGGAAGCTCCTAAGTCCATAGGTTAATAGATATACTGGAAAATTCACAGGCGCCAAGAGATTTATCTGTTTATAAAGACAATTATTAGCCATCTCTGTGACAAGATAATTGGACACAGTACGACTTTGTGTCTGCCTGAAGTGTGCTCATATTCCTTGAGCCTAGCCTTTACTTCAAGAAGACATTCTGTCTTCTCAGGCATTTCTATGACACTTACTCCCTTCGCACATTTTCAATCCAGTGTTTTGTGGTTCCTGATCATCCAAACGACATTTTCATTGCTGTCATTCTTCTGAATTTGAAGAAAGTCAAAATTTGCAATTGTCTTCTGTGTCTATTTTCCTATTTTCTTCTGTGCCAGCGCAGCAGGCCATAAACATTCATCTAGGCACATCCATATGATTCATTTAATTTATCACGGTCTTTTGAGCTACAAAATACAATGTTATCAAAACTCTAACACTGGGCAGCATCAACTGCAATTCTGTATTTCAAAGAAACATTTAGGATTGCATTTGAATGCACATTAAAATTTTGTTGTGAATTAATGTTTTGAAAATGTAATTTAAGTTCCCGAATTGACCCCTGCCTTCTCTTACAGGCCTGGAGTTGGCTCTTTAGAGTTCCTACCACTGTGTACAATGTGTAAGAGATTTTCAGAGATTTTCAAAAAGGATGATGTGTATGACTCCACTTGTGAAAGTGCTTTGAAAACAAAAATTGTGATAGGTTCTAAGAAATGTAAAAAATCCTTAAAAGTAGTTGCTTTATATTCAGTGTTTAAAAAATTGACCATCATGAGGACTATAGCAGTGCTGTTACAGCATATAACTAAAACAAAACAAAACAAAAAAATCGTGCAACTTGTTAGGTATCTTTAGCCATTACAAAAAGGTCTTTATTAGAAAAATATGCAAGCTTTAGGGGGATATGAGGTTAAGGGAATAAATGCTATCTCATAAAATTCAATTAATCAATAGGCAATTTAAAGTTTACTGTTCTTCTTCCTACTCAAGTCATCCTCTTCTTCTTGTCACAGGTTTTGATGTGAAGCTAGAGACAATTCAGCTGTCTCTCAATTCTCTTTTCTGTTTTTTTTTTTTCCAAATATGAGTAGAAAATAAACTCATGTCCAGGAATTGCTACTTGAATAAGGAAAGGAGCAAAAAAAAAAAAACAAAAAAAAAACAGGAAACCACACAGAATGCACAATATTTTGAAATACAATAAGTGGATTTGAAAGTGTTAGGAAGAAAAAAAAAGACATTTCACAGAAATGGACTCTTTAAGGTATCATGAAAAAAAAAAAAAACAAAAAACAAAAAACTGGCCTTAGATCAGAATATTTCAAGTTTATGTCTACCTATGTATTTTGTATATTCTGTCTAAATACAACTGTATCTATAACACTGAAATAAGTTCTATTTCAACTCAATCACTGGCACAGAGATATCCAATGTGTCTGTGTATGCTAGTGCTGCTATCTACAACTTTATACCATTGAAATAAATTGCACCTTAAATTTGAAGGCAATTTCAGGTAGTTTGGTGTGCAGTACAGAACTCATCTTTGATATTTAGCAAGCCTAAGATCTTTCTAACTTGTGAAGTCTGCATGTCTACAAACTGGTATGTCTGTGTTTGTGTTTATTCCCTTTTTTCATGCATGCCCTGAAATGACTAAATTACAGGTATTTTACATGTATTTTGTGGTACAAGACAGATATCGTCCGCTAGTATAATTTGTCTTGAAACACCCTGTTTTACAAAATTACAGAAAAACACAGCAATTTGCTTTTTTTTTTATTTTTTTTTATTTTTATTTTTTTATTTCTGAGACTATGGCAAAATCTTCAAAGCCCAGAAGATGCCTTCTAGATGAGAACTTAGCCATGTAATAAACAATTTTCATCAAAGAGCTGGCTTTGTGGAAACTGTACAATTGTGGATTTAAAATTTTGATAATGTTCCTTACTTATTAGCTATTTTGTCTTTTGTATTTTGACCTAATTCAGACAGCAAAGGCATCAACCCTTATTTAAGATTAAATACACATACATACACATACAGCAACCCAAATCAGGTTAGCTGCAATCAAGGTAATTGAGTTGAATAGAATTGTTCATCTTTGCTTTGCAGCTGCCTTTTGGATCTAGCTTTTGATCCCAAGTGCCTGAGTTATATTTTTTTCTGAATCATGGATAATCTTGGTTTTATTTTAACACATAATTACTGCTTTGAAACTAAAGTCTCTGTGTACGATGTCTTGATCATAAATTAATTATTTTTATTATTATTTTTTTTCTTTGGCAAAATCTACAATTCTTTAAGAAAGGCTAGGTAGAATTTAAGGTTCTCAGAATCTGAGGCTGTGATCTAGTTTTCCTGTTCATCAACACCTCTGACTGTCAACAAGTGATACTTCCATGGCCAAACTTCATGGCCAAATTCAGCAGTTAAAGCTAGTCTTTGTGTATACTCAGAGTGCATGGCACAATAAGAAAGAGTTTACTTTTCCTGACTGTTGTTCTTATATAGTTTTATATATAGTCCAGATACGAGAAGGCATTATGTTCTCTCATAAGCCCCAATAGTTGTTTTTACAACAAAACAAAAACACAAATTGAACAAATGCACACATACACACATATGCACACACACACACACACAATAAAATAAAATACACGTAGAAGAATCAGAAAGTGAAAGCAAAAATCTAAGGCAAAGATCTCTGAAGATCTTTAGGATTGCAATCTTTTGCAGAGTTGCCATGTAGTTTTGTAAGCATGTAAACAGTCTTGGCATTTTCCAGTAAATGGGAGGTAGTTTATGAGGTTTTCTTCATTGCAAGTATGTTTGAAGTCACAATTTGAATGTTATAGAAAGTCTCTGAACTTATGGTGCAGATAAATTCTTATTATGGTGATACTATAAACTGCAATACAACTTATGGTTGTGGTAATACTTGAGCACTGAAATGCTACGAGTCCAGGAAGGTAGCTCTCAGAACAGGAAAAAAGATAAATCCTGCTTTTTCAGGTCTTAAGTACTTTTTTTTTTTTTCTTTTTTTTTTTTTTTTTCCCATATGCCCTAACTTATGTCTAATCTTTTATTATTATTATTATTTTCAGAAGGTAAACAGTTGCATTTTTAAGTGGATAAACAAAAGATTTTTCCAATTGTATTTAGAAGAAATAACCTTTTATCTTCTTTCCTCAGAGACAAAAAGAAGTATTTAAGGAAACTGCCTGGTAGTTGTAAGCCATTTTTCTTCCATGAAAAATATAGCAAAAGACAGATGGGAATATTAGCACTTTCTATATGCAACACAAATACATTTCAAAGAACTTTATGATTCTATGATATTATGATATTGAAATTGAACCTAGACCTTTGAACCTTTGAACCTTTTTCTTAGGAAAAAAAGAGAGAAAGATAGATTGATAAATGGATTTTTCCAAAACTTGTGAGATTCAACATTCATTTTGGGGGTTAATTAGTCTTTGTACACGGGCAAAAAATTTTTTTAATGATGCAATTTGTTGTAATTATTAAAAGAAAAAAAAAATCATGTTCTCAAAAAACTTTTTTTGTTTGTATACATGGTAAAGACCTTTGCGAAAGGGACATAAAAAGTCTAGGAAGTAATATATGAGGGGCTTATTACTGAGCTTGTTATCTAAAAGCTGTTGTTCTTATGTAAGTTAAAGGGGCTATAATATCTGTAAGAATACCTAACAAGTATGAGAGGATTTTCCTAACTCTTTTCCTTTGAAAATACCAGTTTTTTCTTTACAGCTGAAATGCACTATGAATAAATCTAACTCTTTTCCTTTGAAAATACCAGTTTTTTCTTTACAGCTGAAATGCACTATGAATAAATCTACACAGCCTTAAATCAGAGTACTAACCTTTCTTCTCTAGGCCCACTTTATTATTAAATATTACTGCTCCTAGGAAGTCTGTATCTGTGAATGCCCATCCTGTTTCTCAAGTACTGGAATTCCTGCTTAGGATTCTACCAATCTCATAGATATGTATTTTATAAATACAGGTAGGATATACATATATGCATACATACATACATACATACATGTATATAAAATAATGAGTCTCTATAGTTGAATTCTCAGTTGCTAACACGTAATATATGTAAACAGTTTAGTTGTCTTTTGTTAAAGGAGGTTGGAGTGCAAGGAAAGTTGGGCTGCAGATTTTTATATCATTTGCAGCAAACTTGTTTGTGCAGTATTTTCTATATACAGGCTATTATTGTTTATACAAAGTTTGCCAGAGTGTGCTGCACAACCTGTAGTTTTATGGTCTTCCTTGTGCATTTTATTGGCCCATTAGACTATAATCATTGATCTCATTAATAGAAGTGGGTTATTCTTGGTTCCCCTGTAAAATTGGAAATACCACACATTTTACTTCAGAATTAGACTTACTGCCAGTGATTGTGCCACATTACCCAAATCAATTTATTTGTAGCAATAGCTCAAGATGGGCTGATTACTCACTCAGACTTCTAGACAGACTTTGGAGCAGACCTTCAAGTAACATTATCTGTATTTTCTCATTTAAAAATAGAGTCTCCGTTATATATAGAATGACTGAGATTTGCTCTCAGATACCAATGATTTGTTATGCAACCTTGGATGAGTCCCATAATCTTTCCATCTGTTTTCCTATCCGTCCTCATAATGTTATCACTAAAGCTTGGCAGGAAATGCAGCATCTTTCCTATCTGAAAAGATCTCGATAACTTTAAAAAGGGCCCCATTTAGGAACAATAATTTGAAACCAGAATTTTTATTAATGATGAGAAATTTCTGAACGGATCACTCTGTGGCTTTTCTATATGAGACAGTGATCAACCAGAAAGAAAGACCCCTACACAAATGTTTCCTAGTAGAGTTAATTTTCTATCTATAAATGCACAACTTGTGGCTCTATAATCAAGAGAATATCTAAATGTATAGTTAAGTAATATGTGAAATTCTAAACATATTGAAGTATTTAAAGGTTTTAGCACCTCTGGAAGTTGTTCACTATCTAAATAGACAGCTGTCTATATGACATTTAACTAGCTTTACAAATAACTTAGAGTTAAATAATATTAAACATGATGCAAAGTTTTATATTTATGATGCTTATTAACATAAACATGTCAACATGGTAACATAAACCAAAACATTTTAAAATAGTCTGTGAGTATAAACCTTCTTCCCTTCATCCCAGTGAAGTCAGTGTAAAACATCAGGATATTTAAAACCTTTCTCATATGGGTAATATTTAAAAAATAAATCTGGAGTCATTCTGCAATTGCAAATCGTGTGCATTTCACCAAGTTTTCTTCATGATTTGATAACTCTTATTGTAGCTGTCTTTGTAAATATGACAATAAATTTTTAAATCTCCTGAGAACTGGTAAATACAGGCAGATGCACTTAACTGCTGGTGAGCAACAAAAGTCAGTCTGCAGGAAACTATGGCACTAATGTAGCTCTTGATTAATCTCTAATTACACTTTTGTCATCTTAGCAGGGAGACAAAACTATAGCAGTTCCTAAATAGGCAGGCAGCATTTTGGCACCTAGCAACCAGCAGTTCTTTCATATTAGCAGCAGTGGACTCTGCGCTGTTACATGGAAGGTGGTTATGGATCACTGCTCTATTATTTACAGAGCAGCATTTACAGAGGCCTTCACAACAGTATATAAATTAGCAGCTTAATAGACCATCACTAACTAAAAACATGGCATGAGCTGAAGCATCAAGTATGAAATTTAACTGTGACTTGGAGATAATATTTGTAACACATATAGAAAAGGAATGTCAATTTAATTCCATGTTAACCATTTCACAGGTGAATTATAATAGAGATTTTAAGTATTTCTATATGGATGTGAGTATGTGCTTCCCTCTGATTTCTCAGATAAATGTAATATGTATGTATGTGAATATACAGTTATACATATTAATACATATTAATAAATAATAAATATTCTATTTTTCTACATAGATTTGATAAAGATTAATATAACAGCTTTTTGCTCTCTCTCTATATATAAAGGTAATTTTTTTTTTCAGTTGGATAATATAGCACAGACAAGATGAGCTAGTAGTAGATGAGTGCTAAAAGGGATCTGCTAATTGGGCAGCAGGCTGCAACAACACTCCAACTGTCTTTGTGAAAGGGCCTTATTAACTATCAATCAGACGAATAGTGTTAACTTTTTTTTGCCTCCTTTTCTTCAGTAACTTGTCAGTGAGAAGACCCACTCTAAAAGAATGACCTCACACTTCTATTTGGGTGTCATTCCGAGTGAATAAGATTCAAAAGTGATTAAACACTGTAGGTGAGTGCTGACAAGCTATAATTTGAAGCCTTATTTAACCAACTAAGAAATACATAAATTAATGCTTAAATATTATATATTCTGAAATTAAAGAAAAGGTTTCCTGTGAATGGAGAAAAATAAGCAGAGAAACTCCAAAAACATAATGCTTTCATTTGCACTGCTTCCTTCACTAAACCAATGGTTGGCAATGAAAGGTAGTTCTGATCTACCCTGCAATGACTCCTAAAACAACTTCTGGGTCCCATGTAGCTTTCCACGTCTTAAACTTATTGTCAGAGAAATTCCCTGCATGGCATAAGAGAGCTCATAGCCTGAGCAAGTGGAATAAATGATGGAGGAGAGGAATGTAGCTGCCTTTGTCTCCCTGTGTTCACACAGCTGACAGGTAAGAGTCAGAAAAGGGAAGGTGGATCAGACACTGAAATCAATAGCAAAATTGGTATTAACTTCAATGGAAAAGGAAATTATCTCCAGTTTTGTACCAGAGAACCCATTGCTAGATGTAGTTTATCAAGCCACCTTCTTGATTACCTCTTGCTTACAGATTTGTAGACACATTTTAGTCTTTGAAGTTAAACATACTATATCTTCTTTTACATAGGTAACAGTACATTATGATTCTATCCGAGAGTATAATTCCCCACTCTATTACATAGAGACAAAACAGCAATGGATTTTGTGTTTATACAAGTTAAGGGTCACATACTGATGACATAAATAAAATTAATTATTGACACTTTTAATTCCATTATCTTCAAAACATCTCAAAGTACTGAACCATAGAGTTTCTCCCAGCTAGTCTCGTTACCTATTTCTACAGCCCCACATAAAGCCAAATGATGAGCACAGAACCACGATCAGGGGCATAATCAAAGAAGGTAACATAACTCTAAAATAGTGTTTTCTGTAGTGATCTTTACCCTGTTTTACACTTGACAAAAAAGCAGCCAGAAGAATAGTAGATAATCCCCCATAGCCTCAACTGCACTGCCTGCCATGCCCTGTAAACATTGAGATTTACATTCTCCTGAGAAATTCTGAGAGAGATACCACTAATTTAGGTTCCTCCACTGGGGATGACCAACACTGAAACTGTGTCCCCAGAAACCATTGCTGTGAAATGTCTGAACTTTATGTGGGACCTAACTTGTGTTTGGGCTACTTAACAGCAGAATGAGATTTCCAAAACCTACTGTACAGAGCAGATGAATTCTGAGAAATATTTTACCTGTAACCTTCTAGATTTTCATGGGTGAAAGTGTATATGAATATTTTTCTTTTTTCTCTTATTTTTTCTTTTATTTTTTTTCCTTTCTTCTTGAAACTTTTTACTTTTCCTACATTTTTGTTTCTTTGCTTTTCTTTCTTTTTTAGTTTTTTTTTCTTTTTTATTTATTTGCAGAATTAAATAGTGAATTACAGCAAGAAGATATTGCTTAAGAAAATAATTTCCTACTAAGTCTCCTATCTCTAGTCAAAGAAGCTGTAATCAACATTCTCATCGTAATACTTAGTTAGCTAGTTGATTTTCGTGATAATGTTCAAAGAGATGGGCTGAGATGTATTTGAAACCAGAATTATGAACTGATATGACATTGAGACAAATTGTTCTCAACAGTTGTGGCTACAAGTATTTCAACAGAATAAGCTAAACTGTTCAAGAAGCATAGATCCCGCTGATGTACCTCTGTTGTGTCACATAAGCCAAGTTTTGTATGAGAGTTTTGCTAAGTTGGAGTGAACTGACATTCACTGATGCTTGCTATATGATTATGGAGACTAAACAGTGGATGCGAGCACAGTGAGGTAGTGGGTGGTGCATTTTAGCAGTGGCTAAGTGATGAGAAAGATTGACTGGTCCCTTCTGACTCTTACTCTGTGATTCTGTGATCATGACTGACTAAGCTGCAGGCTCAAACTTCCAGAGTCAGGCCAGTGAAGGAGACAGCCTTTCTCTTTCAACATGATTGCACCAGCCTACATACTTCTTTGAAGACTGTGAAGTACACTGCCAATCTTGGCTCGACTATGACATCCACTGTATAGTGCAGATTTGGCACCTTCTGACTTCCATGTGATGAAAGATGGACAGCACGGGCAATGTTTTCTTAGCAATGGTGCCATGATAGCAGCTGTAAAGCAGTGAGTCCCATCTACTGGTGCAGATTTTGACTACCAGCATGCAGGCTCTTGTCCATTGCTGGTGAAAATGCATAGCTAATCATAAAGACTTTGTTGAAAAATAGTTCTGTATCTGAGAATTTGCTCTTTGTATTTGTTGTAGTTTCCATGGAAATAAATAGGAGGTATTTCCATTTGGAGCAACCAATGTATAAGCTGCAAGAATAGGGACAATGAAAGAAAAATACTGAATGTTGTGAACTCTCAATCATTTTAGTTGGTGCATGATTTTGCACTGTATGCAACTAAGTCTGTTAATACAGTTAAAATAATTATTTCCACACCTTGATATGTTTGATTTTTCAAAGTATTATTATCACATAGAATGACCTCTGCTTTCATATATATTCAGAAAGAGAGAGAGAAAAAAAAGAGATAAACCTGATTAAGTTTTTCAGGTTAAATCCGTATATATATAAATTTATACACATCTTCAGTCTCAACTTCATATTTGTTTCACTAAAAGTCTTAGCCATAAGTCAAATAAATGAGTTATTTTTCATTTGTTTTTATTTCACTGGAGTGCAAAGTGAATTCTGTGGTTGTTGTAGTAAAAGAGATTTGTATTTATTATACTAAGCATAATAAGAAATAAAATAGTTAAAAAGTGACCTCGAAGGAAAGTAAAGAGATCACAAATGAAACTAAGATATATTGTCAATTATCTCTGATGATACAATTTCCAGCAGTATGTTTCAAGATGATACCTTGGTTTTCATGAATCACTTTTGAGCAGTATTTTTCAATGAAATGTCTCTCTCTAGTGAGTAATTTAGAATGAATAAATCCATATTCGTATCAATACAAAAAATAAAGTCTTCTTTTTAGCCTTCTGGATTTATTAGACAAGGATAGTTAGGGTTTATAAAGAACTTCTGACACTAAGGTTTAGGGTCACTAAACAGGTCACTGAAGCTTTGAGCGGTAAATCTGCGTGTGACACCTTCAGATGATGACTTCAATCAGACAATTTGTTTACTAATCATTATAAATTTCATTTCGTAAAATGTAGAGACTCTAAATTATACTATCTCTAAAGTAATGCTCAAACTCGACTTTTCTGCCATTCAATATGTATTTTGAATAGTACCTTTCCTTACTTATGAAATGCTAGATGTGAAGTTCACCTTTTGATAAAAAAGAACAAACAACCAAAATACATGAAAATACTTGTTCTCTGTAAATTTGTGAGAATAAATGATGAATTTGCGAATCTGTGAAATGCTGCAGATCTGTATTTTCAGAAACTCTTAGTTGATGTTTCTGTTTGACCATGTAAATGATAAATATATGGAATACATCAGTGATATTTACACATGAAAAAACACACGTCATGCTGATGACAGCAGATAAGAGTAGTCTTCCATGTTGGTGTTTTCTTTGTTTGTTTTTGCCACTGTTTGTTTAAAATTTTCCTTTCTAATTATTTGGTCTTTCCGAGAGTTTTTCTAGATTTTTCTCACTTGTATTGAAATTCTCAGTGATTCTCCCTGAAACATCACTTATGATTTCAGATGAGGGCAAGAACAGACTTGGCTTTAAGTACAGGAAATTGAAAATTATGTGTTTATGTTTGTGTGCATATATTAGATACATTTGAAATTTGATGTAATTGTTTTTGCTTCAATTTTCTTAGTTTCCTCTTTCTGCACTCATTTCTTTTAAATATAGTAGTTTCTATTTTTACAGCTTTTATAATGGAGAATTTTCTATATACAGATATTTAAAATGAAGAACACATTTTGGTTATCCTGTTATATTTATTTCTACGTATATGTGTGTGCATTGATTCTTATATAAAACTCAAAATGTATTCCTTCTATGCTTTCTATCACTGATATGTCTGCTTACAAATTTCCTTTTAAACAGAGAAGAAGATTCCCTCCAACAATAGGATAAAAAAATTGAGTTATGTTTTACATTTAATTTTTAAAGTTTTACATAAAACAATATTTGATTGATGCAAGAAATAAATTTTAATCAACTATTTATGCTATTTTAGATCTCAAATGGATTTTACATAGAGACTAAGGAATCCTGTTATGGGAAGTAAATTGAATGTTTCTTTATGCAGCAAAGCAGTGAAAATGTGTACTTAAAATCATAGTTTTGTAGGCACATGCGAAGTTTTATCATGGTACATAAATGAATTCACTCTGTACTGTAAAGTGAATAAATAAGGTAAAAGAGAAGGTTCCTTAACAATAGCCATTACTTAGGATCATGATTATCACTGCGAGCAGTTCCTTCTGTTTTGCTTTTGGTAAAATAAGTAAGTTGAAGACTTTTTCATTAAATTTGCAGTTGTTTACAAAACAAAAGTATTTGGGTTTCCATGAATAGATAAAGAGAATAATATTTCCCATGATGCTTAACTTTCTCTATAAAAAATCAAATTTAAAATCACTTGCCCAACTGAATATTTAAGAGATACAAAAAGGAAACACTACATAGTGTCAAAATGTGAGCATGCTTGTGAAAAAGTGAAAAATAATCCTTAGAAAGCAGAATTTATATATATACTCTCATCTATATATACCATATGCTAGTTTACTACATATTACATATAGTTTTATATGTAGATAGATATAGTTTTAATTAGGTGAAAGATTCTCACAGGCATAAAGTGCTTTTAGAGTTGTCTTCCATTAGTTTTAACGTTTGAACACACAGGAAATTTCTATTAATAGGTATTTGTCATGCTTTCTTCTGTGCAGTGTGATGTGATTGTGCAAAAATTAAAGCTGCAATATTTAACATGTAATATTAAATTTAAAAGTTTTTCAAGTTTATTTGACACTGAGAATTTCAGATTTGAACTCCCACTAAAATATGTTCTACAAGTGTAAAAATTCAAGAAGTAGGCAGAAGTATTTTTTGTTGACAAGACTTTTCACAGCATAAAGTGGCTGTAGTGAATGTATATGTTCACTCTGTAAATGTTATAAAATGGAAAAATGCAAAATTTAAAAAAATGTTTTAAATTTCAAAATGAATTTTCTATTCAAATTTTCTTTCAGTTTGATCTATAAAAATAAAAAAAATACAAAGTCAAGCAAAAAATACGTTATCTATTTCTAGTCAAAAGGACTGATATTTCTGTCAGGAAGCCAGTTTTATACATCATTAGTTCCTGTGATTTTGAGGATCTACACTTTCTGTGCATAGTTTTGCCTTCTCATAGCCTAGCTGATAACAAATAGAAGGACAGACTCACCTACAGTGTTTAATTTGTGCAGATTTGGTTTCTTGTTTCTTCTTTTCACATGCATTAAATGTGTTCCAAAGATTTATTTTACATCTGTCACTCTGTTAGCCTGTAGTCAGTAGTTTTCTGCCAATACAGATGAAACCCAGACGTGCAGCACTGAAAGGAGTACTGCTTTTTGTAGAGGGGAAAAAAAAAAAAAAAAAAAAAAAAAAAAAGAAATAGATGACAATGGAACTAGCACACACACACACAAAAGTCTCTGCTTTATCATTCTAATCCAATCTGATTCTCATTTTGGAAAGTGTAACTCTAATACTCCCCCAGGAAATACCCGGTCATTAAAACAGAACCTGGCCTAGTAGCACATACAGGATGTTGATCTGAACTTAACAGGACAGATCTTCGGCTGGCATAAATAAGGATGGCTGCATCTGAAAGCAGTGGAGCTATCTGATTTACACCAGCTCAGGGACTAGTTCTATGTGTTGATTAACTGCTACCAATTTGAACCCATTAGACTTACGCCAGCATAAACCTGAAGAAATCCAGTGGTGAATCAAGACCAAAAAGAAAGAAATCTTTACATAACTACTTAACAACTGTGAAAATATTGGCTGGCTCTCATAGGACTTCATTACCACATCTGATGAGAATGCTGATTTACGGAGATCAGTAAACAAGTCTCTGCACTGAAGGTGTCACAGTGAAAACAGAGAAACATATCCAAACCATGAACAGCCTACAAGGACTGCATTTGCTTGCACTTTCTGTGCCAGGTTAAGATTTAATGGAAGATGTTTCTAACTAGCTCTCCGTATTTAAAGGCAGCTGAAAGGAGCAACACAAAGCCCCTGTGGCCTGTTGATATAAAGGGCTAGGGGCAAGGAGGATCCCAGTGTTCTTGGTTCATTCAATGACTCATCATGCAACACCAGGTTCGTCACTTGACCTTTTCTTGCCTCGGTGAACTCAAATGGAGATTAGGGTGAAAAATGTAGGTTCCTATTGGAAAACAGATGATTTATAACTGAAGTTATTTGAGTAAATACATTACAAAGAAGTAGTAAATCCATAAATTTTACACACATGATCATAAACAATGGAGTTGATATATATAAAAACCCCAACTTCTCCTTTCTTCTGCAGGTTTCTTTCTTGTCTGTCTGCATTATTTTCACCCTAAAACCATGCACGTGCATCAGAGATTAGCAAATTAGGGTAACTTTGTTATTCTCTGAATTTGTGGTTTGTTAAGATACACAAGAGCAAAAACAAACTTCCATTTCTTCCATAAATCAGTGAAAACAAAATAGTCAGTTATATCTACCCCCATATGAAAAGTAAGCTTTAAAAAATTATTTTGGACCAAGCAATTGTAATCTCTGGCTATGTGCGCACAAGTGTGCTGTAAATGTAGAACAAAACCTGCTTACAATCTCTTTTACAAGCATTAGTACATTTTGTATTTTCCCACGTGAGTGTGTGGCCCACAAACTGTCTTGTAGTGAAGGTCATTTTATTCAGTAATGAACTGTGTGCCCCTCATCTTGAATTGCTCTCAAGGTTAATAAATAAATAAATAAAAGGCTTCTTTTTATAATTAAATGTCTGTCAAGCTCAAAATCAAACCTTTGGACAAAGAAAATGGTTTGGAAGTCTGAACAGCATTTGTTGTTTTAGTTTTATGCCTTAATGACTTGGATGACTCTCCTCACTATTTCATTTTCATGTCAAACTGATCATGAAAGCTTTGACTACGACCAACAAAAATATACAAGTATTTCTCAGCATAGCATACAAAAGATCTATAGATTACTTTGGCAAAACTGACTGTATGCACAGCTAATGGTACAAGTAGAGTGAAATGATGGAAGGAATATGAAATACAGTTTAAAAAACAAAAACCAACAACAGCAAAAAAACACATCCCATAAGAATTTGGATTATTTCAGAGTTCATATGTCAGCCAATTAAACCCATTGTTTAGCTTCTGAGACAAAAAGCCACAAAGATCCCATCAGAAGAAGGGTTTTTTCTTCCCTGCTGGCAGCTTGTAGATGCAAAAGGTCTTGTTATAGAGAAGGGTGCAAGTATAGCAGCAGCTAAGGAGTCTCAATCAGATAAACTGACATCTGTGACAGATAGCTCTCTTACACAGGAGGCACTAAGCCTTGCTCGCCTTTCTCACGGGAATGATCCACCACTATTACAGCATCTCTAATGCAGCTACTAACATGCAGTTTTAAACTCATTCACAGGCTGAAACAAGATCACATTTACAGTGAAAAGACAAATTCTTAAGTAGCATGGAACCTCAGTTTAGTTTTCCTTATCACTTCTCTTCTAAAGCTTTAATCAAGTGTTTTATTTTAGAGGTTCAAGCAGCCTCAATGAATGGCCATTCATTTCTCCCATCCACATCCATTTTGTTAGTCTTTATTCTCCATAAATATATCTTCAATATGCCATTTAGAGATTCTAAAACTAACAAAAACAAAAACAAGAAAGCTTTTAAAAGCAGAAATAGATTGTATTTTTGTAAATAAAACTGCATAAAAACAATAACAATAATAATAAAATAATAAAATAAATAATAAACAATAAAATAAAAACAAAATATTGAAATGAAGAACATGTAAAATGTAAACACTTTGCATATGTTAAGATGAATTTATATCGCAATAAGAAAATGAGAAATAATCAGATATTATTTCCTAATATACTTTCCATAGAAAATCAAATTGCTTGGTATTTCTCTTGAAATTGACTTGAAAAAAGAAAATGGAAATGTCATTTCAGGAAAAAAAAAAAAAGTAAAAAGAATCAATGGATAAGTCTTGGAAAGATACAGAAGACAATTATGTAGGCAAGACTCAGGTATTTTTATATTAAATAGGTAAGCTTCAGAAAATGAGAGAAAAAAAATGGGCACTGGATCAAGGAACGGGAACTAACCACTAATAATAAGGAAGCAATGTATAATCTGCAGTACCAGAGAAAGGAAAGCCATTATTTCTTTCTGGAAAATTCACTCCAAGAAGAATATGGTACAGCATTATAAAAAGTGTCCAGAAAAATGAATATTTGATTTAATGATAAAGCAAATCACTAAAAGAAAATATCCAATACCATGTTACAAATACAAATACAGATGAAGAAGAGATACTGATTTAGAATATGAGTTTCTTCTCTACATTTTCCCTAAACTGTTCTTGAGTTCTTACTATTTTTGCCTTCAGACACAACTATTCTTCATATAGTTAAAATAAATGTATTGCATATCTGCAGCAAATCAGATGTATATACTTCAAATTTGGCCATGCATGTCTCAAAATACTGATATATTTCACATATTATGCAAGTACTTCTACCCTTACCAGGGTTTCTTTCTGTAAATTTTAAGTATTAATGGAGGAAAAGGCTTATTGTCTTTTATTTAAATTTTTCATTTTTCCTGTAAAGAGCATGGAAAACCAAATAGTATGATGTGTACAATTAGCTCCAGAATAAGTATCAATTATGAAAATACTTACACTTTTTTTAAAATAAAGCATTAAATGCAAATTCTAAGATTAAAAATGTTCTATGTCTTCCTTAGCAAAGAAAAAAATCTACATTTCTTTTTATTCCCTGGAATCCTTACAAATATACAAGACACATGCTCAATACCTCCAGGAGCTGCTTTAAGCAGATTATTGATATTCTGGCCCACAGATCTCTTGGAGGATATTGAGTATCAGCTGCTTCAAAAGGTTGGCGCCAACCTTCCTCTTCTATGCACCACAAACCAGAATTAATTGCAAATCAATCGAACAAAGTACAACTGATCAGTAAACCAATTAGTAATTTTAGCTGTTCATCCTGTCTTCATTTACTAGGGGAAAAGATGTGGGATGAAAGAAAATGATTTCTAGTTAGCATTTAGGATTTTTTTTTAACCTGGTAATAAGGATGCCCTTGTAAAAACATATAAGATATGGGCATATCTAAGTTAGGCAATTTCAGTTGCTCAGATTCATTAGTTTTTATATCATCTGAATTAACTTGAACTTTAGGTAAAAGATCATGTATCTCTTGCTTTGCTGGTCACTTTTTTTTAATCTCTACTGAACAGCAGAAGAATAACATAAATTGCATATAATTCATCTCCACTGTAAATAGAATTCCTCCTTAGTTTTACAGAAGTGTGAGTGAAGGAAAATCCTATTAAAGACTTCCATTTCCATTTGTTGAGATGATGTATCTATTGCATATTCTTCTTGCATCAAGGAAACATACTCTTTGAAATATTCATAAGAGGTCCATCATTACAACTCGTAGAGTCCACCCTCTGGTGAAGTTGAAGACAAACCTGGAGCTAAATATGTATTCTTCCATGACGTAACTACCCAAAAGTTTATTCAGTAGAAGTTCTGCAGAGAATGGCAACCCCACTATCAATACAAGGTATAGAAGTAAGAAGGAAGCACAGCCCTGCCACAAAGGGGTACTGGTGGATGACAAGCTGGATGTGAGCCAGTGCTGTGCCCTCACAGCCCAGAAAGCCAATCCTATCCTGGGCTGCATCAAAAGAAGAGGAGTCAGCAGATCAAAAGAGGTAATCCTGCCTCTCTGCTCTGCACTGATGAGACCTTACCTGGAGTACTGTGTCCAGATATGGAATCATCAATACAAAAGTTGGATTGCATCCAGGGGAAGGCCACACAAATGATCCAAGGGATGAAACACCTCCCCTGTGAGGGTTGAGAAAGCTGGATCTGTTCAGCCTGGAGAAGAGAAGATTTCAAGGAGATCCGAGAGTTGCCTTTCAGTATCTAAAGGGGTCTATAAGAAAAAAGGGAACAAAGTCTGTAGCAGAGTCTGTTGTGACAAGACAGTAAGAAATGATTTCAAACTAAAAGAGGGGACATTTAGATTGAATGTAAGGAATAAGTTTTTTATTATGAGCTTGGTGAGGCACGGGAGAGGTTGCCCAGAGATGTGGTGGGTGTGCTGCCCTTGGAGACATTCAAGGTCAAGCTGGACCAGATTCTGAGCAACCTGATCTAGCTGTGTCACTAGCTGTGTTCAGTGCAGGGCAGTTTGACTAAATTACCTTTAGAGGTCCCTTCCAACTTAAGTGATTCTTGATTCTATGATTCTACTTAGAGCACCAAGTGTGCAAATGCCTCTTTCCCTGATCTTTTAACTATTATCCTGACTCTCAATGGGTAATTTCTTTGTTTTTTCTAAAAGAGGAACTATCTGTGGCCGTTTCAGGAAAACCTGTACCTATAGTCTAAAAAATAAGTAGCTTTCACATTCCAATTTCTGCTCTGAATGGAATGTGGAAGAATAAGAGATCAGAACATGTGCTTCCATTTTCTAGATAAGCATTCTGGCTCCTCCTTACTTTCAGTTGAATGATTTAATAGTTTTTTGTTGCTTAAAATTGGGTTAATTTGTAAGTACTTGTATTTTCTAAGCTTACTGCACAGTTTTAACATAGGAACACTACATGTTGCATCTACGCCAACTTAATCTTTCTAGTTATTAAAAAAATGCATCATTCAACTGAACAACTATTAGACTTAATATATTATTTGTGGTCAAAATATAGCAAATTTTATTTCATGCTCCAGTATATTTTAGGAAGAAACCCATTTCTATGAATAAATAAGTGCAAAACAATATTTCAAAGGAAATATATTTCAAAATCTTGAAAATGATTTCCTGGAATGCCAAAGATTCTTGAAGGTCTCCAAAAAAATTTAGGGGTCTTGCTTTGCAGTGAATAGGCACCAATGATTCAGATATCTAATACTACGTATTACTAGTAGGGTCCAGTAGGTTTCATTAGAAAATATTTTTTAAAAATCCACATAAGTTGTTTTGTTATTAAATTTCTTTACTTCCTTTATAAAACAAATAACCTATACCTAGAGACAAACAACTTTTAACACAGATTCCAGGCTCATACACTTCAAAGAACCTTTATTAAAAAAGATATATTTTTAATGGAAACAGTATGTTTCCATTACAGTGGAAACAGTAAGATAAGTAACAGTGTAAGACTGTTTATTATTAAAGAAAAATTGAAACCTGAACTCGAAAAGCCCGAATGACATTGACAGCAGTACTTTTTGCCAGCTGATTGAACATTTTCATAGAATCAGGGAATCACAGACGGTCTTAAGTTGGAAGAGACCTTGAAGACCTTTTACTTCCAAACTTCTTGCTGTGGGCTTGGGTACCTTCCAACTGATCAGGTGGAAGCCCCATCCAATCTGGCCTTGAACACCTCCAGGGATGGAATGGGACATGCACAACTTCTTTGGGCAGCCTGTTTTAGTGCTTTTTCACTCTCATAGAAAATAATTTCTTCTGAATATGTAATTAAATCTGTCCTCCTTTAATTTGAGTGGTAGCTGCTCTAGCCCTCTGATCAACTTCATGGCTCTTCTCTGGAATCAACATGTGTTGTTTGAGAGCCCCAGAGCTGAACACAGTACCACAGGCTGGGTCTCTCACTAGAGTGTAATAGAAGGGGCAAATCACTTTCCCGCTGGTCCTGTTTCTTTTTTAAGCCCTGGTTGCAGTTGCCTTTCCCAGCTGCAAGCACACCTCATGCTGATCTTCTCATTCCATCCCCAAATCCTTTGGGCGGCCTCTCAATCATTTCTCCACTCAGTCTGTATTTTCTTTTACTCATTCTAAGAGCAGTGGGAGCTGTGGAAATTTCTTAAGATATCTCAAATTGCTCTCTTATTTAGTTATTGCTGATATTGGGTTCTAGTTTATTCAAAAAACAATTTAGTCAAACATGTGAACAACTGGTTTTTTTAGCACATTCTTTAAAAGGCTGCATGAAAATAGAAAGCACCACAATTAGAGATGAATTTTTTTTTTCATGAAAGATGAATACATAGTAGAAGTGACTGACAATGTGAATACCAAGGTGCCATCACTGAACTGTCAGTGACTAAGAATTCTTAGACATTAAATACAGTTTGCCTTAAAAAACGACTGCAGTTTTTTGTTTTTTTGTTTTTTTTCTTAATAAAGAAAGGGTCAGATCTGGAAAATACGCAATATAGTGATACTATTTACAGCGTTATAAACATATATATATATATAAACAGGAGCAATTCAATTTATATTCTGGATGCTTGCAGACTGAGATGCATAAGAAAGGAGATCACAGCTTGTGCAGGAAACATGCAGACTGCAGTTGCATGAGTCCTATGCATGGGAGAAATCTGGATCTCCACATACTCTGGGTCCTTGCAGTGCCATAGTTTCGGGAGAATACTACTATCTTGAGAACTAACACTTAATCAAAAGTGGTGTTTTGAAATGCTGTCAAATGAGAGTAGCCCTCTCTGATTTATGGTATGGCTGATAGAGCATACACCCAACAGTGGAAACAACAGTCTTCATTCCTTGATCACTCTGGAATTTCATGAATCTCTGAAGAAATTTAAACTAATATCTGCCTTGAAAATACTGTAATCGTAAGGCTGATTAGAAACAGATATGAACAATACTATGTTTATTTAATATCAGTATAGCACAAGATCATAGAATCATAGAATGGCTTAAGTTGGAAAGAACTTTGTCTATTTCCAAACTTCGTGCCATGGTCACCCACTAGATCAGGTTGCCCAGGGCCTTATCCAGTCCAGCCCTGAACTCCTCCAGGGGCATCCACAACTTCTCTGGACAACATGTTTCAGCACCTCACCACTTTCTGAGTAAGAAATACTAGCATATAGTGAAAATCTGCAGTTGTGTGAATTGAGGACATGAGTAAGGAAGGACACAGAAGGATGTGGATTAGTCGAAAAGGTGGTGATGGTTTAATGGTTAGACAAGATTATCTCAGTGGTCCTTTCCAATCTTAATGGTTTTATTATTGTATTTTCTGATTCCATTAACAGCAGTGCATCCTGGGGCATTGATTTGCTGATTCTTCAGGTCAAGGACCTGCTTGCATTTTGGCATGAGCTCTTCATCACTAAACACTCATAGGTGAGGTCTGGAAAGTGAGCAAATATTTCAATATCCCACCACTGAAACTTGGATAAGGTTATTACGTATGACTGTATCAGCTGCACAACTGTAATTTTACAGCCATTATACATGACAGTTGTTCCATCCACAGAGTTTAATCTAGTTATTAGATACATAGCCATAAATTTCAGACTTTCTTTTAAAATTGATTGCAAGAACATTAGGAAGATATAAATTAAGTGCTACTATATTTAAGAGAAAAATTTAGCACTGAACTTTTATTGTAAAGTATTTTAAACCTCCTAATTTTAGCTTCATTTCTATGAAACAAATGGTTATAGAATCATAGGTCACCTCAGATGAGTTTTTATATGGTGCCATTCAGAAAAATGATACATTATTTGACTTTCATTGAATAAAGGAGAAAAAGTCCTTGAAAGAAGTGAAACGATATATTTTTTTCTTAGGGGATTAATGAGCCATATAACTGGGAGATGTGTGTGTAATATTTCATTTTTAAAAAAAATTAAAGAGTTTAGACATTTACAAGGAGGAAGTTGCATTATGATTCTAATGCACTTCCAGTAGGAATGAATTTGGCTCAATGTGTTTGGACAATCTGAATAGAGAATGATTTTAATATATTTGTTTTTGGTTTGCCCCATTCCTGTTTTTAAGATTGGTTTATGTAGTGCATATAAATATACTATGTTAAAGGACATATTCCTTCTTATATGTACTTGATATTTATACTTGCTTGCTATACTGTACAGGACCGTACAGAGGGATGGTTTGTGATGATAATAGTCTAAATCCCAAGCCGTTAGTTGAACAGGGAAGTCAGACAGGGAACTACCGCAGCCAGTTGATGAGACACTTGACCTGCTAGCATGACAGAAGAGGAATGGGGTAGAGTTGGAGAGATGGGAAGGGTGGCCAGGTGCACACACCTTTGGGCTTAGCACAGTGGCTCTGCTGGCAATGGCAATAAAAAATTGATTGATACCTACCTATGATCAATCCTCATTTAAGCATGTTTACAGTAATAAAACTTAGTGCCTGGAGTGCCTTGATTTTAGTATCAGCTGGTGTGGATCAAAACTGATTTTAGAAAAGCCACTTATGTCATGTCAAAAAATGTCCTATCTTCATTACAATTAAAAATATATTTTGTTATTACTTCATTTTTTGCCTGCTGCCAAAAAGGTATACTTCCATTTCTGTCTTTGTACCCAGACTTTGTTTGACATTCCCCAAATGAAAGGCGTTCTGAAGAGAGGCTTTTTATCTAACACATGATTCCCAGAATAGGTCATTTCCTCTTCTGGCCATCCCTGTGTTGATACCATGGTGTTCGCATGCCCTAACTGGCAGTCTTTTCCTGAAGTGAGAGGATAAGAGGACTATGACACAAAGGCGCTATCTTCTCCACAGTGAGGCAACACACACACACACACACACACACATATATATATATATAGCCTATATATGTGTGTGTGTGTGTTGCCTCTTCAACTGCTGTTAGAGAGCAAGTTGGTTTAACATGGAGTCAGCTTACTTACGCAATGTCCTCAAAAATATCCTGAAGAGACAAAATACTTCAAAGCAAGGTCACCAATACTGAAAATCTCCAGACCTACTGTTCCTGTCATGTTAAATTTAACTGATGGCATAAACAGGCATAAGCAGGGTTACACAATTATTTATTATATTTCTTTCTGAACCACAATTTTTTTTTTTTTAAATTTTTTTCAGACTTGTATAAAGTTTCAGTTGCCTTGTGGCCTAAAGTGAAGAAATGCGTCATTAAAGCCCCGGAAAGCACCTTACGTTTAATTATTTAGACATGTAGGGAGATTAAAAGTCTTAATACAGAAGCTTTTTTCAAATAACACAGTTTCAATTGGCATCTACTTTCTACTATTCTTTCTTTCTGTTATCAGATTTTGGAGGGGAGTAATTTCAGTCTTATTTTTGTAATAGTCTGCATTCTTATTTTTAAATTAACAGCGCGCCCTAAAAAGTCCTTGTCAAGAAATGTATAGATAAAGGCACTTAATATAAACTCTCAAATTAAATTTATACTTTTCTTAAACACCTTTGCTTTCCCAGAGGAAAATTATTTCTTTTATAGTTTCACAACCATGGTGATATAAAAGTGTCTGATTCTTCCAAATAATTGAAAAAATTATAGCTGTTTTCTAAAGCTCTTTCATTTACTAAGAATAGATAGTAAACAACCACATATCCACTAGAGTGTGTTGGAGATCATCTGACAGTTTCCCCATTTCTTGTGAAAATATTAATCAAACTGAAATTGCTTGAGGTGCTAAGTGTATTTTACTAACTTTCCACTTAAACTACTGAAGAATGGCTTTCACATTTCCGAAGAAGAAGAAGCTTGTGGCTTTTGTTCATAGCAGATTTCTGTTATGAAATTTTAGCAAATTTAACCAAGGCAGAAAGGTGAGAACAAAGCAAGTTATTCTAAACTCTAGGATTAAAAAAAACCCAACACATTATTATTAAATTCATGGGAATATTCTGATCTGATCTTGTTTCCATATTCTTAATAATTCTTTTAAAAAGTGAGATTAATTTAGATACAAGGTGAAAACAGAATATTTGAAATTTCAAAAATTTCCATACAATGAGAAGGTTTCTTTGAAGAAAACTCAATTCAATTTAAAACACTCTAAGCATTTAAAATAATTTATTAGAAAAGATAGTTCAGATTTTATTTTGTCTGATCTTTATTGAAACAGGCACTTATGCAACCAATTGGGAAGTGTCTTGACAACTATTTTGGTTTATCTGTGTCTCCTTGACTTTTCATAAGACATTCTGAAAAGCTTTGGCTATGTCCTGAATATTTTCAGAATTTTCTTAAATTTTGTGGCATATAATGCTTTTTCGAAACCAATATCTATAACTAATAATAATTGTATTCATTTATACCATAAGATGATTATACTTGAACACAGGAGATCATACTTGTCCACACACTGGGTGAACCAGGGTGTGATTCTCTAAAGGTGACCCCAGAATGGGATAAAGGGGCATTTCTTCCAATTCTGATTTTAGAACCAAGAATCAAGGGTTTGATTTCAATCACTTTCCCTGATGAATTTATTGATATGATTTCAATCTGTTTATATTAAATACTTGGCATTGTAAGTGCAAAATTAGGCCACAGCCATAAACAAATAAATGAACAGGCAAAAAAAGCCTCAAACAACCCTAGAAAATTCTGATTCAGCTTCTCATTTCTTTTTTATTTCTCTTGTCTTTTGGAAAATAGCAACCTGATTGCACAGCATAGATCAGTCTTATTGTGCCATTAGCTAATTAGCTTTGTTCTTTCAAAATTTGTTACAGAATGTTGAAAGATTTAATATTTTGTATCTTCAAATTATACCCAATGAAAACTTAATTTACAATTGCTTTATTTGCTATGATTGAGATTTTTCAAGACAGAATGTGGAAATGGGCTTGAGGAAAAGGTAATAAATAAGCTGAAGAGAAGTAACAGCGTTAATAGTAATACAGATAGTCATAGATCCTTTCACATGGATTCTATAAACTAGTATTACTGCGTTAGACAGTAAGGCTTTGCTTTCTGATCAGTGCCTGGAGCTTTTCTTCAGACACAAAGTGAAATATATTTTTCTAAATGTATTTCACAATGAAATACATATTTCTAAATGTTTTGGTCTTAGGCCATGCTGTGGAGAGAGAATGAAATGCTTAAAAATGGAGATGAATAAGAGGAGAAGCCACCACCTGGGGAGCTTCTCTTTTCCTTTGTTTCCAATACAGTATCTGGAAGCAACATAGTAAAACTTCTTTATCTTTCCTTCATTTCTCCATTCCCATATTACAGAAGAAAGTCCACTACAGTTTTGTCCCTGGCTTATCCTGGGGAAATAATTTCCACTGCTACCTCTTTTTCTGCCCATTGTTCCTTTATTCTGTCAGCTCTGGGTTCATATACAGGTCTTCTTCTTGTATCCAGATATAGCAACAATCTCTTTTTTATACCTTCTATAGTCCCAGATTTGATGAGCTTGCATCTGGTGGCAACGTTGATTTCTCTACAGGGTCTCAGTGCAAGTTCTCCCTCAGGATGGTTTATGCACCCCATTCCTCACATCCAGTCCTCTTAAGGTGAAGTGCATTTCTGATTGTGAGTGTCTGTGAGAATTCTCTGAGGTGACTACAGAAGGACTGTACTAGCAGTAAATGCATCAGTTCTAAGATTAAGTATCACGGACCTCCCGCCTACAAACTGCACGTTATCAAAGATAGAATGCCATGGCAAATGAAAATTAAATTTCTGATTTTATTTGTTATACCTCGTCTATTCCTAACACTGGGGGAAAAAAAAAAAAAAAAAAAAGGGAAAAAAAAAAAGAAAAAAAGAAAGAAAAAAAGAACCTTTAAGACTTCGTTCCGAATCACCATACATATAGTACATTTAGTATTTCACAGAATCACAGAATTGTAGGTGTTGGAAGGGACCTCCAGAGATCATCGAGTCCAACCCCCCTGCCAAAGCAGGTTCCCTACAACGGGTCGCACAGGTAGGCATCCAGGCAGGTCTTGAACATCTCCAGAGAAGGAGACTCCACCACCTCCCTGGGCAGCCTGTTCCAGTGCTCCGTCACCTCACTGTAAAGAAGTTCTTGCGCATGTTTGTGCGGAACTTCCTGTGCTGCAGTTTCCAGCCGTTTCCCCTTGTCCTGTCTCCACTCACCACTGAAAAGAGTCCGGCCTTGCCATTCTGCCCCCCACACCTCAGATATTTATAGACCTGGATCAGGTCCCCTCTCAGTCTTCTTTTCTCAAGGCTGAACAGACCCATTTCACTCAGCCTTTCTTCATAGGAGAGATGCTCCAGGCCCTTCACCATCTTCGTGGCCCTCCGCTGGACTCTTTCCAAGAGATCCTTGTCTTTTTTGAACTGGGGAGCCCAGAACTGGACGCAGTGCTCCAGATGAGGCCTTACCAGGGCAGAGTAGAGGGGGAGGATCACCTCCCTCGACCTGCTGGACACGCTCTTTTTAATGCACCCCAGTAAGCCATTGGCCTTTTTGGCCACAAGGGCACACTGCTGGCTCATGGCCAACCTGTCATCCACCAGGACACCCAGGTCCCTCTCTGCAGAGCTCCTCTCCAGCAGGTCATCCCCCAGCCTGTACTGGTGCATGGAATTATTCCTCCCCAGATGCAAGACTCTACATTTGCTTTTGTTAAACCTCATCCGGTTTTTTTCAGAAAAAAAAGCGAATTTATCAGATTCGCTTTTGTTCTTTGCTCAACTGTCAATATCTTAGCAAACCTTATTTAGGAAACAATGGACCAGCCAAAGAGGTGTTCTTGAAACAGTCATTTTGTTTGCCACTGCTTGAAATTCCAGTTGTCATTTCAACTTATGTAGAATGAGGAGATAATTACTGGGGGACAAGGTCATTTTAGAAAATATTAGAAAATATAATAAAGATGTTGAACGTATCAAGTTGTTCTAAAGTCTACTTATCAGAAAACAGTACTGGGTCATTCTTGGGAATTGTGGTCCAGGTTTTCCCTTTTCTTCAATACTTGTTAGAGGGCTGATACATTCCGGTGAGCTTTCTTGCTATATTATTTCAGAGCTGACAAGGTATTAGTTTATTAGATTAGGTGACATGAGGAAACAGGAATTCAGCTAAAGAAGAACTGAAGAACTGTCATGCAATTAATGCTTGCTTAGGTAAGACTGGTTGTTGTTGTTGCTGTTGTTGTATTGTTGTTTTTTTCACATTAAATAAGACCTGTCAAATAAATACGTTACTTTTTTTTTTTTTTAAGATTCCAGTTTGCCTGATAAAGATAACCACAAAGACATAATAGATCTGGACTTTTAACAGTGTCAGAGGTAATATCACATGACGTACTGTTTCAGATACATATTAAATGTGTTAAAAGTTGTTTAATAGATGGCTTTCAAAAACTGTTTGTCAGTGGAGAATCATTCTCTAATGTGGATTTTGCACTGGGATTCCACAAAGATCTGATGTTATGGAACATTTTAACAAATGATCTGGAAAGAAATGTAAAATTGCTGCTGCTAAAATTTGCAGATGATAAATTGAGGAAGACAGACATCCTTAATCAGTTGTCTAGATAAATTGGGGCAGCTCAATCAGAAAGCATCTTAATATAACCAAATTTTAAAAATCTGCCAATAAATAATGAATATATACTTCATCTAGAGGAGATAAACTTTGAGTTATGAAATCTTTGTGAATACTATCTATTTTTAGCATAAAAACAACATGGAACATAAACAAGACTATCATAAGATTTAATTCTCGAATATCCACATGAAAATAAAAGCAGGAAAGAGAGATTACCTGTCAATGCTGAGATAATGTTTGATATTTTGTCTAGGCTAATGTCACATTTTTAAAACACCTTGAAATGTTAAAGAGAGTATGAAGATATTGTTTCACAGGTGAAAATACTGTAGAAGAGAAGAATGTCAGAAGCAGTCAGTTTAGCTTATCAGAAGAGAAAGTGAATGATAACTTGATTGCAGGGTAGAAACCAGATATTACAGTTATCTTAATCTAGCTGGTACAGTAAAATCTAGTAGCTGGAAACTGAAACAAAACATGTAATGTAAAAAGAAAAAATGTCTGTAAAATAACAATTGAGCCATCTGAAAAAAAAAAAAAAAACCCACAAGAGTGATGGATTTTACATCTCTTGATTTTTCCATTAAAATCTGATGGAAGGGATTATAGAATTTTCACTGTCTTCAGTAAATAGCAGATTATTTCCAAATATTACAAAACCCACTCCATAAGCAAGCCTTTATTATGGAGGCCCACAACACAAAGGATGGAGCTGATGGTATGACAGTAGAAGTTGAACCTTTCCATCAGTATTCTGTTACATTTTGATGCAACGTGACAGATGGCACAAAGAGGCAGTCTGACAAAGTGGTGTCTGACATGGAAGTGCGTATGAACGAAGGTCCATCACTGAATTCCTCAATGAGAAAAAAAAATGGCACCCATTGACATTCATTGACATTTGCTGAACACTGTTGGAGACCAAACAGTTGATGTGAATACAGTGAGTCAGTGGGTGGTGTGTATCTGCAATGCTGACAGTGACATGAAAGATAAGCCATGTTCTGGCTCAATCAGCTCATCTGCATGAATTAGCATACTGACCATGTTGAAAAAGGGTGTTTTGTAGCTGAGAATTTGATCTATCAAAAAGTGTTATTGTGCTCTTTGTATCTGTTGCAGTTTCTGTGGAAATTAATACTTTCAGGGTGATCAATATATTTACATACATTTAACATTGTTATTGCTTTTTTTTTTATTCCCCCTTTTCTCTTTTTCTTTTCTGTCTTAATACATTTCAATTCTATTTTATTTCCAATTCTCTTCCTCATCTCACTGGAGTGGGTGAGGACAAGGGTGAGTGAATAGCCTGTTGCATTAAATTACAACACAATGTGTGCAGTTTTGCATATCGCAATATAGGGAAGAATAAAAACAACTAGTGAGTTCTAAAGTGTTTTTCAACATTTTCTTTCACAGACTGGTTTATAACTAGTGCAGGAGGCAGCAGGGAAGGAGCAATAAGAAATTTGTGTGCAGCCAGACAGCTCAATCTTAAGCATCTCATAGATTCCTATGAATGTTCTATAGACCTCTGTTAACCTGGTTACTCTTGGAAAACAGGCACATAGCGTGGAGCCTGGGGTTCTTCTTCATGGTGGGATACCCTAAAATTAAGCTTGATGAAACACTCAAGGACATATAGGCTTCTTCAATAAAATTACATATTGTATACACAGATGTTAAAAATATTCATGTTAGCAAGGAATAGTCAGATATGAGCAATAAAAAATTATTTCCTAATTCTAGAAAGGAATCACAGAATGGAAGAATGGCCGAGTTTGCAGGAGACCTCTGTAGATCTCCTGGTCCAACCACCCTGGCCAAGCAGAACCACTAAGAGCACTGCTTCCAGGATCATGACCATGTAGCATTGGAAGATCTCTAAGGATCAGACTCTACAGCCTGTCTGGGCAGCCTGTGCCAGTGCTCTGTCACCTTCACAGTGTTTTAGTTTGTGCCCATTGCTTCTTGCCCAGGCAGCAGGCACTGCTAAAAAGAGCCAATTCAGGAGAAAAGCACAAAGAGGAAAACGACTGTATTATTGAAATGAATGTTTAAGTTATAATTTTTACAAACATCAGAGCCCTGAATTCAATGAATAGTTCAGTTCATCACCATGTATCATTGAACTCCTAGTGAAGCCACAGGAATATTTTGCTTGTAACTACATATTTTGTTTCTGCCCTCTATCCCCAGTTCGGCAGTTCCTGATCTTCCTCTCCTCTTCACACACACTGACAACATCAGGGAATAATCAGGGGAATGGTAGCAGAGGCAATAGCAGGCAAATCTGGGAGCATAGGAGAAGCCTTCAAATTAAAATCCCCCCTCTCCTTTTTTGAAATAATATATATAGAAAAAAAATCAAAACAAATTATAAGTATACATAATTATGGAAAAAGATTAATGGAAGCACTGTAATCATTCAGTTTTCAGATCTTCTACTATCAGTGACATTTTCCCTATTGGATTCTCAGCAGTATCCTTTACAAACATTCCCAGTGCTAATTTTAACAAGCGAGCATCAACTAGGCACTAACGGTATCTACCCACTGCTTTTCACTTAGTTAATAAGTTTACTAAATGATAACTGATGATGAAGTAGAGCATAGATGAGATTCAGAACACTACTTGCTGAGTGACAGATGAAGGAATGCATGCCCATCTTTTCAGATAGAACTGGCAACAAAAGCCATAAGGTCTGCACCTGTCACCACTGCACATTAGCTGCTGTGTGTATGACACCAAGCCAGCGCAAGCAATCTAAATACATGCTCACTTAAGAAAATATAAAGCTTCTGATACTTTCTCTTCTAAGGGAGATTTTTAATGGCAGTTCCCTGTACTTTGCCAAATACTTTGCCACATTTTAGGTGAAGTAGATCCCTTTGGATCAATTAAGACACAGCAACATATGATGTCTATTCTCTTCCAGTTTTTCCAAGCATCTAAAAGGAATATTGTGGCAGAATCTAGCATCAGGGCTCACATAATTATAACTGTCAGGATTTTCCATTTTTTAGACCTAAAATACAAGTAATAACAAAATGGCTTTTAATAGATCTATAGTAAATTAATTTATGGGGAAAAAAAATCTTTAACTATTTCAATTCCTAATAGTTTCCACATAATGCTGAGTATTTGCCAGAGAAACGAAGAATCTTTTCTCCCTGTCTGCTACAGTTAAATTACATACAATTATTACATAATTACAGATGTGATGCGTTTCTTTGCAGGATAATCATAGGTGTAGCTTAAAAAATCTGCAGGTATTTAGGTTAAACAACCTGGCAGGTCAAGTGCTCACAGTACCAGAACAAATTATCCCATGTATGTGCTGAACATCCTCATTAGTATGTAACATGACAGCTCCACCTCCAAAGAGAAGACAAAAAGATTTCTGCAGAAAGATGTCTATGCACACACACACACACATTTTTTTTTTAATTTTTTTATTTTTTTTAAGAAAGAGCTACAAAGAGCTTTTGCTCATAGCTTATCTGCTAATTATACTTTTGCAACTATTATGGTTACACATTTTCCATTTATTAACTAAAAGGTGTCCTGGTTCACCAGTAAGTTTATTGGGTTTAACAGTGTTACTCATTACAAGTGGCACATTGGTAACAGACGGATTTCAGAGTGGAGTTCAGCACTTCTGAAAATAGCGTCATAATGTCTGAAATGCACAACTGGCAATCCTAATCTGAGTCTCTGGTACCAAACCTCCAGACTTAATAACTTTAGTTTCACACATGTTGTGGGGGGATAGTAAGTCCCTTACTATGTTTAAACTGTCACTCCCTAAATATTTAGTGTAACCTGGCTTTTAACTTTCTGTGCCTATTCTTGACTGCTTAAATTAGCATAATTATACCCATGGTTCAGAAGGGGCAGGAACAATGCTTTTATTATTACCTTCTCTACTCAAGAGTTTTAGGTAAATTCTACCAATCCAATACGTAACTGCCACCAACCATGCGTTGATTTCACCATGTTTTTATGTCACCTGACTTTCCCAAATTGCTTTTCGAATTCACTTGCTCCAGGAGGATTGCTCAGGGACATGATTTAGTGGAGGACTGTTAGTTAGGTTAGTATGGTTAGGTCATCGTTGAACTTGATGATCTTTAAGGTCTTTTCCAACCTGACTGATTCTATGATTCTATGATGCTATGACTGCTAGAATTTGATTGTTCTCCTCACATTCCTTTTTATTTTGTGCAATATTATTTCATGACTAATACATTTCTCTTTGTATCGTGCATGATTTTTTCCCTCTTCTCACTGAAAGTACTCAGTTCATATTAACATACTGCTTTTTTCTCATCTTTTTTTCCTCTAATATTTTGATTTTTTAAAAGAGAGTATTAGGCTTTGCAATGAGGTTCAAAATTCCTTGCTCTAGAAGACTACCCAGTCTTTACTGTGAAAAAAAAAAAAGAATCCAGACAACATTCTTTTGCACTCCAAAGAAAATTTATCATTGGAAATCTACTTGGATAAAGCAGACAAACAAAAAGCATAGAGTTAGTACAAATTTTTTTAAAAAAACAAACTTAATTTTCAGCAGCTGCTACCACCTGTACCTGCCTAATTCTAATTCACTGAGTTGCTGAAAGGGTGGATAACTTGATACTGTCTAAGTCTGCAGGAAAGAAGTACTGGCTGTAGCCCAAACACAGAGCTTAATACGGGAGAAAGGATTATTATTTTTAGTGCCAGAGGATAAGTCATTTTTCTCTGAAATGACTCTGTGGATCCTCTAATGAATCTAGCTTTGATACTGGCAAGCAGTCAAATCAAAACACAAACACCAAACACCTGTGTGCCAGATACACACAGCTGTATGTGTCTCACTCTGGACTCACTGTATTTTCCTATCCTAATTCTTTCTGCACCACAAGTAAAACTATGACAGGGGATCTCATTACAACCCACATGATCCCTAATGGTGAAAGCACTATTCAATCTGTTTAGTTTATTATCTATCACTGTATTGAATTGAACCAGCAAAGTCTCAATTGCAACTTGCAGCAGTAATAAAATAGGATGAACCTGTCCTAAAAAGGTATGTGCACAAACAGGGTCTACGACTACAGTGACACTACACTAAGACATTAGTCCTTGCACTGTAAACAGAGCTGTAACTGTGAGCATTGATCAAGACTTTTTTTTTCCCTATGGTTACTTTCACTTGCCAGAATTTTGCACATACTGAAAAGAAAACAGTTGTTGCCCACCCTGCAGTTGAAACTGCTTTAGCCATGCCTAACTATAACACATTTCACTTGCTAATCCACTACCACCAAAACTGATTTTGCATTAAGGACTGAAAAGAAAGATAAAAAGAGTGTGAGGAAATATATGGCTATTTGGGTTAGGATGTGAGGGAGACTGTGAAATGCTGGAAAATTCTGATGAAAAATTCTATTGAGTAAGTTCAGCCTGTGTGTGCAAACATACTGCTGTGTACTTTTTAGGCACTGGAGTTAATGACAGTCGGAAACAAAGTATGTTATAGTAGGGAAAATTTAGTTGTGGTTCCATTCGTGACCAGATATGCGAGATTTTGGAGCTAGGTAGATCCAAAACTGAAATCCAAACATCAGATGACTATTACTCGGTTTTCTTGGAGATATCAAGAAAAAGTGGAAGGCAAGAAAATAGCAATGAAACAGCAGAATCACCTGAATAGGCACATAGTTGTGTAATGCTAATGTTTTCCAACTGATAGTACAATAAAAATTAAGGACAAGTGCCATACCTAACAGTTTCTTAGAGATATTTTGAGTACTCCAAAACAATGTTAGTAGACTAGCACTTAAGTTTAGGCAAATGAGTCCTAAGCAGACTGTTACTTTCAGAATATAGAAAACTGATCAGATACTCAGTTGATTTAAGTGACTAACACACTACTTGCTGCACACTAGTTGTTTGCATCAAATAAAAACCCTGAAATTATCATAAGCCATCTATACACTAAATCACAGATAATTCTGTCTGAACATGTGAATTTCACTCACGTTATGTATAGTTTGTGCTACGAGAGTTTATACACAATCAATAAATTATGTATAAAATACAGGTGAAAATTTCATATTTTTGAAAAAAATCTACCAATTTACTAGAGTATGGAAATGCAGCTAGTAAATCATAGAATCATTGTATCAGTAAGGTTGGTAAAGTCCACTAAGATCACCTAGTCCAACTATCAATCCATCACACCCATGATCAAAATATATCAAAAAGGATTTCAAGAGTTTAGGGTGAATGGTTGAAGGAATGGCTGCGCAAGTGATATTTTCCTCTCTCCCTTCTGGAGTGGTGAGGGATACAGAGCACAGAGTCTAGGAAAACACAGGCTTTGAATAAGTGGCTGAAAGGGTGGTGCGGCCATGGGAATTTTGGGTTCTTTGACCATGAGGCAGTTTACTCAGCGTTTGGCCTGATGGCTGTGGAAGGATCTTACCCATCACTAAGAAGAAAGTAGATCCTAGCCCAGGAGCTGGCAGGGCTTGTTGAGAGTGCTTTAAACTAGGTATGAAGGCAGATGGGAATAAAATGATGCTCACTAGGATAGAGTGAGTAGTTCAGTAATGTCAACTAGATTTGATGGGGGAAGTGGGTGGAGGTCAGTGGGACAGAGGAGGACTTGGGGATGTTGTCGTGGTAGGAGATGGCAGGGATGAGCCTTTGAATTGTCCTGTAGGATCTGCAGGGAACTCCTCAGGAGAGCTAATATTGCTGACCCCTATCCAGAACCTCCTTGTGTCTCTCTAGGAACCAGTGGGGGAAAACTTCAGAATTCTTTTGGAGGTTTGAGAGGGGGCCCCTCTAGAAAGGTAGTCTGTCAGAAAGTCCAGCTGAAGAGCCTTTACACTAATACACAGCATGGGAAATAAGTAGGAGTTGGAAACCGTGATGTGCTTGGAAAATTATGATCTAGTTGCTATCACAGAAATGTGGTGGGATGAATCTCATGACTGGAATACTCTGATTGAAGGCTATAGGCTCTTCAGAAGGGATAGACAGGGTAGGAAGTGAGGGGGACTTGCCCTCTATGTTAGGAAGCAGATAGATGTGAAGAGCTGTGTCTGAGTAACAGCCATGTTGGAAGCTTATGGTTGAAAATCAGGGATCAGTCCAGTAAAGGGCATTTAGCGGTTGATATCTGCTACAGGCCACTTAATTAGGGGGAGCCTTCTTGCGTCAACTGCAGGAGGTGTTGCACTTGCGGACTCTTGTCCTCATGGGGGATTTTGTCCAACCAGTTATCTGCCGGGATAGTGGCACGGTGGGTGTCAGACAATCGAGGAGATTCCTAGAGTCTGTTGAGGGTAAGTTCCTGGTCCAGGTATTAGATGAAATGATCCAAGGTGAAGCCACACTGGACCTGGTGCTCACCAGTGCGGAGGAGAGCATTAGAGAGATTTAGATTGGAAGCAGCCTGGGCTGTACTTATCATGCCCTGGTGGAGTTTGTGATCTGGAAGAATGCAGGCCAGGCAAAAAGTAGGGTGAGGACCCTGAACTTCAGGGAGTGAAATTCTGTCTGTTCAAGGAACAGCTGTGTGAGATATCATGGGAAAGTATCCTTGAGGGCATGGGAACAAAACAGAGCTGGCAGCTTTTAAAGGAGGGACACCCTTCTGAGAGTGCAAGAGCTCTCAATCCTCCATCAGAAGAAATTGAGCAAAGAAGGCAGGTGACTGACATAGCTGAGCAAGGACCTGCAGCTTAAACTGAGTGAAAAGAAAGAAATGTTCAGGAAATGGAAGCAGCACTGTGTAACCTGGAAAGAATATAGGGACACTGTCTGCATATGTAGAAATAAGATTAGGATAGCCAAGACACAGATAGAGCTGAACTTGGTGAGGAATGTGAAAAATAACAAGGAGGAGTTCTGCAGGTACATAAGCAGGAAGAGATAGATGAAGGAGAGTGTTTCCCGTCTGATAAATGAGGATGGAGAACTAGCTTCCTCAGACATAGAAAAAGCTGAAGTGCTCAATAAGTGCTTTGCCTTGATTTTCACCGGTTGTCAGGCTCCTCCCCATGTCTACCAGGATCTGAAGCTCTAAGTGGACAGGAGCAGATTCCATCTGACTGTAACGGTGGAACAAGTCCAAGATCTCCTCATGAAACTGGCTGTATGTAAGTCCATGGGGCTGGATGATATCCATCCTGGGGCTCTGTGACAGATGGCTGATGTGGTTGCTGAGACGCTCTCTGGAGTATCTGAAAAATCATGGCTGTCTGGTCAAGTCTCTGGTGACTGGAAAAAGGGAAACATTACTCCCATTTTTAAGAAAGGGAGTAAGGATGACCTGGGGAACCACAGGCCAGTCAGTGAGCCTCACATCTGTGCCTGGGAAGATCATGAAGCAGATCCTCCTACAAGCTTTTTAAGGCATATACAAGATAAAGAGGTGATTCGAGACAGCCAGCATGGTTCACCAAGGGCAAATCATGCCTGACCAATCTGGTGGTTTTCTATGATGGCATGATGCCATGGTGGACAGGGGAAGGACAATGGATGTTATCTATCTGGATTTCTGCAAAGCCTTTGACATGGTCCCTCACCACATCCTTCTCTCTAAATTGGAGAGATATGGATTTGAAGAATGGACTGTTTGGTGGATTAAGAACTGGTTGGTGGCAGCCAGAGGGTTGTGAGTAATGGCTCTATGTCAGTGTGGAGGCCGGTCACAAGTGGTGTCCCTCAGGGGTCGATCTTGGGATCAGTGCTCTTCAATTAATGACATAATGACATATCTTCATTAATGACATAGAGATGGCATCAAGCACACCCTCAGCAAGTTTGCAGACAACATCAAGCTGAACAGGGATGAACTGGAATGAAGCCATCTAGAGGGACCTAGACAGGCTGGAGAAGTGGGCCCATGTAAACCTAATGAGGTTTAACAAGACCAAATGCAAGGTGCTGCATTTGGGCTAGGCAATCCCAAGTGTTTTATATAGACTGGGAGAAGAATCCCTTGAGAGCAGCCCTGTGGAGAAGGAGTTGGTAATCCAGGTTGATGAGAAGCTGGACATGAGCCAGCAATGTGAGCTTGCAGCCAGAACACCAACTATATCCTGGACTACAATAAAAGAGGAGTGGCTAGCTGGGTGATTGTTCCCCTCTACTCAGCTCTTGTGAGGCCCCATCTGGAGTAATGTGTCCAGGCCTGGGGACCCCAGTACAAGAAAGAGCTGTACACAGAGCTCTAAGAATGAGTCCAGAGGAGCCACTAAGATAATCAGAGGGCTCTCCTATGAGGAAAGGTTGAGGGAACTGGAATTTTTAAGCTTGGAAAAGAGAAGGCTCTGGGGAGAACTCATTGTGGCCTTTCAATACTTAAAGGGAGAGTATAAACAGGAAGAACTGTTTATGAGAGTTGCCCAAGGAGGTTGTGGATGCCCCATCCCTGGAGGCATTCAAGGCCAGGCTGATGTGGCTCTGGGCAGCCTGGTCTGATGGTTGGAGACCTTGCCTGTGGCAGAGAGGTTGAAGCTAGATGATCACTGTGGTTCTTTTCAACCCAGGCCATTCTATGATTCTGTTTCTATGATGATCATTAAACTATGTCCCTAAGTGCCACACCTACATGTGTCTTGAAAGCCACCAGGGACAGTGACTCCAGAGACTCCACTATCTCGCTTGGCAGCTGTTCCAATCCATTACCACTCTTTCTGAGAAGAAATTTTTCCTAATGTCCAACCTGAATGTCCCTTAAGGCCATTACATCTCATCCTATCACTGGTTATCTGGGAGAAGAGGCTAACCCCCACCTCACTACCACTTTCTTTCAGGTGGTTTTACAGATTGACAAGGTCTCCCCTGAGTCTCCTCTAGTTTAAACAATCCCAGTTCCCTCAGCTGCTTCTCATAAGACTTGTGCTCCAGACCCCTCACCCGTTTTGTTGCCCTGCTCTGGGCACATCGAGGATCTCAGTGTCTTTCTTGTACTGAACACAGTACTAGAGGTGTGGCCTCACCAGTGCTGAGTACAGACAGATGATCAGCTCCCTGGAACAGCTATCTGCAATGTTTCTGATACAAGCGAGAATTACATCATTCTTCTTGGCTACCTGGGCACACTGCTGGCTCTTGTTCAGCCAACTGTCAGGTAACATCCCCCAGATGCTTTTCCTCCATGCAGCTTTCCAGCCACTTTGCCTCAAGCCTGTAGTGATGAATGGAATTGTTCTGACTGAAGTGTAGGGCCTGGCACTTGGTCTTGTTGAATCTCATACAATTGGCCTTATCTTATCAAAACAGCCTGTCCACACCCTTCTGAAAGGCTTTCCTGTTCTCGTGCAGATTAATACTTTCTCCCAACTTGGTGTCATCTGTAGACTTACTACAGGTGCACTCAATCTCTTCATCCAGATCATCAATAAAGATACTAAAGGGGACTGTCTCCTATACTGACCCTCAAGAAACACCACTTGTGACTGGTCACTAACTGGATTTAATTCCATTCACCATCACTCTCTGGAGTTAGCCATGCAGACAGGTTTTTACTCAAGGAAGAATATACTTGTCCAAGCCAACTTCTCGAGAAGAATACTGTAGGAGACAGTGTCAAAGGTTTTCGGATGATCTGGGTAGATTACAGTCACATTCTTTCCCTCATCCACCAAGCTGATCACTCAATCAAAGAAGGCTGGGAAAGCAGAACCTGCCTTTGATGAACCCATGTTGGCTAGGCCTGATCCTCTGATTGTCCCATACATGTGACTTGATGGCACAAAAGACAATCTGCTCCATGAGCTTCCATTATACTGAGGTCAGGCTGACAGGCCTAGATTTCTTAGTTTTTTCTTTCAACTCTTCTTGTAGATGAGCAACACATTAGCAAGTCTCCAGCCATCTGGGATCTCCGTGATTGACTAGGGCTGCTGATGAATTATGGAAAGCAGGTTAGCAATTGCTTCTATCATCTTCCTCAGTACCCTCATGTGGATCCCATCGTGGACTTGTGGATCATATGGACTTTGTGACTGTCCAGGTAGAGGACAAAGACCTATCCTTGTCTTCCACCTCAAGGGACTGAGTACTGGCTTGACTGTTAAGTATAGAAGTAAAAAAGGAAATGAGAATCTCAATCTTTTCCTTATCCTCAATGATAGCATTCCCTGTCATGTCCAATAAAGGCAGGAGATTCTCCTTGCCCTTCTCTTGCTGTTAATATACTTGTGAAAACATTTTTTACTGTTGTTGTGATTTAACTCACCAGGTAGCTAAACACTATACAGTTGTTCACTCCTCTCCCCCCTCCCCTCCCCATTGGGATGGGAGAGACAGTTGAAAAAAAACAATGTATAATTTGTGGATTGAGATAAATGTCAACGGTTTACGGGCTGGTTCGGCCCGGTTCCGTGACGAGCGGGGCAAAGGGATCCGCAGATCCGCGCCTCCGGAAAAAAAGAAAACAGGAGACCCCAAAATAATTAAAACAGCGGCACCGATCTGAGAAGAAACAAACTAATTTACTAAGTATATTATCGGAATGCAAGATAACACACTATAATACAATATAATCAGAATTGAAGCTAATAAATCAAATATAATGAGAGAGAGAGAGAGAATGTCCGAAAGGTGGATAGGCCTCACCACAACGCTGAGGTGAAATGCGCAATCCAGTTGAGCAGCAGGGAGACGGGAGCAGCGCCCACAACGAAGGGCAGGCGAGAAAGAGAGATCAGGCGACCTTGCCAGGAGTTAAACCTCCTCTCCCTGACTGCAAGGTCCCCTGGGGAATGTAGTTCTTCTTCTCTTCAGGGCAGGTATCCAGGACTTGAGCATTGACAGTTAAAGTCCCAGTGCCCCACATGATGTTATGATGTGGAATACCGAAAGCCAAAAATCACAAAACCATGACAGATAAAACTATTTAATAAGATAGAGAAAAGAAGAGGGGGAAAGATAATGTTCTCTGTTTGTAAAAAGCAGATCTAACGGGGCAGCTCCCCTGGTAGGCTTACTTATCAGCTGTCTGAGGAAGCTATCTTCCTTACACTCCAGGAGCCTCCTAAACTGCTTTGTTGCTGCTGTATTGTTTCCAGCAAACATCAGGTAAGTTGAAGTTCCTCACAAGAACCAAAGCTACCAATTACATGACTTCTGTCATTTGAGAAAAGAAAACTTCTGCCTCTTCTTCCCAGTTGGGAAGTTCAAGACATTTGTTGGTGGCCTTGTATGCGGTAAACCTAATTGCCTGGCAGAAGCTGTCTTGGGGCATAAGGATGACCATCTCAACCTAGCCAGCTGTCTGGATGGACTTTCTTCTATATATGTACTTACCTGTTCTTTGAGTCCCACAGCCTCATACCTTTTGTGTAAGGGCACTGCATGTAAGGACACACAAAAATAAACGTTTATATACAGACGCATATATATAGATAAATTCATAAGATCGCATACTGTATATGTCACCCACATCTTTACGATATCAGAAAATAAACCTGAAGAAAAAGCACTGAAATTAATTAGGCTAAGTAAAAGACAATGCACAGTACCCTCCGGATGTTGTATTTCAGGGACTGTTCAGAATTGTTTTTTATTATTGCTTTCTGGTTCAGGATCGATTACCACACACAAAAAAAAGAACACTACATCACCCTACATGATAATGTAATAAACTCATTTCTCAGTAATAGTTCTCACTTTCTTGACACAGAGCTCTACCCAGAGGCTGAAACTTCTGTCACTGATTACTTTGAATTCACAAATATTTACTGTCTTGGTCAGTTAGAAAAAGCAAACATGCAAAATTAATTCCATCACTACATTTCTAGACTTCAGCAAAGAGCCTTTGACACTATCTCCTACAGTATTCTCCTGCAGAAACTGGCAGCCCATGGTTTGGACAGATACACTCTTGGCTGGATAATAAAATGGCTGGAAGGCCGAGCCCAGCGAGTGGTGATGAATGGAGCTAAATCCAGCTGGAGGTTGGTCACAAGTGATGTTCCCCAGGAGTCAGTGCTGGGGCCTGTCTTCTTTAATATCTTCATTGATGACCTGGATGAGGGCATTGAGTGCACCCTCAATAAGTTTGCAGATGACACCAAGTTGCCTGGAAGTGTCGATCTGCCTGGGGGTAGTGAGGCCCTACAGAAGGGTCTGGACAGGCTGGATACCTGGGCTGAAGTCAATGGAACGAAGTTCAACAAGGCCAAATGCTGGTTCTTCACTTTGGCCACAACAACCCCAGGCAACTCTACAGGCTTGGGGCAGAATGGCTGGAAGCTGTGCAGAGGAAATGGACCTGGGGGTATTGATTGGTGCTCAGCTGAACTGCCAGCAGGAGCAGGGCAGTGATTGTCCCCCTGTACGCAGCCCTGGTCAGGCTGCACCTTGAGTACTGTGTTAAGTTTTGGGTCCCTGACTGCAAGAAAGACATGGAGGCCCTGGAGCTGGTTCAAAGAAGGGCAGCAAAGCTGGTGAGGGGTCTGGAGCACAGGGATTATGAGGAGAGGCTGAAGGAGCAGGGATTGTTCAGTTTGGAGAAGAGGAGGCTCAGGGGAGACCTTACTGCTCTCCGTAACTACCTGAAGGGAGGCTGTAGTGAGCTGGGGGTCTGGCTCTTCTCTCGTGTAACTGGTGATAGGACCAGAGGGAATGGCTTCAAGCTGCGCCAGGGGAGATTCAGGCTGGACATTAGGAAATACTACTTTTCTGAAAAAGTGTTCAGGCTCTGGAATGGGCTGCCCAGGGAGTCACTGATCCTGGAAGAGTTCAAGGAACGTCTGGATTTGGTTTAGAGAGAATTTGGAATATGGTTTCGAGAGAACTATTGGTGATAGGTGGATGGTTGGACTGGATGATCTTGTAGGCCTTTTCCAACTTTGGTGTTTCTGTGATTCTGTGATCCCGTGATTCTGTGATTTTGTGGCCCCAAGGAACCTAGGAGAGAATTTAAATTTAAATTGTTAACATTTATTTATTTATTTGTTTGTTTAGTAGGAGTGGAAAAGTGTAAGGTACAAGAAAGAAGACATTTTTCTGAGCCAATTCTTGGAGAATCTTCTTGCTTTGGAGTCTGCATCAATTCTTAGTTGGCAAAAATAATCTGTATTGAGACAACCTCCAAAAAAACTTGGAAATTTTTGTAGTATACCAGCCTGTGTCAGGCAGCTCTCCAATCACTAGAGGGAGGAGATGAAGATTAACATGTCAGCTGTACATTATGTTTCTATTTCCTTATAGATATACTAAGTCCTATATACTTAGGGACAGTAGTAAGATTTTCATTATATAAACCAGCAATTGGGATGTTTGAGTTATCAAACTGTTTGCTGGAGAAAAGGCTACTTCCATGGAAAATAACTGAAAGAATGAAACCATGAAAACCAGGAAAATTAACAACATAGATAGGCAGTTGCCTGAAAGAAAGAGGTAAAAACAAGAGTAATTATTTCATTCTATAATTTCTCCCAGCTTCTATTTATTAGTGTTACGTTCTAAGAAATCCTAAAATGTGCAACAGCAACAAGAAATTTTCCAGCAGTGCACTCAAGTGCCTGGCTGAAAACAAGTGGCGCTCCTTGAAAAGTCTGCCAAGAAAAAGAAGTACATGATGAATCACACATTTGCATAAGTTAGGAATAAAAACACTAGGCAGAAATCCAAGCTGCCAGCACTGCTGTATACTGCTCCAAGCCAAACAGCATCAGGAAACTCACAGTGCTACTCAATAAAAGTTTTGAGAAAGGCCATGCTGAGCTCGGCCTCTTTCAGGAGCTCCATTGGAGCTGTGGTTTGGCTGATTGTCACAGTCATGGATTTACTATTTCAGTTAAATTTAATAGCACAGCCCATGTGAAAGAGTGAGTACTCTCATCACGTTAGTTAAAGTCATTTATCGGTAGCCTCGTGTGTGGTAAACGTAGTACTCATGGCTTGGAAAGCTAGATATTGTAAAAGCTGGAAAAATCTAGACATGCAAAATACATACATGCAAAACCTCCATCTCACTCTCTCACACACACATACAAAGAGCATCCAAAAACTGTGTCATATCCTATATACTATAAACCAGACTGAGCTACTTGAAAAAATAATACTAGCTGAGTTTCTATTAATTGCTGTCTGTATTTTTAAACTGTTAATAAGGAGGTAGTTGGTTCATATTTTTCAAGGTTTGTACTACAAGAACACTGGCCACAAGCTTATTTAAAAGAGAGAAAAATAGCTATCTATGTTTATGATTCTAGCTAGCATGCAACATAAACTAAGGTAAACTTAGTAAAATTAAGCAGCGCTACAAAGAATAGACTCCGGCATTTGTTTTCTTCATTGTCTAGATGTTCTCCTAAATTGAAAAATAATATCAAATTTTAGGAGTATAACTACTGTGCTAGGTACCATCTGACGATCTGTTGCAACCAGACAATCTGTTTGAGATCCTTGAGTTTGTGTACTATGACTGTCAGAACATTAGAGAATATTAAGTTTTGTACTTTCCCAGCCACCTGAGTATAAAGTTTGCATAAAGGCTTTTATAGTAGTATATACTGCATATGTGATGCTGGACATGTTTTTGTTTATTTCTCTGTAGGCCCGTGGACGGAAGAGAAACTGAGAAAGGACAAGGCAGATTTTTAATTTAAACAATAATCTCATAAATGAGCAAGATAAATTCAAATGTGATAGAAGAGTCAATTTTTCCACAGGCCACAGCATAGAAAGCACTGAGTTGGAAGAGACCTTAAAAACCATCTTGTTCTAATCTTCCTGCTGTGGGCAGGCACCAGCTCAGGCTGCTTTGGGCCTCATCCAACCTGGCCTTGAGTGCCTCCAGGGATGACCTCTTTTAATTTAAAACAATTCCTCCTTGCCCTTTCACTACCTTCATTTGAAAAAAGTTAATTTATTTCCTGCTTATTAGCTCCTTTTAAGTAATGGAAGGCCACCATCAGTTTTCCCCTGAAACTTCTTTCCTCTGAATTGAACAAGCCCAGCTTGCTCAGCCTGTCTTCATAGGAGAAGTGCTCCAGTCCTCTCATCATCCCTGTGGCTCTCCTGTGGACCTCTTTCAAGAGATCCATATCTCTCCTGAGCTGGGGGCACCAGGCCTCTGCGCAATACTCATTGGCAGAGTAGAGGGGGACAATCACCTCTCCCACCCTGCTGACCACTCATACTCTTGGCTTTCTGGGCAGCAAGTGCACACTGTTGTCTCATTAAACTTTTCTTCCTTAAGTCTCCTTCTCTGCAGGATTGCTCTCAAGTTCTTCTCTCATTCTGTACATATATCTGGGATTGACCTAATCCAAGCAAAACATCTTGCACTTGGCCTTGTTGAACCTCATCGGGTTCACATGGGTGCATTTTTCAAGCCTGTCCCTTTGAATGGCATCCCTTCTATCTATTGCATCAACTGCACCATGCAGCTTGGTGACACCTGCAAAGTTGCTGAGGGTTCACACAATCCCATCATCTATATCATGGATGTCCAGTCATGTTGTGCTTCTCTAAATCTGCACCAGCGGAGGTGACCCATTGTTGCCTCTTGCACCATACACTGTCTCACTGTGCTCACACTCACTAATTGTACTCTGTGAACATTCACTCAATGACAATCACAGAATCACAGAATCACAGAATCACAGAACTGTAGGGGTTGGAAGGGACCTCCTGAGATCATCGAGTCCAACCCCCCTGCCAAAGCAGGTTGCCTACACCAGGTAGCACAGGTAGGCATCCAGGCAGGTCTTGAACATCTCCAGAGAAGGAGACTCCACCACCTCCCTGGGCAGCCTGTTCCAGTGCTCCGTCACCCTCACTGTAAAGAAGTTCTTGCGCATGTTTGTGCGGAACTTCCTATGCTCCAGTTTCTGGCCATTTCCCCTTGTCCTGTCTCCACTCACCACTGAAAAGAGTCCGGCCTTGCCATTCTGCCCCCCACACCTTAGATATTTATAGACCTGGATCAGGTCCCCTCTCAGTCTCCTTTTCTCAAGGCTGAACAGACCCAGTTCACTCAGCCTTTCCTCATAGGGGAGATGCTCCAGGCCCTTCACCATCTTCGTGGCCCTCTGCTGGACTCTTTCCAAGAGATCCCTGTCTTTTTGTACTGGGGAGCCCAGAACTGGACGCAGTACTCCAGATGAGGTCTTACCAGGGCAGAGTAGATGCAATAGGTTATATATAGGTTGTAATATAGATTATGCTGTCTCTTGCATTATTGGTACCAACTTAGATGCAAAAACTAAGCATGGTTGTGCATACACTCACAGAGCCAACATATGGAAACCATGGAAGAACAATATCAGCTTCTATGTGGATTTGGAAAGTCCACCCCAGACTGTGGGCTAGCCCTGAGCAGATAAGAGCTGAACCACACCTGTCTTGGGGGCCAGGCAGGTCCTTCCTTCTTCAGGAAGGGTGTATCTATTAGTCTACGTGCAGCCAAAGCTACTCTATAAGGAAATCTAAATGTCCAGAAACACTGCTCTATAGAAATAAATTGCTGTGTAATTCACTGGCTCTTGTCTGTAAGATCTCTGCTCCTGTGAGGAGTGCCATGCAGATGGGTTTTATTTGCATTTACATGCATTTTCAATTTTAGACATTTCAGTTACGCCTATCCTGACAGAATACATTATTTTTGTCACAGCAATGTAATGATATTTAGTAGAACTCATTTGAAGTCCATTACTGCATGTGCATACTTCTCATTAAAAAACATTGTCCTGATTATAATGTAATTAAACTTTAATTTTGGTAAAAATTATTATTATATTTTAGCAACTCAGCTAGCCTAAATTTGACACTTCCCCTCTCACTGTAGGCCCTATTCACCCAAATGCAGATTGCAGCCAAATCATTAAGTTAAAATTACTATATTCGTTTTTCATAACGTAAAGCAAGGAGCAATTAGAAATCTGTGCATGATTCTTAGTAAGATGTCTGGTACTCAACTAAGTAATTAATGTCACTTCAACAGAAAAAACATAAAGACTGTTTAATTTTTTTTTTTTAATTAACCTGCCTTTAAGAAGAGAACAAAATGATTGAGAGTAGAATGAGAGAAATGAGAGCTAACACCTGTATCTGCTGAAAGCCTTCTATTTAACTTGAGTACGATTATTAAAATTTTCTACAACTGCTTTGTGTTACAATACTTTGTTTGTTATGGTCTAAGTTTAAAGATCTTGAATTAGAAAATGTTTTATGCTATCTTTTTTTTTCAATTCCTTTTAGCATGAAAGAGTTAACAGTGCCAAGGTAAATGATATTTTGCAGAGAAAACAGAGTAGCTAGCATTATCTGCCATATAATTATTTTCTGCTAATTGAAACCTTGCACATTAAATTGTGATATTTGTCTGTATAATCCTTTGCAATTACATATCCTACAAATAAATGAATCTCAATTATTTTTTATTCCAATCTAAACTTTAAATAGCCCCTATCTTTGTAACAGAAGAAGCACAATACTTTACTTATGTTGTGACTAGTACATAAGCCTTTAGAATATTTTTTTTCTCAGAAACTGAGAGCAAACTGAAAAAAATAGTAAATATTTTGGCATTTTCAAATTACATTTGCCCACTAGATCCAAAACAGATGGAGATAAAAGCTCCTCCAAGAGCAAAAAGCGCATCTTTTTTTTTTTTTTTTCTATTGCTACAAAATATTGATGAAGTGCTCTATTGAGGGAGAGATCTCATTAATTATTTGATTTACAGGAAAAGAAGACAGAGGGAAATGAGTGCCCTGGCTAATGCCATGATGTACCATCTTGAGTCTTAAGATCTTTTTAATGCATTCGTCAGTGATGCAGCTGAAAGAGGAAAGAGGAGTTGAATAGATCCATTAATTTAATTGAAGTGAGCTCTGACAAGAGATAAAACATCTCAAGCCCTGCATCTCTTCAAACTACATCAGTACTACAGTAAACAGCCTGTGATCCACAGAAATAAGCGCACAAAAAAAAGGAAAGGAAAAAAAGAAAGACAAAAAAAAGCTAAGGGTATGCATAGATTCTAGAGACCTCAAGGCCAGAGAACATCTACAGAGGCAGAAGATAATAGACCAAAGAGGCCCTTCCTTCATGCAACATCACAAAGTGTTCAGCATCTACTACATTTGTTCAATTGTTCTCCCATGGACAACTCTTGGGTTAACTATAAGTGGTTATGGAATTCTTGCAGAAAAGTTTTACTTATACTTTTTTTTTCATGTACTCTATCTTGTCATCTCTTGAAAGACAGAAGAGAAATAAAATGTCAGCTTTTCTGATAGAAGTTCTTATGTTGTTACTGTCTTTCAGGTATCTTTTAGTCCTCATAAGGCTGCCAGAAACTTGTCTTAAAATAATGCTACCACTTTTAACTATACTTTTACTTATTTAGCAGTTATGAACATATGCAATTTTAACACTGTAAGCAATTTTCACTAATAAATCACCACAGTGGCATTTCCTAATCTCCATCACAAAGGAGGGAATAAGTGAAAAGCTTTATGGTACTGAGCTTACCTGTCATGTTAAATCAAAATATTCTTTTGGCACCCAGTGAGGAACACAAAGGATAACAATAATGATAGGTATGACCAGAGCATGTTAAATCAGATTTGTTATAAGAATTATACTAATAGTTACTCATCACAATTATTATTTAGTCACTCACAATATTTTATTTGCTCTCAAGATGTCTTTCTTAATTCCTTTCTTTTTTATTACTGTGGGTACTTGTCTTAGTAATCATTAATGAAACCAGGAAAAGCCTTTCCCCAACATCAAGACTACATTATTGAAGAAGAGACAGGTGTTAGTTGTAGTTGATTCCTTCCTGTAGGAAACTGAAAGCCCAATATGCCAAGCAGACCTTCTTAGGAAGTCAGCTGTCTTCCTGGGACCCAGGTGTGAGATATCATCCAGAAACTGCCTTGCCTGGTAAACCAACACACCACAACCCCCTATTGCTTTTCCATATAGGTAGATTAGAGGCAGGTAGCTACATCAGGAAAGGAATAGAATGTGAAAAGCTGTCCCTTAGAATCCTTAGAGTTGGAAGGGACATTTAAAGCTCATCTAGGCCAACTCCCCTGCAGTGAATAGGGACATCCACAGCTAGTGGAAGCAGGAACAGATTATCAGAAGGGCTACAAAGAAGTTGTCTGAGCAGCCAGTGATCAGGTTAGGAAAGCTAAAACCCAGACAGAATTAAATCCAGCCAGGGACATAAAAGGGAACAAGAAGAAATTCTACAGGTATATCAGTGATAAAAAGGTCTAGATGGATGTGGGCCCTCTCCAGAAGGAAATTGGAGACCTGGTGACAAGGGATACAGAGAAGGCTGAGGTGCTCAGTGACTTCTTTGCCTCAGTCTTCTCCAGCAAGGACTCTAGGCACACCACCCATGTTGTAGAAAGCCAAGTTAAGAACTGGGAGAAAGTAGATCTGTCTGCTGTAAGTGAAATCAGGTTTGAGATCATCTAAAGAACCTGAAGGTGCACAAGTCCATGGGTCCCAATGAGATACATCCCTGGGTTTGGAGGGAACTGGAAGATGAAGTTGCCAAGGCACTTCCATCCGATTTGAAATGTCATGGCAGTCTGGTGAAATTCCCACTGATTGGAAAAGGGAAAATATAAACCGCTTTTTCTGGAAGGGAAAAAAAGAAGATCCACAAAACTACAGGCCAGTCAATCTCATCTTTATGCCTGTGAAGACCCTGGAGGAGATTCTCCGGAAGGCCATACTGAGGCACATGGAAAAGAAAAACAAGGTGATTGATGATAACCAACATGGATTCAGCAGGATAAGGTCATGTCTGACAAACCTGGTAGCCTTTTATGGTGGATTTACAGCTAGAGCAACTGAAATAATCTGTATAGACTTCTACAAAGTTTTTTGATACCATCCCACATGACATCCTTGTGGCCAAATTGGAGAAACACTGATTTGATGCATGGACCATTCTCTGGATAAGGAATTGGCTGCATGGTCACACTCAGAGAGTTGCAGTCAGCAGCTTAACGTCCAAATGGAGATGGCTGATGAGTGGCATTCTCTGGAATCAGTGCTGGGGCTGGTGTTATTTAACAGCTTTGCTGGCGACATAAACAGTGGGATTGAATGCACGTACAGCAAGTTGGCAGGTTACACCAAGCTGAGTGGCGCAATTGACATGCTATATGGAAGCAGTCTCATTCAGAGGGACCTGCTCAGGCTTGAGATGTGGACTCATGCCAATCTCACGAAGTTGAAAAATATCAAGTACAAGGTACTGCACTTGAGTCAGGACAATCTCAAGCACAAATACCTGTTTGGTGGAGAATAACTTGAGAGCAGACTTGTGGAGAAAGATTTGAGACTGTGAGTTGATGAAAGACTCAGCATGAGCCATCAATGGACTTGCAGTCCAGAAGGCCAACTGTATCTTGTGTAGCATCAAGAGAAATGTGATCAGCAGGTCAAGGGAGGTGATTCTGTCTCTCTGCTCTGCTCTCATCAGATCCCACCTGCATTCAGTTCTGGAGACCTCAACACAAAAAGGACATCGAGCTGTTGAAGATGGTTCAGACAAAGATTGTTGGAGGGCTAGAGCTCCTCTCCTACAGGTACAGGCTGAAAGTTGGGGATCTTCAGCCTGGAGAAGAGAAAGCTGGGAGGAGACCTTATAGTGGTCTTCCAGTACCTGAAGGGGGCCTATAGGGAAATGGCTTTAAATTGGAAGAGGGTAGATTCAGATTGGATATTAGGAAGAAATTATCTGCTGTGAGGGTGGTGAGACACTGGAACAGGTTGCCCAGAGAGGTTGTAGATATCCCCTCCATGGAGGCATTCAAGGGCAGGCTAAATGCCTGTGAGAGGCATCCCTGTCTATAGCAGGGAGGTTGTAACTAGACGATCTTAAAGGTCCTTTCCAACCCAAACCATTCTGTGATTCTATGATACTGTGAATACAGCAGAGCAAGTTTTTGAGAAAGGAAAGAAAACTGTCCAAATCCCTTTGAAAGCTGGTTTTCCTATAAAAGTAAGGGACCTGCACAGAAAATTCAGATTTTAAGAGTAAAATGGCAAGAAGGATGCTGTTAGATCCCTAGGAATGTAATCAACAAAGTAACTGCTGTGTTTCCACCCGTTAGCAAGAAGGAAAAACAAGCTTTCCTAAATTTTGTGGTTTTTGGAGATGTATTCTGAATTTCAGCCTGGTTGTATGTCCTCTATAACGAGTGACCCAAAAGACAGTCTTCTGATGGAGCCCTGAGCAACAAGCCTTTAAACAAATTCAACAGAAGATAGTCAAGTAATAGCACTTGCAGCAGTCTGAGTGGACAGTATACAAAAAAGTGCTCTACACTGCAGCTGGGCAGAATGGCCCCATCTGGAGCCCGCGGCAGAAAGTCCCAGGGAAGACTTGAAGTCGAGGTTGGTGATACAGAGGATCCAAGGCCTGCTACTCTCCAGCTGAAAAAGAGATACTGGCAGCAAATGAATGGATTCAAGCTCCTTCAAAAGTAGTTGGTACTGAAGCACAGCTTCTCTTGGCTCCCCAACTGCTTGTGCAGGGCTGGATTTTCAAGAGAGGGTCCCCTCCACTCATCATGTAATCAGTGCTACATGGTGTAAGTGGGTTACACTGATAACACAGTGGGACCAAATAAGAAACATCAGTCATAGCCAAATCTTGGAAGTAATCATGATCTGGGCAGAGGGCAGATGTTTCAGAACATTCTCTGTTTCAGAACATGCTCTGTTTTAGCAGAGAAGGCACTGCATGCTCAGGAGACCTAACTAAAATAGACTACCAGAAAAAGATAAATGTTTAATGATGTTTAATGATGGGCCCTGTTGTACTATGGGAAAGTGTTGGAGATGGAAGACTGTTGTATGGAGCTCTACAAGACAAGTCATAGAAACTACAAGAACCTTGAAAATATTGTTTCTCAGTAATTTTAAGATCCCTACACGTTACTTTGTCATATAGAGGAGAGCAATGCTACAAAAAATACCAAATACAAACTTAGATTTAACTGACAGAGTCTTAAATTCTGGTAAAATCTTTGCATAACTCAATCCTCACCTAATTTTTTTTCAAATCAAAATGCCTACTGAGAAATTATTAAAAGTTGCTCTCCAGGCACATTTTTAAACAAATAGAAAGACTAAAGGAGATACTCCCTACCTTGTGTTTTGCTGAATGCTAATAAGCTCTGTAATCAAATTTTGTCCTGCTGCAGACTTCACTTCATAAGCTTCAAGAAGTTGATGTTGATGGCATCTAAGATCTGGGATGTACTCTGTTCTACAAAGGATAATTGAGCCCATTTTGGAGAAAAATAATGTTGATAACACACTGATGGTTTAGTTGTTATAAAGCAGCTCTTACACTAAGTCAAGGATATTTCAACTTCTCATACTGCCCTGCTAGAGATAAGGCTTATGGTGCTCAGGGAGCTGATAGGTGCAAAACCTGGATCCAAAGTTGCCAAAGGGATGTCGACTACCATATGATGTCATGGTGAACAGTGAAACTCAGATGCTGGCTGGGAGAGCTGCCATTGTTCAGGGATTGGCTGTGCATCAGTGGTGGGTGGTGATCAATTCCATTGTGCATCACTTGTCATTTTAATATTTACTTTTATTATTAATACTGTTTATTATAATGTTCTCATCTTTTTCTATCCTATTAAGCTGTCTTTATCTCAACTGATAAGCTTTGTCTTTCTCCTCTTTTCTTCTCCATCCCAAATGGAGGAATGAGCAAATGGTGTGCTGCTTAGCTGCCTGCTGGTTTAAACTGTAATTTAAACAGGGAAATTAAATGCAACTGAATCATTTCAAATTAACATTTATATGTATAAAGAAACTCGTCAGTCAAGGAGCTTTGAACCGCTCAGAGTTTGGCAACAAAAGCCATGAACTATCCAACACAAGCTTCCAATAACACTACAGCTATTTAACTTCAGTATCTAACACTGACTAGCATCCAACTAGCTTCTATGTGTCAGCATCAACAAACTTGAATTTCAGTCAAAGAGAATAAGAGTGTTCCAGGAAACAGACACTGTGTGAAGCTAGAGCCATTATTTCTGTTTTCTGAGTTTCTTTTCCACCTTGTAGTCTTTCTGCAAACTTAGACCACTTAAATAGTCATTTAATTATGGGAGAGTAATTGGGTTTATAGGCTGTTTTTGAAATAAAAAGAAAATATACTTAAAGAATAGAAAAATTACTTTTTCATACCCTATGAACATTACAATTGTGACTTCCTTTATGAAATTATTTTCCCTATGAATTCACAGTAAAAGTGGGACATTCTTTTCCTGTGCTGACTTACTAAAATTCACGATTCATAATTTGACACAATTACTTATGCAAGAAAAAAAATGAAGAAAGATTTGAGTAAATGGAAAATTAACTAAATAAATCCAACACACTCCTTAAAATGAGAGATGAAGTTACAGGGATAACCAAGGATCTGGGGACAGAAAAAAAAAAAAAAAAGCTCCAGCAAGGTTTTCTAAATCCATGTGCCTAAAGAGAAGCCATATGTCTGGATTCAGACAGTGATGATCCTAGAATGCCTAATTGGCCATTATAATATCTTCATAACTGCTTTTAGAGTAGCTGAAATTCCAGTAATATTAAGCAAACCAACAATAGAGCCCAATACTGAAAGAAATTGTATTTAGAACAATATTCCTGTCTATGGCTTATAATGCAGAGCAAACAAGTCATATTTTCTATTGAAATTCAAACTATCCAAGTTTTGGGTGTTTTTTTTTTTTGTTTGTTTGTTTTGTTTTGTTTTGTTTTCTGGCTTTTACATATTTGTATCTATATATCTATGCATTCTGCACTCTCTAAGAACATGGTCCACATTCAGTGTTGTTAAGCAGGAAGCAGAAAAGTACAACAAAACATTTATAGTGAAAATTATGCTTTTTAAAAAACTGAAGCTACATCAGCTTTACAAGTATGAGACTTTGACAGTTCTGGCACTAGATTTGACTGTAATATCAACAGGTAATTATTTTAAAACTTTGTTGCAACATAAATTGGACTTTCTTATCTCTCAGTTAAGACATGGAAAACCCAAAATTCAATGAGCATAATATAATATTCACCTTAAATGTTTGCTGAATTGCTGGCATTTGACCAACAGCACATTTAGATTGTTTAAAAAAAAAAAAAAAAGTGATGCAAATGAAACAATTCCTGTATCCTTAAAGGAAGTCATTTGAGCTGATTATACAGAGTGCAATGATGCATTAATACATCACTGGATGTGAAATGTGTACAATGTATCACATAATTCTTTATTTAGAGTTTATTAAACAAGCATTGACCTTCAGTCTTATCATACACAAAACTATATCCTCGTAGTTCGATAAAGTGGGTTGTCAAAGTAAATATTTACACAGCTAGTAAAATAAAACTAGGTTATTTTCACTAATGGTCTATAACAATCATTTATTTTTGAGCAGCTATATTCGTGCTGTCAAGCTGAAGCCCTTTTTGGTGCTAAGAGTGTCCATCCAACCACAGTCCCTGAAGAAGACTACTGGTACATGCCAGTGTCATGTAGCTATTAAAACTGAATTTTCTATGATGGCCCTACCATAAACTTTAATACCTTCACTTACTGAGGGCTCAACTTTTCTGACTAATTGAGAAACCAACGAGAAAACACAGCTTGACATGATGTTGCTGAAAATGAAAGAATACCAGACTCTCCTGGCCCAAAGTCCTTTACCTTACACTTTGTCATCAGAATAAGCAACATCAAATAACCAAAGTGTGTGCAGCGTAACCAATGACTCAGGTAAAAATTAAAAATAAATAAATTAGCTATTATTGATTACCACTGTTCTTTTCTTGGAGGGGAGCTCACACAACAAAAGCAAGCTTGATAACTGTGGGATCAAGTAAGGCTAAATCAACAGTATAAATCAATGTTTTTTTCTATCTCAAATCTTTCTCTAAAATTTTAAAAATTTTAAAAATTCTTTCTGTGTTTCAGGTGTTGTAAGAGATTATTCTGTTAACTTCTGTGTCTCAAAGCTTGCTGGGGACACAGATGGACTTGTTCAAGTCCAGACAAGTCCCGAGCAAGGATTGTGAAATGCTTTGTCTGAAGGACACAGATGAACAAGTCCAGGCAAGTCCTGGGCAAAGGTTGTGAGATCCTTTGTCTGGGGGACACAGATGGGCAAGGCCAGGGGCAACGAGAGCGAGATGAGCTACAGCTAAATAGCTGTGAAGTGCGCCTTTGTGTGGACTTATCTCAGGATGATGGCCATTTCAGGGGGTACTCAATGACTCTTGCTCAAGGCCCATCCTTGTCATGTGGGCAGGAGAACAAGAAGGATAAAGGAGGAACTGAAAACCATGAGGATAGGTTTCCTGACAACAGATTCCTCATGAAGAACAGGGGTTTTCTGACAATACTGACTCCTCATGAAGAAGAACAGAGGGTTTTCTGGCAGCAGACTACTCATGAAGAAGAACAGAGGTTTCTGGCAGCAGACTCTTCCTGAAGAAGAGGGATTCCGGAAGATTGAGGTGATTCCTGCATGCTGTCGAGCTCTCCTGAGCCTGCTGCCTGATCGCTGTTGTTGCTTCAAGAATTGGCTCCTCGACTTCCTCGTCTACCTGTTTGCTGCTCAAGGCCGGCCATGCTGCTGCTCCCCATCTTCTGCTGCGTCTGCCCGGGACCTTCAAACGCCGTGTAACGGGACCTCTGCTGGATCCTGCTGGTGACTCTCCCCGCTTTACGCAACTCCTGCTTCTTTTCCATCTTTTCTATCGCCCTCCTTCCCTTCCGCATCTCCCTGATTAGGTTTTGTAATAAACTGGATGCAACAACATATGAATCGTTGTTTCTTAATCTCACACCGGGTATACAGATATTAAAGAACCTCATCTCCCTCCTATAAATTGGAGCGAGACAGGTGTACAGAATGAAACATCATATAAAAATTCTTCCACTCTATATAAAAGCAGCACAAATAATGATTCACACTGGGATCTATGTGAGTGCATATGGCTATTATATCAGCCATTTGTTTTTCCCCAGTTTGTTCCATTTGCCCTTTTGTTCCTCAGACAGTTAGGAATGAAACAGAATTAGGGGGTACTAGTTACACAGGCAGCCTCTATTTTCCTGTGCCCTAGGGCATGCATGGCAGCACATCTTGCTATAAAGAACCTGTACCACAAGAATTTTCTACTTACTTCATATTGAAAACTAACCTTTGCAGTAGGATTTCAGCTATTCAGCAGGAGTAATAAAGACTATTCTTAAGCCTTAATGAAAACTACTACTGGAGAGATACCTGTATGGTTTTTTTTTTTTTCAGTTTGTATGTTTAGCAAAACATTATAGGCCATGTACAAGACCAGAATTTTGACATGAGTGCTCTAAAAGGAAGGTCAGTAAATTCCTAATCTGAGCAATGAAATACATTCAGTGAAATATGTAACAAGAGAATATGTGTGCACTTGTCTGTGATGCCTTCACTACCAGATTGTACCTGTTCTTTCATGTACCCAGACAAAATGCACCACCTCCAGAAATGTAAACTCTTCTTAAAGGAAAAAGAAAGATGAAAGATAAACATTCCTTGCTCACTAACCATTTAGAAATGTTTTCCTTGTATATATATATTTTGGTCACTTATATTAAGAATATTTAATTCCATACTAAGAGAAAGAACCTTCATTATGTTCCCTAGTTTGCCACTGATATTGTGACAGTGGCAAAAGACAGCAAATGTGTTTGAAAATCACTCCCAAGGATATTCTGACATTCCTCAATGTAAATGGAAAGTAGAATTCCTAATCAGAGTGAATCCACAGTTACTCTTCATATATTAGTAAATGTATTCTGGGTGGCATAGCGGCTTTCACAGTGCATGGGCTATTCTGACAATGGTAGCTTCTGTAAGTAAAATGCATTAGGCATTCACTAGTGATAAAATAGGTGGGGACACATATCATGTTAGCAGAGTAGACTATTAATATGATGTATCCAGAAATCCATCTCAGAACAGAGAGCTCAGCTTTGTTTATCCATTAACATCAGATAACTTTTTCAACTATTGCAGCAGTTTACCCAGGTAGAGTTTATTTATTCAAAATAATTTTGCAAAATAATTAAAATGAGACAGTGACCATAATGTAGCAAGGTATTTTGGAAAGTCCTGCATTATTATTTTAGTAAAGTGACACTTTTTCATACCCAAAGTAAATACAATATTTATAAACATGAAAGTAATTTTAATGAGAAGGTACATTTTAATATTTAATGCATAGCAGTGTACACTGTACTCTGATGCTAATGACTTCTCAATGTATTTTACTTTATTTTACTATTTTATTATTTTATTTTACTTTCACGATCTGATTGCAGACATATAAGTTTGCTAAACGAAGTGTAAATGTATATATTCTAAGTAAAAAAGCTGAAAAGAAAATAACAATAAATAAAAATTTCATAACTCTGGCATAATTACAATTCACTAATACACAGGAACAGCAAATTGACATTTCCAATTCTGTGTAGCTTGCTCCGAAAGTAATGCCTCCTATTTATTTCCATGGAAATTTCAACAGATATGAACAATAGCACTATTTGATAGATCAGAACAAATTCTTGTCTACAAAACATTATTTTTTTCAATACAGTCACCACCACTAGCTATAAATTTTCACCAGCAAAAAGAGCCAGCATGCCATGCTTATAAAAATCTAAACTAGCACTATTGCTGTTACCACTGCTGATGCTCACCACTCATCACCTAATTGGCCTCACATCTACCGTTTGATATTCAGAAACATTCATCAAGTGACAATGAATGTCAGTGGGTGTCATCATTTCTGCATAGAGGAATTCAGTGACACACTTTTGCCTCATATGCACTTCCCTGTCAGATACCATTTTGTCAGACTGCCCCTCTGCTGCCATCTGTCACACAGCAACAGAAGGTAACAGAATATTGGTGGGAAGGTTCAGCCTCTACTGATATCCCACCAAACATCCACCTCTAATGTTGTGGGCCAACGTAATAAAATAGGGGGCATTACTTTCGGAGTAACCATCATATTTGTTCCATTCAGTGATTTAATAAAGTAACTTTTAGACTACACCAGTTGTAAAGTAACAGAATCAATGGAATAGCAACATAACAAAGCCCCCTGATTGATAAAAAAAAAATCTATTGTTTTCTCCAAATATCATGCAGATCTGGAAGGAAGAAAAAGCTAATTCTGTTTCTTAATACTAGTATCCTACAGTAATTTCATTATACTTTAACTGATATTTACAAAATCACAGAATTCTAGGGGTTGGAAGGGACCTCCAGAGATCAATTCCAATCCCCCTGCCAAAGCAGGTTCTGTACAACAGGCTACACAGGTAAGCATCTGGGCAGGGTCTTGAATATCTCCAGAGAAGGAGAATCCACAACCCCACTGGGCAGCCTGTTCCAGTGCTCCGTCACCCTCACCATGAAGAATTTCTTTTACATATTGATGCTGAACTTCCTACGCTCAAGTTTATAGCCATTTTCTCTTGTCTTGTCCCCACAGTCTGCTGAAAAGAGGTTGGCCATGTCCGTTTGACTCCTGCACTTAAGATATTTATAAACATTAATAAGATCCCCTCTCAGTCTTGTCTCAAGACTGAACAGATCCAGGTCTCTCAGGCTTTCCTTATAGAAAAGATGCTCCATGCTCTTTATCATCTTCGTGGCCCTCCACTGGACTCTTTCCAGGAGATCCCTGTCTTTTTTGTAACAGGGGAGGCCAGCACTCTATTCCAGGTGAGGCCTGACCAGGGCTGAGTAGAAGGGGAGCATCAAGTCCCTTGGCCTGCTGGCCACACTCCTTTTAATACACCCCAGGATTCTTGGCCACCAGGGCACACTGCTGGCTCATGGCCAACCTGCTGTCCACCAGGGCACCAAGGTCCTTCTCTGCAGAGTTCCTTTCCAGCAGATCATGACCCAGCCTGTACTTGTTCATGCAGTTATTCTTCTTTCCCAGGTGCAAGACTCTACACTTGCTTTTGTTAAACTTCATCTGGTTTCTTAAAAATGGAAACCTCATCTGTTTTCCAACAAATGCTTACGTTTCTCTTAGATTTTTTCCTCATATTCTCTTCACAAATTGAAGAGTTATAAGGGTTTCTACACAGGTCAGTTCCTTAGAATATGTTTCTTCTTTTCCATCCCCACATGAGAATGAAGGAAGGAACTGAATACAAGTAATGGTTCCTCATCCAGGAGAAGTAATGTGGGTGAAATTCTCCACCAGGAAGCAAAAGGACTGAAATTGAAAGTTAGTGACAGGAGAAATCAAAGATCAAACTTCCACTTTATAATGCTGCTTTCTCATCATCTTTATGCTGCAATGGGACTCTATAGCATAGACAGTGAACTTCAGACTTTCCACCTGCTCCCCACTTATAAAAAAGTGTATGCAGACAGTAGTCACAACTCTGAAATGAAATGCAGTGTGCTATTAGCTAAATATGTTCCTCTGTGATTATGAAATAAGTCATATGTTGACAGTGCATAATGAACATAATGATAAGTCAGCCCAGACCATGTCAGTAAATATGTATTCCCTTTCATTTTGCCAAGAGCTTGCATGTTGATTTTGTTTTGCCTTTTTGTAGGAAAAACACTGGAATCCATTTCCTGCAAAACATTTACCTAGTTGTGCAGTAAAATGCTGGCACGCCACTCAGAATAACAAGGAACTTTTTAAGTTTGGAATACATATTTGGTCTTGAAATTGTGAAAAAAATATTCTGTATTTGATAGGCATTAAGTATTAGTTGGGGAAGGACTCAAACTGCTTGCATCTAAAAAAATCTCATGTTCTATAGTCCATATGATACGTGAGAATAAATGACAGAATAGACTCCTGGAGTCTATTATAATAACGAATACATATTGTTCTTACAGCTCAATTAATGTAGGTTTGTTGTGGTTTAATCTTGCAGGTAGCTAAGCACCACACAATTATTATTTCACCCCATGTCCCATCACAGCGTTATGATGGAGAGAAGTGAAAAGAAAAGATGAAGTTGAACTTCTGAGATGAAAATTCTCTATAAAAGATAGAAAAGGAAGAGAAAAAGGAAAATGGTAGTAATTATAATAATATACACAAAGTAAGTGATGCACAAGCAGTTGCTCACTATCCACTGACCCAAACCAGCCCCCAAACAGTTTTTGTGCCCAGGGCTAATATCCCATTGTTTTTCAAGTTTTTCTTCCACATGATGTCTATATATCTATATATCCCTCTGGCCAGTTTAGGTCAGCTGTCCTGCTGCTTTCTGCCAGCTCCCTGTGCTCCGTCTGCCCCCTCCCTGTCAGGACAGTTTGAGAAGCTGGGAACTGAAATCTCTTTGGCTCTGTGCAGTGCTGCTCAGGAACTAAAATACTGATGTGTTACAAATACCATTTTCTCTGAAAGCCAACACATTGCATCCTATCAGCCACAGTGAAGGAAAAATCAACTTTGTTCTCCCTGGTGAAACCAGGAAAATGTTTCGCATTACCGTAATTTCTATTTTTGGATTTTCTCACTCTTTATTATTCTGGATAATCAAGAGTTGCCTTTGACTCTTGGAGTTATTTGGTATTTATGTGAGTCAGAACACTGAGTGACAGACTCTAGCTGTATCTTTGAGAAATCTACACACAGAAAAATCGAGCTGAATCTCTATAAGATTATACTCACAGAATCACCAGTTACTTTTGAAAATAGGCTCATTTTTCTTTAAATACCTTACTAATTTGTCCTCCACTGCAAAACTGTATGCAGGTATTCTTTCTGAATGAATGATCTGGTTCTGAGAGAACTACAAACTCAGCCCTGCAGTGGGTCCTTCCTGTCTTTTTCTTTCTTCACATTGGCCTCCTTCCAAAAAACAGAATATTATTGGCTGTCTTATGAAAGACACATGCTTAGCTGGACTTGCTCTTGCACTGTTCTCTGACATTATATAAAGCTTAGCCGTTACTATCAGGCACTAGAATCTCCTTTACTTTGCTTGTGCTTGCTGTCAGCCACTCTTTCTTGCCAAACATGGAGCACTGCCCAAAATAAATTGCTGCCCATGCTTTGAATTCAGAACTCTGACTAGTGTGATTTTCAGTTCTTAATTTCAGCTGAATGCCAAGCACACCAGCCTTATTGCAAATTTCTAAAACTAGAGTTTGTAATGGAAGTGCAGACATATTCCTAACTATTGGCATGAGCAGTATGGCTATAATTATGTAAGGACAAATGGATAGGAAGAACACATTGTTGAATAGAGAAAAATCTGCTTTTATTAATAATCTCATACATTTGAGAAAATATCTTTGGAAGTTAAAATGTTGAGTTAGTAAAGGAGATAAAAAGAAGACCACAGTTCATCCCACTGTCCCTACAATCAAATGCTAAAACAGAAATTGAATTTCTCTGAATAAGGATGGCACTATGTAATATGTTGTTTCCTAAGGTACGACATTATGCACTGCAGCAAATATAGATTGAAGAAATTGGATCCAGACTCTGACAGAATCTGATATGTATATTCTACATCAGGTTGAGGTTTTCTTTGCATTTTGTTTGCTTTATTTTTTTATTATTATTTTTTATTTCCACCTAGGCAATATCATGTTTTCCTAACTCTACACTTGCTTTCAACAAACCTTTACTGTACTAGAATTAGGTTAGCAACACCCTGTCACTAACCCTATCAAACTATTAGAAGAAGTTGCACATGTGTAGATTTAGACAAACACAGATATATGCATGTATGTCCGTGTGTGTTTTATGGTCATACAGAAAAACATACATATTTCTTGAGTTGATTGGATGTATTTGTGCATTCATAAACACATTAACTTATTATATGAAGGCTTATACTAGCCTCTAAACATACCTAAGAGTTCACAACTTTAGAAGTTTTGAAAAAGAAAATATATCTCAAAATGTGAAGTTTTATTACTTTGTTAGCACAGCCACAACAGAATATGCTCCATCTGAGCCTACCATCAACAATGGAAAATATAACTGACTGGCCCAGGAAGGAAAGACAAAATAATTACTTTTTTTTTTTTTTTTAATTAAAAACATATTTTTTAAATGCTTTAATACTATAGAGTTTCTGCATGATTCACTTGGCAAATCAAAAGCTCTAAAAGGCATAGGAAAAAATAAGGACATCTTTTTAAATTAAAAAAAAAAAAAAGTGATAATTGAAATTCTGATTTCCTTTTCTACTTTCTCAATAGTTTGCATTTTAAGTTACAACAATTTCTCTAATGCTTATATATATATATATATGTTTTAAAACAAAGATATAATAAGTAAAATATTTTAGCAAATACAAATATATATCTATATATATAACTAGGCTATCTGATTTTTTTAGGTAAATAAGTCAGAAAATGTACCATGAAATAAATTATATTACCAGTCCTGATCCAGTGATTTAACAGGACTTCACATCAGCTGCAGTGGTTATATAATGTGTTATAGTGCAATCATATGTGCAGAATATCGGAGAAAGAGATTAACTTTCCAGCTTGGACAAAAAACTAAGCTAAACTTCAGTTCTCCATTTTCTTTTGTCCATTTTAAAGCCACTATCTTTAAAGCAGTCTAGTTTATATCCTGGCCTCAATAAATTACATTTTATGCTGGGAGTGGAACTGTTGGCATTGCACAGCAAGTGCAATCTGACAAAACTGCCTTTGTCTTACACTAAGACCTAATCTAAGGGCTGGAACCTGTAAAGATCACTAAAAGCTGAAATCGAGGCACTGCCACCTTTCCTGAGAATGAATGGGAGGTACTGCTCAAACCCAGAATGCATGGCCAGTCTGAAGATTATGAATTAATGTTTCACGTGAGCATATTCTCATAAAAAAAGATCATGATAGTCAGAGCTGGTAATTAAACAATGTCAATTTAGGCTAAATTTCTTCCCAGCTTATATCCTTTACATAATTTAATTTTGACGAAGTTACACTGATACTGAAGACAAAATCTCCTTCTCCGTCTTCCAACACCTCTGTAAAAAACATGTAATATTGTCTGATTCAGTTATAAATATGATAAAGTTCCCAGTGCAGTTGGGGGTCAATATGTTTCTCTATACTGGAATTTAATTTGACCCTTAAATCTTTACATCTATAGATGTTTAAAATATATTTGCATATCAGTTTTATACCTGTTGGCAGATAGATTTCTTCTGGCTCCACAGTCACATGGTAGCCTGGAAGGGTCTGGAATATTAAATAAAATTGTCAGGGAAAACAACTCACTCCACAATTGATAGACTGCAAAATCGTTAGTTGGTAACAGCTGTAAAATGAAAGGTACCAGCTGCTCCCTGTGAAAGGAAGAGAATCAGAGAAAGAGTGTAGAACCAGAAGATCAATACATTTACCTGACAAAGAATCCCTTGACTCCTGTCAGTGTGTTACTGTGTCTTAAACTCAGAGATCCAAAGTTATCACTCCAAGTCTTTTACAAGACAAAGCAGGAGAAGAAATCTGCTGCGCACCAAAGAGGACAGATAAAAATCCATGTGAACAAGAAAACAACAGAATAGGCCTGATTTCTTTAAGTCACGTACATTGCACACCAGTTTAATAACCGTATATCATGGAAAGCTTTGGATTGGTGCTGAATCATAGAATCATAGAATCATAGAATCATAGAATCACCAAGGTTGGAAAAGACCTAAAAGATCATCCAGTCCAACCGTTCACCTATTCCCAATAGCTCCCAATAAACCATGTCCCTCAACATAACATCCAGCCTTTCCTTGAACACCCCCGGGGTCAGTGACTCCACCACCTCCCTGGGCAGTCCATTCCAGTGCCTGACCACCCTTTCTGAAAAGTAATACTTCCTAATGTCCAGCCTGAATCTCCCCTGCTGTGGCTTGAAACCATTCCCTCTGGTCCTATCACTAATGACACGAGAGAATTCCATTGCTCATAGTTCAGGCAGGCAGTTAAGAAATTGCTCAGACAAGCCTACGGGCAATGAAAAGAGATTTCAAGAGATATCCTGATCTGGATATCTGGGCTGACACGCAGAATGTCTCCCCGGAGATTGAGGTGGAGACAGTTAGAGAGCTCCTCTTCCATCTGGACAGTCACAACTCCATGGGACCGGATGGGCTTCATCCTAGGGTGCTGAGGGAGTTGGCGGGGGTGATTGCTAAGCTGCTCTTGGCTATCTACCAGCAGTCCTGGTTGACTAGAGATGTTCCAGAGGATTGGAGGCTTGCTGATGTGATGCCCATCTACAAGAAGGGCCGTAAGGAGGATCCGGGGGACTACAGGCCTGTCAGCCTGACATCAGTGCCAGGGAAGGTCATGGAACAAATCCTCCTGGGAGAGATCACACGGCTTGTGCGTGACGTTCACGGGATCAGGCCCAGCCAACATGGGTTCATGAAAGGCAGGTCGTGTTTGACCAACCCCATCTCCTTCTATGACTGGGTGACCAGACTGGTAGATGAGGGAAAGGCAGTTGATGTAGTTCAGCAAAGCCTTTGTCATGGTCTCTCACAGTATCCTTCTGCGGAAACTGGCTGCCTGTGGCTTGGACAGTTTTACCCTCCATTGGATAAGGAACTGGCTGGAGGGCCGTGCTCAACGGGTGGTGGTCAATGGAGTGAAGTCTAGCTGGAGACCTGTTACAAGTGGTGTCCCCCAGGGGTCAGTACTGGGGCCCATCCTGTTTAATATCTTCATTGATGACTTAGATGAAGGGATTGAGTGTACCCTGAGTAAGTTTGCAGACGACACCAAGTTGGGAGGTGGTGTTGATCTGCCTGAGGGCAGGGAGGCCCTGCAGAGGGATCTAGATAAGCTGGATCGCTGGGCCGAGGTGAATGGGATGAGGTTTAACAAGACCAAGTGTCGGGTCCTGCACTTTGGCCACAACAACCCCATGCAGCGTTACAGGCTTGGGGATGAGTGGTTGGATGACTGTGAAGAGGAAAGGGACCTGGGGGTGTTGATTGATGCTTGGCTGAACATGAACCGACAGTGTGCCCAGGTGGCCAAGAGGGCCAACGGCATCCTGGCCTGCATTAGAAACAGTGTGGCCAGCAGGAGCAGGGAGGTGATCATCCCCCTGTACTCAGCACTGGTGAGGCCGCACCTCAAGTACTGAGGCCCTGGAACGTGTCCAGAGAAGGGCAACGAAACTGGTGAGGGGTCTGGAGCACAGGTCTTATGAGGAGCGGCTGAGGGAGCTGGGATTGTTCAGTTTGGAGAAGAGGAGGCTCAGGGGAGACCTCATTGCACTCTACAACTTCCTGAAGGGAAGTTGTGGTGCAAAAGGGTCTGGCCTCTTCTCCCAGGCCAATAGTAGGACCCGAGGAAACGTCCAGAAGTTATACCAGAGGAGGTTTAGGTTGGATATTAGGAAAAACTTTTTCTCTCAAAGGGTGGTCAGGCACTGGAATGGCCTGCCCAGGGAGGTGCTGGAGTCGCCGTCCCTGGTAGTGTTCAAGAGGCGCCTGGATGAGGAGCTACGAGATATGGTTTAGTGCTTGTGGTACTAATAGGAATGGGAGGGTGGTTGGACTAGATGATCTTGCAGGTCGTTTCCAACCTTGTGATTCTGTGATTCTGTGATTTTGAGAGAAGAGGCCGACCCTCAGCTCACTACAACCTCCCTTCAGGAAGTTATAGAGAACAATGAGGTCTCCCCTTAGCCTCCTCTTCTCCAGGCTGAACAATCCCAGCTCCTTCAGCCTCTCCTCATATGGCCTGTGCTCCAGACCCCTCACCAGCTTTGTTGCCCTCCTTTGAACCCACTCCAGAGCCTCAATATCTTTCTTGCAGTGAGGGGCCCAAAACTGGACACAGCACTGGAGGTGTGGCCTCACCAGTGCCGCGTATAGGGGAACAATCTCCTCTCTTCTCCTGCTTGCAACACTGTTTCTGATGCAAGCCAGGATGCCATTGGCCTTCTTGGCCACCTGGGCACACTGTCGGCTCATATTCAGCCGAGCATCAATCAATACCCCCAGGTCTATTTCCTCTACGCAGTCCTCCAGCCACACCGCCCCAAGCCTGTAGTGTCACCTGGGGTTGTTGTAGCCGAAGTGCAAGACCCGGCATTTGGCCTTGTTGAAACTCATCCCATTGGTTTCAGCCCAGCTCTCCAGCCTGTTCAGATCCCTCTGTAGGGCCTCGCTACCCCCAGGCAGATCCATACTTCCAGCCAATTTGGTGTCATCTGCGAATTTACTGAGGGTGCACTCGATGCCCTCATCGTGGTCATCAATAAAGATATTGAAGAGGACAGGCCCCAGCACCGACCCCTGGGGAACACCACTCACGACCGGTCGCCAGCTGGCTTTGACTCCATTCACCACCACTCTCTGCGCCCGGCCCTCCAGCCAGCTCCTTACCCAGCCAAGAGTGTGCCCATCCAAGCCTCGGGCTGCCAGCTTCTGCAGGAGAATGCTGTGGAAGACAGTGTCAAAGGCTTTGCTGAAGTCTAGGTAGACCACATCAACAGCCATTCCCTCATCCACCAGACGGGTCACTAGATCATAGAAGGAGATCAGGTTGGTCAAGCAGGACCTGCCCTTCACGAACCCATGCTGGCTAGGCCTGATCCCCCAATCATCCCGCACATGCCGCATGATCTCCCTCAAGACAATCTGCTCCATAACCTTCCCTGGCACCGAGGTCAGGCTAACAGGCCTGTAGTTCCCCGGATCCTTCTTACGACCTTTCTTGTAAATGGGAGTCACATTGGCAAGCCTCCAGTCTTCTGGGACCTCACCAGTCAACAAGGAGCGCTGACAGATGATGGAAAGCAGCTCGGCTGTCACCTCCGCCAGTTCCCTCAGCACTCTCGGGTGGATCTCATCTGGCCTCATCGACTTGTGGCAGTCCAGTTGGAGCAGTAGGTCTCTGACTGTTTCTTCCAGAATCACAGGGGGGTTAGTGTGCTCCCCAGCTGAGATTACCAGGTCAGAGAGAGGAGTATCCTGAGGATAACTGGTCTGACTTTTAAAGACAGATGAACAGATGGCTAAACTCTTACATGGAAATGAATTTCACAACACTTTTACAATCATTTCGCTGTGATTTTGCCTAGAAAGATACACTTGATTTGCCCATGAATGTATGGCTTGTTTGCTCTTTATTAATAATTAATAATAAAATAATGCTACATTGGGATTTTAGAATCATAGAATCGTAGAATGGCCTGGATTGAAAGATACCACAATAATCTTCTAGTTTCAAAGCCCCTGCTATGTGCAGGGTCACCAACCACCAGACAGGCTGCCCAGAGCCACATTCAGCCTGGTCTTGAATGCCTCCAGGGATGGGGCATCCACAATCTCCTTGGACAACCTGTTCCAGTGTGTCACCACCCTCACAACGTCTAACCTAAATCACCCGTCTCAATTTAAAACCATTCCCCCTTGTTCTATCACTATGGTTCTTGGTTCTTTCAAAGATAAATCTTTTAAAATTGTCTTCTATGTGAAAGCTAATCAAATAGACACAGGTCACTTGCCAGATGGTTAACTCTAAGTTCAGTGAAATAGAGGCAAAAATGAAAACGAGAATGAAATTGACTCTCAGTTTTTTGTTGAAAGTCTGTGTCAGCAAAAGAGCTAGAAAATGCTTAACAAGCTGTATTAGATTTCTGCACGTTTTTGAGTAGGGAAGGAAAAAGGCTGATTTGGGCTGGAAACCAGTGCCTGAGCTGCCACTTTTATCTCAGAGGGTTACAGTGAAGTAGGATGAAATGATGAGTTTTTTAATAATCCTCAGAGATTCATGTCATGTAATCTCCATGCCACAGACACCAACTTAGAATCCTCTTAGCCGCTTTCAGGTCCTTCCAAGTTACTAGTTTGGATAAAATGAGCATGTTGCATGGATCAAATGATCAAATTGCATGGATATTGTGATTAAAATTAAAAATGTTGACTGTGAGAGGTCATAGAAAAGAACATAAGGGATAAGGAAAAAGAATACATTAGCTTATTAAAAAATCCTTATAAGTTAAGCTTTATATTCAATTCAAAATAGACTAATAGAACTAGTATTCAAAAGAGTAACTTTTACTGTATCAGTATTTTACTAAAATATTAAAAAAAAAAAAAAGATATCATACAGTGCAGATTCATAGCAAACTGATAGGATACAAAAAGACACTTTTTTCCTGTCACATTTTATAAATATGAAGAAAAAAAAAAACAAACCTGCAAATGGGTTGTGTTAACTTTATCACAAAAATATAATAATAAAAAAAGACTAACTCTGAGATCACAGATTGCTGTGACTGTTTCAGACACTGATGTCAACATGGGTCCATAGCCTGAGAAGAAGTAGGTGGCTATCCATTTGTCACAAGTTTTCTAACAGATTATGATGTTCCACCACAGATTTTCCCAGAATCTCTGGGTGCAATTTACTGTCTGCAAGATGAACGTTTTTGTTTAAAATATTTATGCCCCTAAGAGAATTTGCATTCTCATTTAATATACATACAGGTATTTTACGATTTTATGTGTGATGTAGGTAAACTTTCTGTACTTAGAAAAATGTACAGAATATTCAATGAATATAATTGTGTGTTAAAACAGTTGGCTGTTACTTCATGTATAAATTATATTAGTTAATATTTAGAGCCAAACTGTAACTGCTGTTTGGTCTGAACGTGCAAGTTATACTTGACAACTGGAATCATAGTAGAATGGAGTGTTAACCATGATTAATATATATATATACAATTATTAGACTGCATATACCTACATATACAGACAAATTCTATCTTTACTTATACAAATTTTATGCAGCTGGCCATCTAAAGCATAAAGATGTTTTCTTACCTCTTGTAAATTGGCTACTTACATATTTTACACTTTTAGGCAATTGTGAGTTGCTCTTTCTACATTCAACTCTGCTTGCTACAGACATACTGTTTCCTAGGAAAAAATAATTTAATGGTAATAGTCTATTTAAAATTGAAAAGATGTGAAAAACCCACCAAGAATAAATCTGAAGCCAATGCAATATATATTTTTTCTTTCCTTCTTAAACATATTTTTGGGGGGTCAGTGGTTGTTCATTTTGGCTTAATTTTCTACTCCATAATCTAGTTTGAAACATTTTTCTCACTCTCACTCTGAGTTGATATCAGACAATCTTTGAAGGTATGAGCTTTGACAGAACTAAGTAGGCAGTTTTTTACGTAAGATTGAACTGTTTTCAACACTGCTAACACAAATCTTTTGCTTTAACATTAAATATGTTTATATATATAATATATATAATATCTTCCCAGCTTTCCTTACTGCACTGATTTTGCTGTTGATGAGGGAAAAAAGATCTCTTCCTGCCTTCTCTTGTGTTACTAGCTGCCTGACCCTTCTCCCTTTTCACTGTTATAAAATTCTTTTGTTAACCTGCACTTTTTGCCTTCTTGTCTGGACTCCTATTAATTATGTCATCTGAGCATGAAGATATTTACATGCATTCCAAAACTGTATTGTTTTGTGTCTTGCATGAGGCACACAGCCTCAAGTGTGGGTATGTGGATGGATTTGCAAGCAGAAACAAAATCTTTCAGAGAATTCTAAATGAATTCACTACTAATTACTCTGGTTAGGTCATGGTTGGACTCGATGATCTTGAAGGTCTTTTCCAACCTAAGTGATTCTATGATTATATTAATTAGTTTAAGGAAGTTCCTTCTTAAGGAGTTTTATGTACCTAACCACCAGAAGTTGAAGGGTCAGCTTGAAAGCAAATTCATGGAGTGAAAAATGACAAATACTCAATCACAAGTTATATTAAACACTGACAATAGAGGATGAATATTTTCTTAAAATTGGCTAAAATCAAGAAGATAGATATCTACTGTGGTATACATTTTGGAGAAGAAATCAAGACTTCTGCCTAAGTATCTTACCGAATATAAATTCTGAATTCTATATAATGAAATTTTTATATATTGCACTAGCAGGAATTGCCTAAAATGAGATCAATAAATGCGTACAGAAATACTCCCTTGGTAAATGGCATTCCCAAAATGATCATATTGGTAAAGTGAAAACAAAACTTTTGTGGAGAAACATTACGCTTT